>NC_092516.1:2462112-2780006 GCF_047511675.1 Marmota flaviventris | reverse complement strand
GTCCAGTTTGTCTCCTCTGTGACCTTGTATAAGTCCCTTAATTCTTCTGGCCTCGGTTTCTTTACATGAGAGGGCAGATGGTGAGGTGTGTTCGTGGGAGGCAGGGGGGAGAATGACATGGGACATTTCAGTAGAGACTAAACTTAGCACAGAGGAGAAAAGGGTCACAACAGGAAAGAAATAGGAGGAGGATCTCCCATCGCTTCCTCTGAACACAGACAGAAACATGTCTCCAAGGACCTGCTCAGGGACCCTCAGGAGAGAGAGAGGACCCAACCATCTCCTAGCAGACGACAGATGGTATCTCTCCTCCCCAGGTCCCAACGTTCTGACCCAGGACCTGCGATTGGAGGGGAGGACTTTGAGCTCATGAATCTACATCCAAATGAACTAAATAGGCATCAGGGGAGGAAAGAATCTCTCTCTCTCTCTCTCTCTCTCTCTCTCTCACACACACACACACACACACACACACACACACACGCCATAAGTTGCTGCTCAGAAAATCAGCTGCCATCATTGGATGTCAGGTCTCTCTGTCTCTGTCTCTCTCTCTCTCTCTCTCTCTCTCTCTCTCTCTCTCCATCAGGCAATAGTAACAACCTCAGGCTGTCCTTGCTATATATTGGCTAACTTCGTCACCCCCTCCTACCTTGAAGACACCTGGAGAGCCATCACATCACACGCTCTGCCCAACTAACCAACAGTCGGCCTAGGCACCATCTCGATCAGCAGCCTCTGGTTCTGCAGAACCTGTAACACTGACCCACTCACAGAAATTGCTGCAGTCTGTGGAGCCAGGGACCCTAGATCCACCTGTCACTCGGTGGGCACCAAGGGCACCAAGCTGTGAACTCTGTCTTGAAGTTATAGACCAGGGAATACATCCTGGAGGCAGGGTGTTCTTGAAGCAATATCACAAACTAAGTGGCCCCAGCTAAAAATCAGAAATTATCTTAAAGTTTCCGAAAAGCATAACATTTTTTTGCTATGGAATTGATCTTGCAACAACTCCTTTTTCAGTTAAAATTATTTTTCCAAAATAATGCAATGAATAATGCAATGAATGGTTTGCACAGTCAATTCGGGGTATGTGTCTGTGTGTGATTTCCTAAGAATTAAATAAAATTAAGGAGTAGAAGGAATGGATCAATTACTAAAATTGGAATGTTATTTCTTTTCAGGAATATGAGACCCTATGTCAGCCCTGTCCACTAGAAATATGTGTGACAATAAAGATATTCTCTGCATGCATGATCAGTATGGTAGCTACTCGTCACCTGGGGTAATCGAGGACCTGAAGGTGGACATTCAGAAGGTCACGGTCCCTGGTGCCCAGGGGGCTGGATTCCTAGCCCATTTCTTTTCATTCTTTCCTTAGTTTGCCTGTCAGCGGACGTCTCTGCTGTGCCCTCGCCCTGTGCAAGACTGCCAGAAGCCCACGGTGGGGAACGGGCTGGGACACAAACGTCACCTCCAGGAGCTCCAAGATGAATAGGGAGCAGCGGGTCTGAGAGCAATGGCCGGTCCCGCCTCACCCAGGAAGGGCGGGGAGAGAAGGCTACCTGGGCAGGGGGATGGACTGAATCAGCCAGGGGAGGAGGACAGGCCACGCTAACAAGCAGCGGCATAAGAAAATGCGGCGCTGTGCCCAGTTTACGCGCCCAGCCACCACACTCGGGCACCAGAAAATTCTTAAAAAGAATTTCTTCTTGAAAAATTTAGATATCTCTGAATGTGATCTTCTATCCCAGCAAGATGATGAGAAATTAAATTTCTGCTATGTCATACCTGCACTTCCAAGGTCACCCAAGGTCAAGCCAGGCTCTGAGGTCCTCACACGGTCAGCAGTAGGCTGCCGTAGCTCCTATCCGTGTGCCCACCTACCCTGCAATCGCCTCTGTCCCTGTGGACAGGGGGCCTAGGGCCCAGGCCAAATCCCACCTATTGTCCTTTGCAGAGATCCTTCAGGGCCCACCTGGCCCTGAGGCTGCAATATCAGGGGCAGCGCCTGCTGCTGGACCCAGCCCCTTCACCTCACCCACTTTGGGAGACTCCTGCTGTCTTCCCCAGGTGGCAGAGCTACCTCTTGGGACAGACTCCGACGCACTCTTTCTTATCAGCCAAGGTTGGCCAGAGGAGGAACTGCATTTTGTCTGAAAGTAAGAAAAAGCCTCTCCAGGCCAGTTTCAGGAGGACAGTCAGACAGCCTCGGAAAGACAGAGATGAACAGCGGAGACCATGGCTCAGGTGTGCCGGGGAGGGACATTGCTCCAACATGTGGCCGACGTCATCTTTAAGAAGATGCCTGAAAGCCATCATTCTCTGGGCATCTCTGGAGACCAGTGTGAGCTCAAGTGTCATGATTTTTTCTTTTTCTCAGCAATTCATCTGCGCCCGACTGTTCTGGAAACAGTGTGTGGTTTATTATAAATGGCCAGGAAGTCGCACACTCTGGATTGCTAGATCTTAGGGACGGTGTCACAATGGATATTTGTTGGTGCTGTTTGGGGGGCCTACATCTGAACCCCTTAGTACATACCAAGGATCACCCCCTCTGTAGAAGAGCTGTTAGCCACCTCAGCCTGCTCCTACTGAATGAACTGAAAGGTGGGAGTCACAGGTTGAATGATGCCCCTCCGGAAAGTCCTGACACAAATAACCTCAGCGTCTGACCTGTTTTTGGAAATAGGGTCTTTGCAGATGTAGTCAAGGTAGGGCAAGGTCCCCAAGGTAGTCCCTAAGCCAGGGCTGGTGTGTTTATGAGACAGGGGACTGAGACAGACAGACGTGCACAGAGAAAAAAGCAATGTTAAGACACATGGAGGGAGGCCTTCCATCGACTCACCAAGGAATGCCTGAAGCTACCGGAAGCTAGGAGAACAATCCAGAACAGGCCCTTCCCTGGTACCTTCAGATGATGTGGCCATGCAGACCCGTCGGCTTGGGCCCCGACCTGTGAGGCAGCACGTTCCTGCTGCTCTGAACCACGGGGCGTGTGGTGCTTTGCCACAGCAGCCATGCCGGGGACATGAGATGGAGGGTCAGCCAACCAGGTGCACCCATGGGGACTTGAGCCAGCACTGGGCACAGCAGGAGCAGCCTGTCAGGCACGCCCTGGCCAGTGCTGCACTCACTGGACGGATGCTGGTCACCAACCTGCCCCTGGGGTCTGGCTCTGTTGATCCTTGTTCCTGCTGTTTCCTGAGCCTGGCCGTTCCTGGACCAACCGGAAGCCTTTCAGTGCACCCCTTGCTGCTTCAACCAGAAGTTGATCTTGTTTTGTTTTGTTGCTTGCAACCCATGACCCTGGCCGATGGGCATGGCGAGCCGTGAAGGGATGGACCAGGGCAGAGTGTAAGTGCGGTCACGTGGCTCCAGGGTGGAGGAAGGGCTTAGGCTCCAAGTGGGACCTGACAGAGGAGTGTGCATGGAGGAGAGTGTGCCTGTGTGTGTTCGTGCAAGTGCACGTGTGCAGATGAGCATGTGTGTGTGCATGCATGTGTGAGAGAGTGTGGGGGCCAGGTGTCACGCACCTCTGCACACCCTCAGCCACAGGCCCTCCCCCCGGAGAGCAGCCGACCGTGCCGTGGGGGAGAACTCTGGCCGCCTGACGGAGCTCACTAAACAGTGCCTTCAGGCTTCACCGGTGCCAAGCGAGGCCAGCGACAGTTCCCAAGTTTGAAAAATGAGCCGCCTCACTCGCCTGGTGCTAATGCCTTTCTCGAAGAAACTTACATCTTAGAAATGTCATGACACATTGCAATCACAGAGAACACAGCCTCCGTAATTGGGAGTGTTTCTTCAAGAGTGGAGCGTGTCCGAGAAGATACATGGCTCACACCCTAATTTCCTGCAACAATGATAGTGTGGGGGGTGTCGTTAGTAGGGTGTCTGGTGTGTGTGGTGTGTGGAGGGGGAGGGTCGTGTGGAGAAGCGGCCTGTGAAATAAATCCTGGCTGGAGCCCCAGCAGCTGGGACTTTTTCTGGGTAGTAGAACCACTTTGGCAGTCAAGAGGATGCATAGCTGGAGGCAGCTGACTGCAGATGAGCCATGTGACGTCAGCCAGGCCTATCAACTGCCCCATGACTCAGCTTTCCCTCTTTCAAAGGACAACAATGTCATGAGCATTCTGTAGCTCATAGTATTGTGGGGAAAGCAAATGTCAAGGAATGAAGATAGAGCTGAGATTTAGTGAGCACGTACTATACACCAGCACTAAGCCCTGTCCATGTACTAACTCACACAAGAGCCCTGTAAGGCAGACACCAGAATCATCACTACTGGGAGGAAACGGGATATGGGAGTTCAAGGTCTTTCTCAAGATCATACAGCTTTCTCAAGGTCATGTGGCAATACCAAGATTTAAACCCCAGTGGTCTTGTCTGGTCACTGAATTCATGGCTACCACCTTGATTTCCCTCTCATGACAGATGCCACAGAGCTGTGGAAAGCAGAAAGTGCTGGTACATCCGTGCTTGGTTATATCAGCCATTGGGACTTGTGTACAAGAGCTGAGGTACTTTCACCTGCAACAAGTGAGTTTAAGTAAGTCACGATAACAACAGCAAAAATAACAGTGATGGTCCCCACTATATACCAGGCAGCAGCTGGCTCAATAAGTGGTCCCAGTTTACCTCCCAGTAACCGATTAGATAAGCAGCACCCATTTTCCATTTTACAGTTGAGATAACCAAAACCCATCTCACATCCCCAAGACTGCCCAGCAAAATAAATGGCCCTGATAAGTTCTAAATTCAGATGGATAGATTGGAGGGACTATGCTCTTTCCTCTATAAAATGCTCAGATAGACCAGTTTTCCTCCAAGGAAGACCCGCTTAAAATATTTGTGCCATCGGGCTCAGGCCTCAGAGAAAGAGAAAAGCACCAAGATGTTAACAAGATAATGTAAATATTAACATTCACTTTAAGAGGTTAAATTACCTGGGAGCCTCATTTCTAAAGGCCAGGCTTCTCTGCTCTTCCTTCTCCAAAAGCGCTCTAACCTTTTCCAGCAAGAAATTATGCAACCGAGTCTGGCTTTGTGCAGACCTCAGGATTTCTGTGCTGTCATCGGGGGGAAAAGGAGAGAGGAGAGAGAGTGCTTCCTCCTGCTCCTCCCCAGCCTGCACACTCTGGGCTTTTCTTCTCCAGGTGTGAGCGTGCTCCTACCCTTCTGCTCCCATTAACTCATTGCTCACAGGTGACCCAGGACACTGGAGAGTCTGGGGATCAGAATTCTAGCTCTTGAGCAGAAAAGAATGTTCACTGGGAGGGAAACACACCGTGCAATGTGGTGAGTTCTTTAGAAGCGTTGCTTCTGGGTGATCACCAAGTTTGACTTGCAATAAAATGATTTGCATTTATTCCTATACATTAAAAATTGCAAGCATGCTCAGAAGTACGTGGGTAGGTTGTCTTTGGTATTTTTCTGTCATCTGAGTAGCTTTCCCATTCCCTACCTTCAGAGGGAAGGATTGATAGAAGTTGCTACAAGACTGAAGACCAATGGCTTTGAAGTCACGTGCGTGTGGTTTTGATATCCAGTTGTGACGATCGCCAGTTACGTGAATTAGAACAAATCCCTTCTCTCCTAGGTTAGTCATGTCTCTTGCTAAACGGCAGTAAGAGTTTCTGCACTGAGATTATTTAAGGAGCCAACTGTCTTATTTATCTCGCTAAACCCAGTGACTCAGCATAGAGAGAGTTCGATTAATGAATGGCAAATAATAAAGGCTGCTGAATGTGTTACATCAGATAACTTATTAAGTAAAAGGCTTAGCTGAATCTCTGCTACCTATGAGATGCCTGATAAACAGCTATTTCTTTTCCTCTCCTTCCATCCACAGTCTTTCATTTTTCCCTTAATAATACCACCCTAGACTTTTTACCTTTGAGCTCTATGAATTCGTAGGACACATTTTTGGGAATTTTAAGATATCTCCAATTCAAGCTGAACCAAACTGAACCTCTGATCCCCTCTCCCAACCTCTCCCTACTGACAGGATTTCCTGTCTCAAGAGATGGTCGTGCTACCATTCTAACTGCTAAAGACAAAACCAAAACCAAAAGCCAGCAAATGAAAATCCCTTGGTTAGTTTATACATTGAAGCTATGTTATTTGGTGCATAAGGAACCATGGCCCTTATATTTGTATTGTAGACTGCATAGACAATCTATATAAACTGGTTCTTGTTGCAATTTATTAATTTTGCCTTGTATCTTACCTAAGAGTCCGGTTTCCAACTATTTTGCTTGTTTGTTTCAGATAGAGCTTTGCTTATCTAGGTTTCTCAAGAGCACCACTTAAAGTATACTATGGTGTGTGACTGATTTCCACAATGTGTATATTTTTGCTCCTTTCTGGTCTGCCTTACCCCACATGATGTTGCACTAGGACTTGCCCAACAGATGCACTATGCCTACTGGCTCACAAGGTCAGACACTTTTTCTTGTTCCTGCTCTCGCTCCAGCATGAAGCAAAGAACACAGCACCCAACACACGCACAATACTTCTTGATTAAGGGAAGTTTTATCTCACCCTTGAGATTTGTAGGTCTGACCTGAGAGTCAAACGCAGATGGTTTCTCTGTTATTATTTTGATATGATGGAGCTCTTCATTTGAAAATGATTTGGGACCCTCTGTGCACCTTTGTGATCATTACTTACAACAATCCTCCTCCCACTTTGCAAACACCACTGCTGAGAGCCACAGCCGAGTTGGCATGGCCCCTGGCATTTTGCCAACAGTATTGGTTGACAGGCGAGGCATTACTATCCGCCTCAGCCGCTACTTTTGAGTTCTTGTGCTACTTTGGAGTTCTCTTGGGGATTCCCCAAGAGTTCCCATTGGTTGGGGAAGTGCAGGAAGAGGGATTTCCGGAGGAGATATTTCCGGTGGCTGGTTCCTGGACGAGCCGCGTGGCGTTCGGGAGGAGTGTGCTGGTGGAGTTCAAAAATAAAGTTTGTTCCTGCTTCAGTGGCTCGTGGTTTGTGCCCAGCCAGACTGCGGCACACCACCCTGATTTTCACTACCTCTAATTCTACTTTGAGGCAAGAACAAATGTCCCCTTTATGCAGAGAAAAAGGAAAGGAAAGAAAACCTTAGTCTTAGAAGACAGAGTTGCCTCCCTAAGATCCACAAGGAAAGACTGTGAGATGATTCTGCACAGCCTGGGGTTGTTCCCCACCTACCCCTGGGGTAGTTCAATGCACGAGATGATGACTTAGCATCTGCTCTGTGCTCTATGACATGCCAAGTGCAGGTTCCGCACAGAAGAATAAGAGACCAGTGGCTCCGCGAATGTGAATCGAGTTCTTTCTCTGTGACAGGCTCTGTGCTGAGCTCCAGGGACCTAGAAATGGTTTCATGGACACACTTCGTTCCATAACAGGTTGACAGACCCAGGTGGGACTCCCATCCAACTTCCACATACCAAAGTATGAAATCGTGCTTTTCTTTATTATTTCAAATGCAACTTTTAGCTGAGTATGAGTGTTCATTGTTATTATACAAGCTAAAGCAGAAGTATGAGTGTTCATGGTTATTATACAAGCTAAAGCAGAAGGATCTCAAGTTCAAGGCCAGCCTGGGCAACTTAGACCCTATCTCAAAATTACATAAAATGTCTGGGAGTGTAGCTCAGTGGTAGAGCACTTGCCGAGCAGCCCCGGGGTTCAATCACCGGTACCAGGAAACAAAGGAATCAGCAAATAAAAAAATCTAAAAAAGCAGCGTTGGAGCAGTTGATTCAACCGCAAAGTAAGTTCCAGAAATTGCAGAAAGTTACAAAAGGCTTTCCTTGAAAATCGGGTAAAGGATATGCTGAGCCAAGTGCTCAGGTACCATCATTTTGAGAGACAAATTGCCAGTAATCCAGTTAAATTTTAAATAGCATTATCTAAATGAAAAATATGAATGTAGGAGATATCCGAGCAAGAATGGCTTCAATTTCCTGCCCGGGTGCTAAGGAAGGGGTAGACTGTTTAATATCATCTTGATAACATTTTCATAGGCTCATGTTGGCCCATCAGATTGCAATTTGTCACCGCTATCGAGCAATTCTCTAATTCTTCATCACTTTACCGTGTAAAATAATAGCCTCAGAATTGCAAGGCTTTTTTTAATAATAGAAAAGATAGAGTAGGGTTGGGGGTGGTCTTTATTTCCACCATGTTTTTTTCCTGGTTGGAATAAGAAAGGTTGTCAATAATTCAAACACAATATGGTATTGAGCTCATTTTACTTTTTAGGCTGAATTAATTTGCACAAGATAACACAAAGGGAATTAGATGTCCCCCCCTCCCATCTCTCTTTTCCTTCTTCTCCGCCTTTCCCCAAAGTTGTTGGTGGTGAGTGCAATGGTTAGAGACACTCAGACGGGCTGTGCAGGGAGGAGGTAAGCGATGGAGACAGAGGTTCCTGCGTCTGAATCCCAGCTCAGGCACCTAAAACACTGCACCCCTGGGCCACCACCCCCTTCCTCTGAGACCCTTTCTTCGTCACTAAAGTCAGGGTGATGATTCCTACTCACCAAGTTGTTTGGGGTCACGCAGCAGAGTCTGTTGCAGTAAATTACAGACAATGCTACAGCAATTGCTGCCTTTCTTAACGGGTCTTGGCACCTCAACTCCTTAGAAAAGTCACCTTGCATCTCTCTCCTCCCTTGCTCACCACCACCCGACGGACACCAGTTGGTAGCAAAGGAGGTACCATTGCCAAAGATGACGGACCACCCTGACTCCTGGTCCTGAGGTCCACCACGGTCTCCAGTGCACACCGTCCCCTCCAGACGCTCCTCCTGATTGACCCTCCAGGAAGCTGTCCTCCCTCTCCTTTCCTGCTCCCTGTCTTTGCCCCTCTCTCCTCTGGTTGGCATCTGAGTAGCCCAACCCTCAATCCTGACCTTCCTCTTCCCAGTCTATCCTCACTCGAGGATCTCATTTGGATTCCTCCAGCACCACAGGTCGGAAGGTGGGGAGGTAGACAGAATGGACAAAGCATAGATAGACAGATACAGGACTAAAATCTACATCCTCAGCCTGGAACTCTCCTCCAAATGACAAACTCTTATAGGCTCCTCCCTTTTCAACATCTCTTCCTGGAAATCTAATTAAATCTCAAACTCAACATATCCAAAAATGAACCCTTAATCTGTCTCACAAATGCTGCTCCATCACTTGAGTGCAATACCCTTCTTTTAGCTGCTCAGAACAAGAACCTCAAAGGCCTCTTTAATTCTTTCCCCCTTTCAGAGTCCCGCCTGTAACCACCAAAAAATCCTATGGGTGCAGCTGGTCAGAATGAGGACCGTGTAGCTCCATAAAGAGACAATGAATCCAAAAGAAAGTTGGTGCAGCCTGTCTGGTGGCTGGGCTAATTCTGCAGATGGCGACTCAATCATCTGACCCATCCCCTGCCCTGTTGGTTGCTTGTAGTGAACATAACAGTCCCCAGTTTGAATGCCCAGCCATTATCCGTGTGTGTTGACAGAGGAAAGGAAGCTGCACCTGTGTCCCCTCCAGCCATCAACAAGTGACGGAGGGAGGAGTGAGCTACCGGTGACAATCATGGCCCCCGGGGTGTCACCTATGACATGGGGTCTACAGAGGCACCACCAAGGGACAGGGGTTGTATTCTCTCCACTGTGCCCTCTGAAATGCCATCTCCTAATTGCTATTGGCTAAGAACCCAAGAATAGTCGCCGAGTAAGGGTTGATCATTTAGTGGGGAACAGCAGGCTAGGGAGTTGTTCGATGGATTCCAAGAGGAATACGTTCCCACAAGTGCCTGCGTGTGGCAGAAAGCGTCTCTCAGCAACCACCTCAATTGTCATATCCAGCTACTCTGACGAAAAAGTCTACGAAACCCTTTTACCTGCGTGATTCATGCAATTCCCAGAGCACTCTTGAGCTAGAGAGATCTGTTCCTGTGTCCAGATCACGCGTGACTCCCTCCCCCGGCCTTCTAGGTTATTTTCCGTTAATGGCCTATGTCACCTCTAACATCACACGGAAGGTGTGGGCTCATTACATGGATGGCAAACTTTCTCTCTCCTGCTAAAATGAGGGTAGAAATTTTATTTACTTTACTCCTTCATCCAAAACGCCTAGAATAGTTGCTGGGCACTCGGTCAATACTTGCTGAGTGAGTGAATATGAATGTCTTGATCAAGGGCACATCAGGGTCAACCTCACCATCAACACTTAAGGTTGTAACCTCCTCTGCACCACGGTCTGCTGTTCCCTTAGCACGGTATTCTTTTCCAGGACATGCCTAGTGCTTTCATAATACTCAAACCTCAGTTAAGGGTTTGATGCTCTTGAAGCCCCGATAAAATAAAATATCCCTCAGACAATGAAAGCTTTCCATATATCATTTCTTGGCTTTCTATTGTCTCTCAAGATGCTCAGATCTTTATCTTCTAGACCAATGGCACAGAATAGAGGACCCAGAGACAAACCCACATCAATATGGTTATCTCATACCAGACAAGGGTGCTGAAAACATTCACTGGAGAACAGACAGGCTCTCCAACAAATGGTGCTGGAAAACTGGAAATCCATATGTAGCAGGATGAAATTAAACCCTGATCTCTCACCCCGAACAAAAATCGACTCAAAGTGGACCAAAGACTTAGGCACTAGAACAGAGACCCCGCACCTAATAGAAGGAAAAAATAGGCCCAAATCTTCACCACGTCGGCCTGGGATCTGACGTCCTTAACAAGACCCCTAAACCACAAGGAGTAAAATCAAGAATCAATAAATGGGATGATTGAAATTAAAAAGCTTCTTCTCAGCAAAGGAAACAATTAATACAGTGAGGAGAGAGCCTACAGATTGGGAGAAAATCTTCACCACATGCACCTCCGATAAAGCATTAATCTCTAGTATATATGAAGAACTCGAAAAACTTAACACCAAAAAAAAAAAAAAACAAATAACCCAATCAATAAATGGGCTAAAGGACTGAACAGACACTTCACAGAAGAATAAACACAATTGATCAACAAATATATGAAAAAGTGTTCAACATCTCCAGCAATTAGAGAAATGCAAATCAAAACTACTCTAAGATTTCATCTCACTCCTGTCAGAATAACAATCATCAAGTATGCAGGCAACAATAAATGTGGTGAGGATGTGGGGAAAAGGCACACTCATGCATTGCTGGTGGGACTGCAAATTGGTGTAACCACTATGGAAAGCAGGATGGAGATTCCTCAAAAAACTGAGAATGGAACCACCATTTGACTCAGCTACCCCACTCCTTGGTTTACACCCAAAGGACTTAAAATTAGCATAGTACAGGAATGCAGTCACGTCAGGGTTTATAGCAGCTCAATTCACAATAGTTAGACCACAGAACAAACCTAGGTGTCCCTCAATAGATGAATGGATAAAGAAAATGTGGTAGATATTAAAATGTGGTAGAATATTACTCAGCTTTAAAGAAGAGTGAAATCATGGCATTTGCCAGTAAATAGTTGGAGTTGGAGAATACCATGCTAAGCGAAATAAGCCAATCCCACAAAACCAAAGGTGGAATGTTTTCTCTAATATGCAGCTGCTGATTCACAATAAAGTGGGGGGGCACTAGGGAAGAACAGCGCTACCTTAGATTAGGTAGAGGGAAGTGATGGGGGAGGGGAAGGGATGTGGGGACAGGAAAGACGGTAGAATGAAGCAGACATTATGACTGTGTGTCCATATGTGACTGCATGACCAAGGTGACTCCACAACATGTGCACTCAGAAAAATGAGAAATTATATCTCATCTATGTACGATATATCAAAGTGCATAAATACATTCTACTGTCATTTATAACTAATTAAAACAAATTAAATATTTAAAAAAAAAAAAAAGAAACTCAGAGCTGCACTATGGCTTGATTCTCTCTGTTTTCCTTCAATCCAGTGCCTGCTTGCTTTCATAATAAACTCTTTATCCTTTCTTAAAAAGTAGGTATCGATCAGAAAATTAAATGTAGATGAAATACAAAGTAAGTTCTCCTTACGCCCACTTGCAATGTTCAGATCATGATCCTGAAAGGAAGGTAATGATTCGCTGAACGCTGAGTGTGTATGAGGCAGGCCATTACTCTCCATCTTGTCCTACCTGACCCATTCCTGCCATTCATGAGACCTCCCTCGCTCCCCAAATACTGGCGTTCTCAGCGACTGGCTGGGAACACCCGGGACTCGATGGCAGGCCCTGGGAGGAGTGTGGTGGGGGCATCTTTCTAGGCTCACGGGGACCTGAGGGGACCTACAGCTTGTCCTGTGATGAACCCTACAGCTCCCTGAGACCTCGGAGAGCCACCAAGGGGCCGCCACCCGCGGTGTGCCCGTCCCAGACAAGCGCACAAGGCTTCAGAGCGTGTGCGTGCTCCGTGCACAGCTCAGGACTGTGGGCGCCCGCAAGCCTCCAGGGCTGGTGGAAAAGCCCAGACCCCGCGGTGGCTGGCACGATGCTGGTTTCTCCCCGCCTGTGTGGTGCAGAAGACTTCTGGGAATAAAATGCTTCCATGGTATATAACACTGCTGTGGATTGGGTGTGCAAATATTTCTTTCAATTTTATTTCAAAATGATTTCATGCATATACCCAGAAGTGGGATTACAGAATTATAAGGTGATTATGCGTTTGACCTTTTGAGCATCTGCCGTACCACATTCCACAGCAATGCTCAAGGCTTCCAATTTCTCCACATCTTCCTCAACATTGTCTTCTGGATTTTTGATAGCCATCCTAGTGAATGTGAATTGATACTAACTGAGGTTTTTGAATTGCATTTCCCTAAGGATTGGTGATGTTAAGCATCGATTCATGAGATTATTGGCCAGTTGTAGATCTTCTTTGAAGAAACATCCCTTTTAAAATTAGGTTTTTATTGTTGAGTTGTAGGAGTTCTTTATATATTGTGGCTATTAATCCTTTATCAGAAAGACGACTTGCATCTATCTCCTTTTTCATCTACTTTGTGAGTTGTCTGTTCACTGTTGATAGTGTTTTTTGAAGTAAAAATGTTGGTTTCGATGAAGTCCAATTTATCTATTTTTTTTCTTTTGTTGCTTGTGCTTTTAGGGTCATATCTGAGAAATCATTACTAAGTCCAATGTTGCAAAGCTTCTCTCTCTCTTCTTTGAAGAATTTTGTAGTTATAACTCTTACATTTAGGTGTTTAGTTCACTTTTAGTCAATTTTTCTATGTGGTAAGAATGCAACTTTATTCTTTTGCATGTACACATCCAACACTGTGATTTCCCACCACTCTCTTGGAAGATTGTTCTCTCCTCCTTGAATAGTCTTGGTACTCTTGTCAAAAATCATTTGAACATATCCACAGGGTCCCTTTAGAGTTTTAATATACTTTTTGTGGTATACTACATTGAAAAAAATGCACAGGCTTTAGGTTCAGACAGACCTGGACTTGAGTGCCTATTCCTCTGTGTAAAAAGTCGTTCCAGCTCCTGAGATTAACTTTCTCATCTATAAAATGGGTATGGTGAGATCTGGCTTCTCGAGTTACAGAAACAAGAGTATGAGTCATATGGTTGGCATGTGGGAAATGTTCATTAAATGATTGCTGCATTTAAACTCTCCAAGCTTATGTTTTCTGTCTGCATAATGAGGAAATTAACACTTACTACATAAAACCTCCTCACTTTTAGCAAAGAGGAGGAAAAAAAGTAAAACATCTGACAAGATGCCAACTTTCAGAATGGTGGCTATATTGGCATGAATGATTTGAACGGGAATATTTCTGTACATCTTAGAAGATATTATTTTACTCTTTTATTGTATTGATAAGCATCAGGTGTAGGTGAGGACTGAATTCCACCCCTGAGATTTACCTGTGCCCTGTTCAATTATTAAAGATCACCATTTAGATATGCCTTTTATCCAGGTCACGTGAAATCAAAACATTTTACCCCATATTAATGTGGCTCTCTGAGCAAGCTCACATGGACTGGCATAACCAATGTCTTCATGTTAATTACAAACCAATGTCAGTACCATGATGGTGTGGAAAAATTGGCGCTTTCATACATTGCCGATGAAAATCAAAATGGCACCACCACTTTGGAGATCAGTTGGACCTTTCCCCTTATAAAATCTGACACATTTACTGGATGACCCAGAAGCCCCATTCCTAGGTATCTATCTTAGAGAAATAAAAACTTAGAGTCACACAAAAGTCCATATGCAAGTGTTAAGGGCCAATTTACTCATTATTGCCCCAAACTATAAAACTGTTTGAATGTCATTCAGCTGGTAAATGGATGAACCAACTATAGTAAATCCATGGGACGAAATATTATTCAGCAACCAAAAAAGAATGAATCGCCGGCACGTGCACAGCCTGCACAGGTTTTGAGTGCATTGTGCTGGGAGAAGCCAGATGAAAGCTACCAAGGTGTGATTCACTCACTGTGACCTCCAGGAAAGGCGAACACATGGGAATGAAGGACAGGTCACTGGGAACAGGGGAACAGGTGGACCACAGGAAGTATGGGGAAAATTGGGAAGTGCTTGATCTGGGTGGTGTTTATGTGACTGTGGTTTTAACATAGGTTAAACATGGAACCCCACACGGGGCAGATTCACTATCTATCGGCTGTACCTCCATTTTTAAAGGCTGGAAAGATACAGACCTTGGCCCGTGTGTTGACCCGTGTCTACCCTACGTATATTGGTCCTAACTAGGCAGTGTCCTTTGGCTCTAGACCCTGCTGGACCTGTGGAAATGTGGGGAGATGCCAAACTACAGAGCTACCATTCACAGGGAAGAGTCCCTAGAGAGTCCCTCATCTCTACAAGAAACGGGGACCCAATATTTCAGGAGGCAGAGCTTATTAACTCCTTGTCAATCTTTGATGTCTCTGAACTACTAAGTATGACGGGTGACTCCGACAGTGACAATTTGTCGACCACCGTTTCCGGGGCCTTCACTTCATCTTAAGTGGTGTTTTTGCCTTTCATTATGGACGGTGGGCTAACCAATCCCATAACTTCGATGACTCAATCCGCTTGTTCGTAATGGCTTCCCAAGCCGTGATCACATAACAATAACCAAGCCGGGGATAAATATTTCATGAGGAATCCATTGTTATTTATTTATCACTTATAACATGTGTTCCAAAAGCATTACAGAATATTTATTAAACATTTATAGATAATTTTATGCTACTACCAGTGTGTGATATAAATGCATTATTAATTCTCTTGCATTGTTGATGGATGGAGCTCAGAATGAAGCGGTGCCAACTGGGGCTCTTGCCAATGTCGTGGGGGAGCTGGGAAGAAGCCTACTGTAGCGGAGACTCGCAGGAGCTCACTGCTGTTGCCTTAGACGGTTTATTTGTTCGTGGTGGTTGTGGGTTCCAGGACCCTCGGGGCCACCCAGAACACACGTGCGCTGATGAGTAGATTAGAGGCTGTGCCTTCTCAGCAGCTGGTGTGTTGATGTCGAAAGTCACCTTCAGGTGCTCATCTGGCCCGTCCACTCCCATTGCCGTCAGGTGCAGCGTGAGCCCGGGGAGCCGACTTCCTCTGAGCAGGAGCTGGGGATTGGGCTCTTTGATCTTTGCACCAGTGCTTCAACAGCTGGGGACCTACCCTGCTCCCTTGATTCATCGAGGGATATTTGAACGTCAAGGTCTCCTTCCCACGATTGACCATTTCCATGAGTGAGGATGCTTTGTCTAATTGACTGGCTTTTCTGCAGCGCCTTACTGGATGGAAGGACTTCTGTCTAGACGGGAGCTGAGCACTCAGCAATGATCTGCTGCTGGACATTCTCGGCCCCTTTTACTTCGTACCTGTTCTTTCTGCAGCTATGAAGACGTAACATCTACCAAAAGGGGAAGGGAAGCCCTGGCCAGGATTCCCAGGTCTCAGGCCAGCACAAGGAACCAGTTTATAACGAAAGCAAGTGGACCCAGACTCCAGAGGCAGGTTCTCCGCGGACAGAGCGCCCAACGGCTGACTCGGCCTGCAGCCTACAGACAGAGGTACTCTCTGGGTTTGTTCTGGTTAATTTCTGAGACGGCTAATATTGACATTAACGAGGCAGTTGTGAAGAATGGAAATCAATGTGGTCAGCAAAGGTTTCGATGGACAGACCCTCGGATAATGTTCACCGCCAGATGGCTGGCCCTGGCCCTATGCACGCCAGACGGGAAGCCTCCTATTTGTGTTAAGATCACTTTATCACTTTAAAGGCTTTAAATGCCATGGAGGAAAGAGCAATGTCAACGTGAGTTTTTAGAACAATGTATGAAGATCAAATCCAATTTAGAGAGGGCTTTAAGGATTCAAGGAAGAGAGCCTTTTCTAGATGCAGCAATCCCTGGTCAGGTCACCCCCAGTGTCATCTGCGCCCATTGGACTGCACCTGGTGACACTAGCAGGGTGACCTCAGGATTCCCCAGCAATGTGGGTCCTCACTGATGCCAGGGGCTTGGAGAGCTGGCCGTCCCTGCTCTAGACACATGCACCTGGGAAATGACATCACCACCTTGTAAGACACCTGCTACGAAGGCAGCCAAAGTGTGCATAGGTGGATGAATGCGTATGGGAACCGCGGTAACGATGACTTGGATGTCACAGGATGAACCAAGTGACATATGTCAGACACAAAGTGAAACACTTTTAACACTTGCAATGTCACTTACATGGGGAATTTTCTCTTTCTTTTTTTGGGGGGGTGGGGGGGGGACTGGAGATTGATCCCAGGGTGCTCTACCACTGAGCTACATCCCCAGCACTTTCTATTTTTTTTTTTTTTAATTTTGAGACAGGGCCTCACTAAGTTGCTGAAGCTGGCCTTGAATTTGTGCTCTTCCTGTGTCAGGCTCCTAAGCCTCTGGGATTACAGTTGTGCACCGTGGCTCCCAGCTAATATGTGTGATCTTCAAAAAAAAAAAAAAAAGTCAAATACACAGTTATAGAGAATTTCTACAGTGGTTTGTGGGGTGAGAGAAAATGGGGAGATGTGGGTCACGGGGTACAAAGTAACAGTCACATAGGGCACACAAGCCAAGAGACCACAGGACAGCCTGAGGACTGAAGTTAATTATATTGCTTTGTGCTTGGGGCTTTTGTACAAAGTAGATCTTAGATGCCCTTCCCCCACCACACACACACACAAATATATGAGCTGGATATATATGAGCTGGGCTTGCTGGTGCAGGCCTGGAACCCCAGCAACTGGGAGGCTGAGGCAGGAGGATCACAATTTCAAGGCCAGCCTCAGCAATTTATCGAGGCCCTAAGCAACTTAGCAAGAACCTGAATCAAACTAAAAAAATCAAAAAGGGCTAAAGATGGGGCTTGGTGGTGAAGCACTCTGGGTCAATCCTTTGGACCAAAATGGAATTTTTTTTTTGAAAAGAAAAGAAAAAGAAAGAGAAGGGATGGAAAAAGAAGGAGGAAAGGAGGGAGGGAGGGAGGGAGGGAGGAGGGAGGGAGGGGGGAGGAAGGAGGAAGGGAGGGGGGAGGGAGGAAGGAAGGAAGGAGGGAAGGAAATATATTAGATGATAGATATTTCCATTTTCTTGACTCAAGCAGCCACTTCACTGTCTACCTGATCATCAAAACGCCATGCTGAGCACCTCAAGTCTACACAATAAAAGTGTTTGAATGAGTGTGAAGCTGATGAACTGAGTTGAGCTTAACCAGCGAACACCCACTGCACCCAGGAGTTGAAAATACAAAGACACATAACCCAGGCCTGTTCTCCCCTGGAATTTCTCTCTAACAGATCTGTTCCATCTCAGATGTGTTAGGGTGGCTTCTGGGACCCCAGGACCATGATTTCCAACTGGAAAAGTCATGTGATGCGCTGGGAGATCCAGACTAAGAAGAGACACTTGTCACCCGGTGGACATCCTTGATGTCTTCAAAGTCAGTCCTGCATGATCGTCCCCATCACAGCTCAGCAGTTTTTTATGTGTATTGCTTACATGGCATTTTATTCCAGGGCCTTGGTCACAGAGCCTCAAATTAATTAAGGTTGGGTCCAGGAGCCACTTAATTGCTTATACTTACAATAGGGGAGCTCCGGGGAGAGATGGAAATGGGGGGGGGCAAATCATGCATTATACAGTCCCATCCCTCGCTGAGTGACCATTTGCACTGATGGGTGTTATTTAGTTAGTTTGGTTTTTTTCTTTTAGTTTTTTTTTTAATTTATTTTTTAAATCAGTGCATAGTACCAGGAACCTGGCATTTTCAAATACTCATTAGTGCTATCCTCTGGGGCTTAGGATAGCAGTTATTAAAGAAAGAAGTCTTAAGAGACAGGGGAGTACCGCAATGGCTAACAATGACAGAAGTTCAGATGTATCCAGGCTCGTCACTTACAGAGGGACCGCAGGGCTAAATTAGCTTTCAAAGTCTTAAACCGAACATGGAAGTCCCACAAATGTCATGTGGCATGTTCTCGGGAGGTTAAATTTAGGTTCTCCCGGCTCCCACTGCCAATTTGAAAGAGAGGGAAATGTCAGCGGGTGTGGAGTCCAAGTGGAGGGTAGGAGGCTGCCGATGGGGACCCGCCGACGTCCACATCAAACCACCTCCTGAAATCCACGCCACGCAGCAGCATCTGCTGTCCCCAGATTTCCCCGGATGGCTTGCTGGGTCTCCAGGTCACTCCGAGGTGACTTCAGTCTGCGCCAGTGACCGGCCTGGCCAGGGCTCTCAGCCACCCACTGCCTGGATGTCACTGAGTGCATTTAGATGCAGCCGACAACCTGCGGGGCTGGCGTCAGAAAGAACTAGAAAGAAGTGGTACCTGCGGTCTGCTGTCTCTAGGCTAAATGAGTGGGGACCTGGATTTAGTGATCAGGGAAAAGCACCCGTCCCTCCCGTGCGTGGAAGTTGGGGCTGTTGGCCGCAGACCTGCAGAAAGAGAAGCCAGTTATAGTCTTCAATCAATCATAGTTTTGCTTAGTGAAAACGGAATGAAGCCTGGAGAGACGGGGGCCTGTTGGAGCTCACAGAGGCGTCTTGAGTGATCATGGCTTCAAGTCTCAGAACTCGGGGGACACCAGCTTTTTCTTTTTTTGGATCCTGAGACAGGGTCTCCCTTAGTTGCTCAGGGCCTCCGTTGCTGAGGATGGCTTTGAACTTGCAATCCTCCTGCCTCAGCCCCACAAGATGCTGGAATTACAGGTGTGTGCCACCGTATGTGGCTCTGGCTTTCTAAAAGCAATGAATGCCTGGATTTGGAGATGGGTGGAGGGTGACAGTGGCACCAGCCCCCGGGGGCCCACAGACATCTGACTCACAACCTGCCCAAGTCCACCTCCCATCCCCCTCCTCAGGGGGCCCGACTCAGCAGGGGTTCAGAGCCCACCATGGTGGCCCCAGGCCCTTTGCACTCACTTCTCACCCACCCTTGCTCTGTCACCACGTGGTCTTGTCCCTTCTACTCGTGGGCTCTCCATCCTCACAGCCTGGGAAGGCAGACCTGCCTCCCAATGGACTTTCTACATCTTTTATCTCTTTTTCTTCCTCACTAAAATCTTCACCACTTTGTGCACAGGGAGCTTCATGCACGTCTAATTCCATGATTTATCCATTTAAAATTCCTGAGGGACTCCCCGTTGTCCCCAAGACAAAGCCCAGCTCTTCAAAACAGCACTGTCTGAGGCTGTTTGTGTTTGGGCCCCTGTTGCTGCCCGAACCCCAGATCTCACTGCCGTCTCACCCCCCACGCTCGCTCAGGGAAGGCCACATGGGAGGCCCTGCGCGTGCATCTCCACTGTCTGAATGATGCACGTCTTTGAATGCTTGATTCCTTTCTGGTCCTTAAGTCCATCTGGAATTTCACCTCCTTCAGGAAGACCTGCTGCTGCAGGCTGCTCCACACAGCCCAGCCTCTCTGGGGCACAGCATTCGCTGTGGGGAATCCTCGTGCCTGTTCATCTGGGTGTCTACCCCCTCCCAGACTAAAACTCATCCAGGCGAGGAAGAGAGATCCATTGAGCTCTTCTGCATGCCAGGGAATGTTCTAGGCTTCTCACATGCATGAACTCTACCATCCACCAGGATCCTCTGGCCTGTCCCTTTGTCTGCCCTTATGGAGATTAGGACAAGGTGCAGATAAAGTTAGCAGCTGTGCCTGAGGCCTCACACAGAGCCCCACCTGAGACCTGAGCACAGAGGCATCTGGCCCCAGCTGTGTTTGGGTGACACGGCAAGACTGCTTGCAGAGCAGAGTGACCACGGACGTCCTCAGTCACTGGTTCTTATGACCACACTGGGAAGATTTCACACACAATATGCATCATGGTAGGCACCAGTTTATTAGGAGAGATAAGAAAAGGGAACAGTCTCAAAGGAAAGAGCAGGTCCTCTCAGAGGGGAGAGGTTCATGCCCTTCCTGCTCTCCAGTTTTGTTGGGAGATCCTAAGGAATTTTCCAGAAACCTCCACCTAAGTCCACCTCTCGACTTTTGACTGACAGCAGGATTGCATCGGCCTCTCGAGTCCCCACTGGGCATGGTCTTAGCCCGTGGAGGGGGGTTTTGCTGCTCTAATGGCATGCTAAAGACCCACAGCCACTTGGGCCACTTGGGCCAAGGCTCACCGCAGGTTCTAATTGGAATTTGTTCTTACAGGTTTCATACTTAGGGGGGTTTGCCTCTCATTATCCTGTCTCCCTGATTCCCGGAATCAGATCTGTGTAAAGGTCACCCAAGTCTCTCCCTTTGGGGGATCTCGTGTCTTACCGGCAGGGAGGATCCCCTCGGGCTGCCTCTCTCCTGCGGATATCGGGGTGTTTGTAGAGGAATGCAGCACATCTTAATGACCCGAGCCAGGCAGGACTGAGTGACAATTGCTTTTTAAAAGAAAGCACGTGGGGTCCCCACAGTGGGCCGGTTTACGGAATCGTCCCCATAGCCCGATGTTCTTATCACTTACGCCCCTCTGTTTCCTGTCACCCAGATCATCACTTAACTATCTTTTGGGGCTTTATTCAGATGTGACCCACATGCCACAGACATCAATCACCCTTCTAAAGTGCCCAAGTCAGAGGATTTTAATATAGTCAAGGGTGATACCGCCATCACCACTGTCTAATTCCAGAATAGTTTCCCCAGCACCCAAAGAAACCATGCAATTGGATGTCACCCTGTTCCTCTCTACTCCCCGTCCCCAGAAAGCCATCTGCCTTCCTCCTCTGTGGCTTTGCCCTCTGTGGACACTGGGCACGTTCAGAACTGCCCCGTGTGGTCACGCCTTTGTGACCTGGTTTTGCTTCTCATGTTTTGGGGGTCCGCTCCTGTTGTCACGAATGTCAGTTCTCTCTTCATTGATGAGGTCCCGTTTCCTGGGGGTATCGCGGTTTGCTCCTCTGCTCATCAGGGGTTAGATGGCTGGTTGTTTCCGCTTGTAAGTTACCTTGAATCTGCTGCTACGAACATTCCTATTCAAGTTTCTGTGAGTGACTTAGATTTTCCAAGTCTCTTGGGTATAAGTGTCTAGAAGTGAAATTGCCAAGTCAGATGATATTTCTCTACTTCACTTTTTGAGAAACTGCTGAAATGTTCTGCAAAGCAGCTGCTCCATTTCCCCCACCCAGCAATGTGGGAGGGGTCCAATCCCGCCCCCCCACCCCACGTCTTAGCCAAAGCTCCTCACTATCTTCCTTTCTGACAGCGGCCATCTCAGTGGATGGGAAGTGCTATCTCGGGGTAGTTTTGACCTGTCTTCCCCAGGGACTCACGACACTGAGCACTTTCCCTGTGCTTATTGGCCACTAAGAAGTAAATCCCCTTTAGAGAGACTTCTAGGCAGACTCTCCCTCCACCACCACCACTTTTAATTGGGTATTTGCCCTTTTCAGCATTGAATTGTAACAAGTTTTGTGTACTCTGGATGCCAGGCTCTGACGAAACGTAAGCTTCGGGAGTATTTTCTCCCATTCCCTGGTTCGCCGTCTCACTTTCTGAATAAATGTTCTCTAAAGAAGGAAACATTCAACTCTGATGAGGTCCAGTGTGTCCATTTTTTTTTTTTTTTTATTTATTGTTTGTGTTCTAAGTATCTTATCTCAGAGACCCTTGCTTAACCCAAGGTTGAGTACTCAAGCCAATGTTTCTCCTAAGAGTGTTCTAGTCTAGTCTTAGCTCTTAATATAGGACTTTGATGTACATTGAGTTAAATTTTGTGCATCATGGAAAGTGCGGGTTTGCCTTCTTTATTTTGCATGTGGGACGCAGGTGGTTGAAAAGACTATTCCTCCCTCGTCAAATGATCTCGGCACCATTGTCAAAAATCGATTGGCCATAGATCTGATGGGTTATTCCTGAGGTTTCTATTATGTCCCATTGATCCCCATGTCTGTCCTCAGTCCAGATCTGCGCAGTCTCAAAGCCTATCATCACCACTGTAGGAGGCTTTGAAATGGGAGGTTTGAGTTCAGCGACTTCGTTCTCTATTGTCAGGAAGGTTTGGGCTCATCATCCAGATCCCTTGAATTTGTGTGTGGATTTTAGGATCAACTTGCTAATTTCAAATAAGTAAAAAGGGGGTTACCTGGAATTTTAAAAAGAATTGCATTGATCATATCGATCAGTTTAGGGAGGATTCCCTTTCAAATACTATTAAACCTTCCAATCTGTAAATGAGGGGTGTCTTTCTATTTAAGGCATCTCTCATTTCTTTTAACCATGTAGTTTTGGGGGTGCAAATTTTGCACTTCTTTTGTTCACTTATTCCTAAGCATTCTATTCTTTTTGATGCTATTGTAGATGAAGTAATTTTCTTATTATCATTTCCAGAGTGTGCATTCGTAGCATATGGAAATACAACCAGTTACTACAGATGGATACTGGGTCCAGCAAACTTGCTGAATTTGTTTATTAGCCCTAATACTTTGGGGGTCGTCCTTGTGGTGCAGATTTCTTGGTATTTTCTCTGTTTAAGATCATGTCATCTACAGTTAGAGATAGTCTTACCTCTTTCTTTTGCAATGTTTGCAATTTCTTTCACAATTTTTTATTTTTTTCCCTTGGCTAGTTGCCTACCCAAAATTTTCTTAATTTCTGAAATTTACCCCAATTTCCATTGTACACACACACATATAATTGACTAAGCTTAGTCTCCTTCTCCAGACCATAAATTCTATAAAAATAGTAAGGGTGTTGATTGACACTACTATAATCCCAAAGCCCACTAAGTGCTAGCACATAGTGGGTCTTCCACAGATAGTTTCTGAGTGGGCTAATTAAATAGGAAAGAGATGGAAGAGTTTCCTTTGAGACGAAGCAAGGCCAGATTGGCACCTTGGGAAGGTTACTCGAGGACACCTGGGCGGAGCTGCAGGTGAGTCGTGGGAGCAGATGGTGAGTCCAGGAGATACTGAGGCACGTGGCCACTGAGCGCTGAGGCCCGGGGCTGAGTGGGAAGCATTCAGGACTCTCAGGACTCCCGCCTGTACTGGTATGGACTTCATGCCTTTCTCTGGGAGGAGAATCCAGGGGTGCTGGACTGGGGAGAGGGAAGGTGATGTGCCTGGAGACGTCACTGCTCTTTCATGGCTAGAGTGGTTCCCTGCGTCTGGTCATCCTGGGAGACAGACACTCACACAGGAAGGGCTGGGTCTCCTCCTCTTGGACCAGGCACCACCCCCCAGGACTCCCCTCCTTTGAGATTCCTGCTGAACCTCCATAGTCATTAAAGGGTGAGTTTCATGCATTCTGTGTATCTTCTGGCTGCTGCCAGGCACACTCTGAGGGTCCAGGAGATGGCCTGCACTGACCAATGGAACACGAGAAGAAGGCTACTGGTCCCAGGCAGAGGCTGCAAGGGACACTGTGGTCCACAAGGTGCCCTTTCCCTCCACCACGAGAACCAGCAACGCCCTAGGGGGAGATTGCTCCAGGAGATGATGAGGAGCAGAGAGACATTGGACCCACGAGGAGCAGGAGTACGACCAGAAGCTGAGCCTCTGATCTTGAAGGCCACTGAGATGCATGGGCTCATTGTCACACCAGCAGTATGGAGTCCATATCAAGGGCTTAGTGACTGCTAGGCAACAGTGTGGCTCTGGCATGAGGAAGCGTGAAAGAAATACGGGCCACACAGCACCGAGCACACAGTAGGGTTCATAAACATCAGCTGTTTGCTTTACGTCAAGTGTTCTTTCTGATGTTATTTTAAAAATAGAGATAGATGCGCACACAGAGACGCATGTGCATGCATCGTAGTGTGATGTGCAACACACAGTAGGTGCACATCAATCATGAGACTCACTGTGTTCTGCTGCCTCAGAACATGATGTGCAACACACAGTAGGTGCACATCAATCATGAGACTCACTGTGTTCTGCTGCCTCAGACCCATCCCCTCATTTCCTGTTACTTATTCCTCTTTTCAGTGGTGAATCATAGCATATTTCTAGGCATGCTTTATCTCCCCTTTCCTGCATAAATAACCGCCCCAGGTCCAAGGGGCAGTGTGTACACGATGGTCCCCAGCCTGGCCCAGCACTTAGCTCGGCTCTTAATATGCAGTCGGTGGAAAGTGGTGTCAGGTTGGGAGAAAAACCTCATCTCACATAGTTGGGGCCACTTACATTCATCTGAGGGGAGAGGAGGGATGCATCTGGACTGCAATTCTGTACCTTATAAATAGACGTATAGAGCTCTGCATACATTATTAATATAGGCTTCATCGCTGGCTTTATTGAATCCACGTTGGTGCTTCTCCTGGGAAGAAGACAACACAGAAGACTGCACAGACGCCGGCATTAACGGGGACCACGGTACACCAAGCAAATAAGGCTGTACAAACAGCAGCGTGCGTGCCCGCCACATCCACAATTCAAACAACATGATAACAAATAATGTGCTCCAGCAAGCCCCTCAGCTGCGATTTGAAGTATTTTATGCATTCCTTATCCATGATGCTCGAGCTAGCACAAGAAGAGGCAGGGAAAACGGGTCTTGAAGAAGTTCCTCGACACGGCCTGTGGAGTCCCACAGGAAGGCCTCCCCCGGCCTCTGGGGCCTCGCCTGCGTGGGCCTCTCCAATTCAGCCATGTGCATCAGCCATCTGGACATCCCTGAACGGGAGAAGCTATGTCCTGTCTTTAGTCCTCTTCTCTTGCAGCTCCCTCTGTCCAAAGTGCACGTACACACACACACACACACACACATAACTGGGCCGTCCATATCCTTCTGGTTTTAAGTCAGATGCCACCTTCTGGAAGGATCCTTACCCATCCCTCCAACAGCAGGCACTTCTTCCATTCATTTTCCAGCCCTTCCTCGGACTCCTAATAGCATTTATCTCCAGAGGCTCTTTTCTTTATCTCTTTGCATCTTCAACCTCCGTCTCCCCCCCCCCCCAGTTTAAAAGCAGGAATCCTGTCTGTCTCATTCACAGCTGGGGCTCCAATGCAGACAAAAGCGCTTGGCACACAGTAGGATTTCAGGAAATCACACTGGACAAAAGCATGAGAGGGTCACAGAACACAGGGAGGTCCCCTCGTCTTCTGGGTACTGTGGATCTCTGCTTGATGTGAACAAGCTTCAGGGTGGGTCAGAATGGAGTTTTGAATTGCGTAGCTTTTCCCCATCTTCCTAGAAAACTACGCTCTTGTGCAAGTGGCACTTCCAGGGCATCCTCCATGATTCATTGATGGAACTTAAACTGCCTCCCACATAAGGAATCCATGGACTGAGAGAGATTTGGGGTCAAGACTGCTGTTATTTGAAGATGACCAATAAGAACGACCCCTCCGCTGGCCTCCACGATGATGGCCACTAATTACAAACCAGTCACCACGGAGCCCCCTCCCGTTTTCCAGAGATTGGCTCAGCAGAGGGTATCCAGTTTGACCAACAGGGAAGAGAGAAAGATCAGTTGAGAACAGATTCCAGTGACTACTCCCCAGCACAGCCACAGGAATCACACTTGCAGGGAGTGTGCTCTGGCCCCCGCACCCCTCCGGCACGGTCTTCGGAAGTCACCAGGTGAGAACGTGAAGCCTGACGTGGAGACACGCACCTCCTCAATACAGAAGATGGAAAGTTGGAAGCAGGGGAGAGGTCCGTATCCTGTTGGCTTGACTGACAGCCTGCACCCACCCTGGGACCCTCTTCCCTGGTCTTCTATTGAAGTAAACAGGAGATACTCTTTCGGGCCAAGTCAAGAGTGGTCAAGAGTTCTGTAATCTGAAGCCAAATGCACCCTAGGCATCACACACACGCTGTATCAGATGTTGTGCTGAATTTGGAGGAGGGGATAGAAGATGAGTAAATCAGCTCAGTGCCAAGTATTTCTCGGGATGTTGAACCTAAGGCTGTTTGTGTCTTCCAGTGTGTGGCCTGCTGTCTGCTGCATGGAATCGCTCAGGTTCCCTCTGCACCTTCCCGGCAGTCTCCTCGCCTATGTGCACGGGGAGGAACTGGGACCGGGAAGCCCCGGGTCGAAGGCACTCACTGCAGCTGAATTCTGGGTCAACTTCCTGCCAGACCACCAGCTTCCAGCAGGTTCTTCATCTGCACAATTTGCAAAGATCCCTTCCTTATGCACTCTGCAGGGGGCTGCAGGGAAAAGATGAAACTGTGCTTCTCGTGTGACAGCCATCTGGGGCACAGCCCTGAGTGGTGGGTCTCAAACTTGAAATATCTTTGAAGTCTCAAAGTTTATCTTTTAAAAAAGAAATTGCATGCATTCTGTATTTGGCTCTATAACGTATTCAAGTTTGCTTTAACATGAAATCATGTTGTCCGCACCCCCGCCCCAAATTTAAAGATGTCTTTCCTCCCTTCTATCTTCATATGCCTCCTGGTACACTGTGTGCCCCAGTTTAAAAGCCCTTTGAAAAGAATAAAGCAAAAATAAAAGAAAACTATAAAGCACTGAACAAGTGCTAAGGCATCCATAGAGTTCTTGTTTATTAATAAATAATTGTTTTTAATAATTAATGCCAATCAAATCCACTTAAATGGCCCAAATCCTTCAGGAATTAGAGGCAGCCTCAGCCAGAGCTCAAGAAAAACAGAGCTGGAGAGAAGCAGCTCTCTCCTGACTCAGCCCTGGTGAGCGCGTCTCTCCTGGGCTTCCTGTCTAGCAGGCGCTGGGGGTGGGGAGGACTGGGACTCACGGTTCCTTAACTTACCAAGACACCGGGTGGGAACGAGGGTGCTTGGGTGGCCTTCTAGGGTGAGCTTCATTGTCAGATAGAGATAGAGACGGCGAGAGCAATGGCAGCAATAGGAAAATAGCAAGAGTCCACTTTGCTACACAGGATGCCGCGCACGCACCGTCCGCTTCCTCAGGACAGGGCTGCGGAGCAGCTGCTGTATGCAATTTGCCGAAAGGATACAGAAGCTCAGCAGGGTAAACGATTCTTCCAAGGACACCTAGAAAGCAGGGTGGAAGTCTAGTTTGAAGGCAGAGGTCTGCCGGCTAATACCTCCATCTCAGCCCACAGGCCTATTCTGGCCCACTGATTGCTTTTGTGAATAAAGTTTTATTAGAACACAGCCATGCCCATTCGTTATGGACCATCTCTGTCCCCTCTTGTGCTGTCACGGCAGAGTCAGGTTGTAACAGAGAAGCTCTGGCCTACAAAGTATAAAATGTTGGTAACTAACTGCTGACACAAGAGTTGGCCAAGTTCCATCGAGAGCCCTCACCGTTCACTCCAATTCTTATCTGAAACAGAGGCTCTGTCTGTGTGCAAGTCTAATCCTGAAGTCCCACGGAGGCAGAACCATCAAGATTGTGACATCCTCATCCATCCACGTCTGTTTTGCTTCCCACGATTACCTCCTCCTCCGACCATTCTCCAGCTGCTGCCCGAGGGACCCGTCGGTCCCCCAGACTCCTCCCACCTGCTGAAACTCCTTCCATGGCCCCCGTGACCTGACAGGCACATCTGAACACCTGCACACGGCATCAGAGGGTCTTATGACCAGGTCCATCTGTTTCTCTGGCTTGTCCCCAGTGCCATCAGATCCAGCCACTTGGCCTTAGTTTCTGTCTCAGTTTCCTGATAGGAAAACGGAATTTCCCACCCCAACTTAGGTTCTGCCACGAGTCCCCCCTTTGCTCAGCGTGACCTCTAGCCCAGAGGACAGGATCCTCCTGCCATCCCCACGCAGTCAGTGACCCCCTTCCCTGGCCTGGGTCTCTGATGGCGACACCTGCCGTGATGGCTTGCGTCTACACTTCCCCAGGCGTGGACAGGAACCTGACCCTGTGAGGACGCTGGCCTTGCCTCGGATTCCTCTTCACCCTATGGCCCCCCTCTTCTCTCACGAGGGCTGGTACTCACAGCCCACTTCAGTCTCCTGGGTCTAACATGCCAGCTCCTGTGAGGACAGGGATCCTGAGTCCCATCCTCCCGCCATGTCGTATCTGCCAGAGTTTTGGGACGTGGGAGCCAGCAGGTGCACCACCTCTACAACAGGAAGGGGCGACTCCTGCAGAGAGGACGGAACTAGCTCACCCCAGCTGCCAGGCCCAGGATTGGCACGTCATGGCTGCACAGGATGCTTCTCTTCCACCGCCAGGAGCACCCACCCTCCGGTCTTCACTTATAACAATCTTGACTCTCCGACAGAGCTGGTGGGGCGTACCCAGGGAGGGGAGTTGGAGCCTGTCGGCCTTGTGCCTTGGAGACTCCGGACATGGCTACCTACAGCTTCTGCCTCCGAGCAGAACTCTGTCTTGGGGACCCGTGACCGGCTGTCAGGCCCAGCGCCCTCAGTGTCCTGCTCTTAGCAGACTGTGGGATATTCGGCCCAGCCTTCAGAAGGGATCTATTTATAGCAGCCATCATTAACTCTCCATCGCAGTCCACGGAGCCCCCCTGCTCCCCTCTGCTCCCGCAGAAGTTGACTTCAGAGGGTTCTGAGCTCTTTGTGATATTAGTTAGCATGTACAGGAAGCCCCAAGGTCATGTTCCACTCTTGGCACCCTTCACTTTAGATTTGAGAAATCCCCTAAAACTCTCATTAGCGGAAGCTGCCTCGCACCCATGAAACTTTAAAAATACCTGGCTAATCAGCCACTTTGCACACCTCCACGCGGGCGGAGAGCCGCCTCTGCGCTCCTCCTCAGCCTTCTCCTGCACCACATCTGGGCCGACGAGAGCTGTCAAACTCTGACTTCCTGCGGTATTTAAAATACAACGAACGGAGCTTCTCATCTGAAACCAGCATTTCCACTTAAAGAGGAGCCGAAACCAAGAGGGAGAAGGAGAGCGTGCAGGGGAAGGGAGTGTTCTGGAAGATTTTTCTTGTTCTGATTCCTTTTTCAATAGGGTCCTCAGATTTTAAAGGGATATCAGCCATAATAATATGAACTATAAGTCGCCACTTATCGAGGGGCCACTACAGGCTAGGCACCGTGATGACCACTCGGTTACGTTATCTCTGAGTCCCTCAAGAACCCTCCAAAATGCAAACCCAAGTAAACACATCCAAAAACTGATGCTAAAATCCATCACCAGCACTTTGTGGTCTAGGTAGTATTCTCACCAATGCCTGTCTGTCTCCAAAATCTGGGCCCACACCAGGATGCATGTCACCTCCTGGGGGAGTCATGAATTTCCAACATGGACCATGCTCCAGCCACTTGGATAGAGCTTCTGTGACTTGCTCAATGTCCTGCCCTTCACTAGAGGAAAAAGCAATCCCTGTGCTACAGTGGCATGTGTGGGCTTCACACAGCACTGATAACAGAATTGGGGGAAAGTATTTCTCAAACGTATAGGTTCCTGCTCACCTCACTCCTCAAAAGAAGTACGGAATTTGATGCTTCAGAGGACTTAGTGGGCATCTGGGCTCCTCCAGCTCCTCCAGGTGATCCTTGATCATGATTTTGAGGACACTGGTTCTGCACTGAAGCAGGTTTGCAGAGAGGCTGCAGACCGTTTATGACCCAGCACATCCTCTGCAGGAGGTGCAAAGCTCTCCTTCCCCCACACTTTCCAAAGTGAGGCAGCATGAGGGTAAAGGGGGAGAAGCTTCCTAATCAGGGAGCAGATGAACCAGCCTGTCCCAGTAGGTTCCCAGGACTGAGCTGTGGAACAGAGAGACCCCAGGAGTGATCAACTCGTGAGTTCACGCAGCAGCAGGATCCACGGGTCACGTGAGAACTGGTCGAATGGAGAAAGGGAGGTGATGGAATTTGGAGGAAGCTCCCTTATGTGGGCAGAGAAAGGGACTTAGGAAGATATCCCAGACGTAGACCTGGTCCGGGGAGAGCTGGTCCACCAACCCAGGCAGGAGAGTCATGGCAGGGCTGAGTCTTTGCAGGCTTCCTGTTGGGAGGAAGGTAATAGGCTGTGGGAGCAGGTGAGGAGCAGCACACGGAGAAGCTCCATCCTCAAATTCCCTCACCACCTCAAAGCAGCTGTTGATGCACCGTGTTATGTGATATTCAGGGGCTTCAGAGAAAGTCAGAAACTCTGTCCTGACCCAGTGAGTCATCCATCGCCCCCTGGGGAGGGACAGACTTGTAAACAAGGCACAACCAGGCCTCCTCTGCAGGACACAAGGGAGCCACCAGAACACAGAAGAAGGGCTGGGCTGATCCTGTGAAGGGAGGTCAAGAGGGGCTTCCTGGAGGTGGTGAGGTCTCAGGGGTCTCTTGTTAGATTGGAGTTAGGCAAAGAGAGAACAAAAAGGACGGATTCGAAGCCCCTGTGAGATGACAGAAGCAAGGCTTTCCTAAATTTCTATCCTTATAAAAAAACTGGGCTCTGTTTCTGAGAGGAGAGTAACACCAGGTGTTTGGGGGATAGAGGGCAAAAAGATTAATGCCTCAATGGACCCATGCGAGAGGAAGTTGGGAAAATAGTCATTTTTACATCGTGACTGTAATAATTTCCTAAGCGGAGGGGTGGAGTATTATGTGGACCTCCCAAGAGAGTAACGGCGGGTCAGAGTGGTCAGCCCACTTGGGTCAGGGGGAACATGGGTGAGGGGCTAGTTTTTATATTAGCCAGGTTATGCATTAACCAAAACACTGTGGTCTGCGAAACCCTAGACAGGTGTGTCGGATCCACCGTCTTCTCAGTAGGCCCCGTGGGAGTGGGTGGACTTGAGAGTAGGTTAACATCATTAGATAAATAAAAGAATACCATGTCCCCAGTAGCCTGAGTCCCTGGAGCAGTGGTGTCCTAAGCAGTTCAAGGGTTGGTATAAGCACAGAGTTCCCCATGCAGACCCACGGCATTTATTCAGAATAATGCATCTAGCTCATCAGGACCTTCGGGGGAGGTGACTTTCCATAATACTATTTGGTTCAATTTGCACAAGTGTGGTTGCTAACATCCAGTCTGCCATATTGAATAAGAGTCGGAGGTAGGTATTCAGATGATTGTCATTTATCCTTTTAATGGAATGCTCAGTGCAATTTGAGCCACATGTAGAACATAGAGAAAAAAACATCTTGATCCACAGACCCCTAAGAGGTCCATGAACCCCTGAAAAACTTTTTTTACAATATTTTAAGTATATGCACATATGTATGTCCTACCTCCCCAGGAATGGAATCCATTGATTTAAAGATATTTTTCAAAAGTGTAAGTCCCATACACCCATGGACATGTGTGCACACACACACACACACACAGTGAAAAGTTACGGATTCGGGGATGGACTTGAGTGAGTACAGCATTCGATGTTCACAGCCCCATGAAGCCCATACTGGGGCTCCTGTCCAGAATGAATTATTTCCTCCAGTCGCAGGCCTTGAAGGCACCTCATCTCCACCAGGGGTATTTTTTCAGTTCCTTTTGGGTGAGTTGGGTTTGATGAAGAGCCACGAGGAAGGTGAGTGAGGGTCAGTATCCTGCCACATTTGAGTGTTCCAGAGACAGATAAGCTTGATAATTGCCCCATAGGGAAGAGGGTGTCGGAGGCTGCACCATTTGGCAGGGTGACCTCCTGGAGCTCCTTCTGTGGAGGAAATAGAATTAAGTAGATCCGAATTGAAATGCAAATGTTTGATTTGCATTGGGTGGAACAGAAAGGGCCCTGTGTGTGCTCTGAGTGCCCATGTCCATGCTGGTGTTGGTGGCGCACACGTTTGGCATTTGCCCACTCGATGTTTGCAGACATGGAGACAGTCCCATTTTGCAAACAGCCCACAGATACATTAAATAACCCATTTCATGATGGACATCTGGACTCCTTGGACCTGCCAAAAGTGGATGGGTTTGAGGCCGCCTTCCAGCTTCATGGCGGGGAACGGCTCCCTTCCCAAGTAAAAGCCATCCCTCTTGGAGAGCACGGCCGGCGGGTGGGGATCTCATCTGCCCCAACGCAGCAGCACGCATTCATTTTGATCTTAGCTGTCTGAGCCACCGCGTGCGTGTGCAATATCTCAGGTACCTGAGCAAACAAACAAAAAATGCTTGTTAATTAAAACCGCCTTCTGTAAGATGGCCTGACACCTTTTCCTCCCATTGTGGCCACCCGAATGGTGGCTGAACTCATTAGTGAGATACACAGGTAGGGAGCAATATCTGGAAAGAATCTTTAATTTAGGATCATGTGTTTGGAGAAAGGGAAAAAAAAAACGTGTCTTAGTTGAGCATAATGAAACCCACACTGTGCATTAGAAAGCAAAAATAATTTACTATGGATTTAGCTCAAGCATAGTTTCCGCCTTATCCCACCCAGGGAACGATAAAGCCCTTGGTCCGATTTGGCCAAGATAATTCACTTCAACTTGCTCCAGTCTGTATACTTCATTTCTTGTTGTTCATCTTTTGTGTGTGCTAAACTGATCCCCATCAGTGTATTTGAACAGTGAGTTTTTACAATGAAAAGCTGCAAGGGTTTGAGTGCGCCACCTAGTGGCCAGTGAGACAGATTTTTTTTTTTCACGCACATTTTTTGTCGTCCCAAACTGGAGATCAATTTGCGTGCCACTCATGAGTCTTCAAAAATAAGCATCGATGTTTGCTTTGAAAGTTCAGCCCAGATAGAAATATTTTCCGAAAAAAGTAGGATATCTGTCAGTGCATCAATTTCCTCCCATTTGATGCATGCTGTACCAACGAAAACCAAAACCTGTGCCAGGAAAGAAAAAGAACAGGTGACTTTCAGAGGCCCAGGGACCAAGGACAGTGTGAGGATGCATACCTAGTGTGCTTTTGCAAGCATGTAGCAAAAGTCACAGAGGCAAAGACTTTGCAACTGGAAATATGCTTCCTACTTTCCTACAATGCAAATATGACAGATATTTTCATTTTTGTGCCCAAAGGATTGCCCTCCAAAGAATGCACTATAATAATCATGAAATTATAAGGCAGGTTATATTGAGTGCCTGTGAGGTACCTGGAATTGTGCTAGCCACATTTTCTCTTTTTCTTCATCTTTTCAGCACCTTTTGCCCCATATTTTGTCCTTGTGAATTATAAGGATATGTGATGACAGGATTTGTTATGTTCCTGACTTGACAATATAATATGGCCAGCCTCGTTCCCCAGTATTTCTCCTCCTTCCCATCCTCCCTCCTCTGGTCCTTCTCCTCTACTTTACTGATCTTACTTTGGTTCTCATGCAATCCCCCCCACCCCCACACTTTCTTTTCCTCTTCCCTCTCTGGCTTCCGAATATGACAGAAGAACGTATGACCTTTGACCTTCCGATTTTGGTTTGGTTTGCTTAACATAATGTTTTTTTTTAATATTTTTTATTGGTTCTGATTAGTTATACACGACAGTAGGATGCATTTTGACATATTGTACATAAACGGAGCACAACTTCTCATTCCTCTGTCTGTACACAGTGCAGTCACTCCAGTCCTGTAATCAAATATGGATAGGGGGTAATACTGTCTGTCTCATTCTACCATCCTTCCCATCCCCACAGCCCCACCCCTCCCCTCACTCCCCTCTACATAAACCGAAGTTCCTTGATTCTTCCCTATGACCCTACTCCTGCCCCACTATGGATCAGCACCCACTTATCAGAGAAAGCATTCGGCTTTTGGTTTGGGGGATGGGCTTATTTCATTTAGCATGATATTCTCTAGTTCTGTCCATTCACCTGCAGATGCCATAATTTCGTTCTTCTTTAAGTCTGAGTAATATTCCATTATGTATATATACCACAGTTTCTTTATCCATTCCTCTGTGGAAGGGCATCTAGGTTGGTTCCACAGTTTAGCTATTGTGAATTGAGCTGCTATAAACACTGATGTGGCTGTGTTACTATAGTATGATGATTTTAACTCTTTTTGGTAAAAACCTAGCAGAGGGACAGCTGTGTCAAATGGTGGTTCCATTATAACTTTTCTGAGGAATCTCCAGACTGCTTTCCATAGTGGCTGCACCAATCTGCAGTCCCACCAGCAACGTATATGTGTGCCTTTTTCCCACATCCTCACCAACACTTATTATTGCTTGTATTCTTGATACTTGCCATTCTGACGGGAGTGAGATGAAATCTCAGTGTAGTTTTGATTTGCATTTTCCTAATTGCTAATGATGCTGAACATTTTTTCATATATTTGTTGGCCATCTGTATTTCTTCTTTTGAATCTTAATTCATTTTCCCATGTAATAACTGGGTTTCTGGTAATAACTTTTTGAGTTTGTGCTTTCCAGTTTTCATAGACTATTCATTCAAGCGAATGTCACTGAGTCTTAGTAGAGAACTTAATGTGGGTCCACTCCAAACTCTCTCCCCAGTAACTGAAAACCCTCTGCATCATTGGATCCTAAACTATCTATCATGAAGGACTTCTTTAAAAAATATTCATGCATCCACAGACTCATGCACTTATTAAAAACATAAACTACTAAAAGAATAAAACTACATGTACAATAGAGTCTAAATCATTTCAACTATTTTTATTATGATCATTCAGTTTAACAAAATAAAATTCATCAAATTGCCAGGCAATTTTGTAAGTGCTTTCTCTCAGTTTCTGCATTTCCTTGGGCACAGCACCTTAACAATGTCTGCTCCAGCATCAGTGCCTGGGCCAGGGGTTGAGTAGAGCTCATGGACAGAATCCTTGCCACCTGTCCTCCAGTGACCGCTGGCACATCTCTGCCCCAAGGCAGTTCATTCTATTACTAAACTGGTCTCATGACCAGAAACCTAAGTCTACTCTTCTGCATTCAGTGCCATGGTTCTACCTCTGATAGATCTTCAACAAGAAGAAGGATCTCATTGCAACTGCAGCTTCTTAGATCCCTGAGTGTAACTGGTTTGCAGCCAAGTTCTGACTTCTCTTTTTGTCCTGCACGCTTGGTTTTGCAGTAGTCCACTTAGAGCGGTTCAGGACTGAAAATACCAGGGGGTGTTAATGGAAGCTTCTACCCCATTAGATTGCTTCTCTGTCACCTAAATTCGGCCTTATTTGGAAGAGAAGAGAAGAATGATCTGATAGTTGAGGATGCAGATACCATTTGGTCTAGGTCGCTGTGGAGTTCAAGGTCACACGGGCAGGAGTCACTCTTGGACTGGCTTTACTTTCACAATGTTGATAGGGAGTAAAAGGTTTGGGGGCTGCCTGACTTGGCAGGGCCATTCAGAGTGGTTACTCTTTTCCTGCAAAAACTTAAAAGACTACCACGTTCAGTTCAGTTCCTGTCCCCTGCGATGGTCCGACATGAGAAGATCCATCAACTCATAATCAAGTTCAAAGGATTAGGTAAAGAATTTGCTGAGACTTCAAGCTGAAGCCAGAGGATCCCTGGCGACTCTTTTCCCTCTCCTTGGTGGAGTGACTGTTATCTGGACCTACGTAGTTGCCAATTTGTACTTGGACTTCCGTTTTCTCTGCCTCTTGCTGTGGGGTGCTGCTCCTATTATTCAACTTCTCTGAGCCTTGGTTTCTGGGGGAATCAAATGGAGATGACGGAATACATTTATCATGGAGTTCATAAAGATCAAGTGAGACTGAAGAAGATAGTACACAAAATGATCCCAGAATAGCTCTTCAAACCTGGTAAGCGGAAGCTGATGATGCTCTCGGTGCTGATGTGTGACCGTGGGCTTCAAACTTCCCAGAGAACTTTGAGGAGAGGGGCCTGAGTCGGAATGTGCTTTAGCCAGCTTTCGCATCGCTGTGAGCAAAAGACCTGACAAGTGCAGTTTAGAGCAGGGAACGTTTATTTGGCTCAAGATTTCAGAGGTTCAGTCCATGGTCAGCGGGCTCCATGGCTCTGGGCCCAAGGTGAGGCAGGCTATCACGATGGACGCGCACGGCCGGGAGAAGCAGCCTAGGGCGTGGCAATGTCAAGAAGAGAGAGCCCTGCTGGCCAGGGACAAAATTAAAACCCCAACATCATAACCCCAGTGGATGAATTCAATGGGTTACACCCCTCACAGTCTAATCATTTCACCTCGGAAATGATCAGAGCTTCCAGGCAACTCCTCTTATGCGAACCATAGCCGGAAGACATGAGGTTCTTGGAACTTCTTATTAAAGACCACGAAACTCCATCCCACGGACACTCAGACTCCTGAAAAACAAGAACGCCTAGAGTACAGTATGAACCGCAGGAGGCACAGAGGGGAACCCACCTCTCTGGTTCTAGAAATGACCCTCTGCTAACTTAGCCCCACAACTCATCCATTTGCCATCGTGGTTTGGATATTGTTTTGGATTTTTGTCTTGAGATAACATCATGGTCTCAATTCAGACTGAGCCTTTTCCGGGTCCAAACACCTAAGAACCTTTCATTTGTGTTTTCTTAAGCAAATTCGCTCATCCTCTACTGAGGTAATGTTCTTTGGGGGATTCAGCATGCAATCTTTTGTGTATTCCTATTCGATTTTATTTCCGATTTGGCCCACTGCTCCCAAATATCATAATCAGTATTAAATGGAGATGTCACGCAGCCCGGTGATTTTGCATACCTTCTTATTACTAAAACTTGTTTCTCTACTCATGCGAAATCCAGGAAGTTACAGAGCTAGAGGTGGAATTCTCTGGAAGAAGTAGGGGCAGAGTCTTGCCACTGGACTTCCCCAGAGGCCACTGGAGGCCCTCTATGAATCCCCTACGATCTAAGAAGTATGTCAGCATGCAAACATCCTTCCCTAAGCTCTCTGAGTTTGCCAGTGGGGAAACTGAGGCCCAGAAAGCATATAAGAAAAACACATACTCATGCAACTAATCGGCACCACGGAGGGTCTGTTTCATCTGTGTTGGGAAATTGGGAACTGGAGTATCCCCTTTTCTTGGGCTGAACTCTTAAATGTCAGGATCTATCAGCTTTGAAGATTTATCCGTGAACATGGGGTCAACACTGGACTCTGAAAGGTTAAGCCTTTAATCAAATCATGGGATTGATCCCCTGCAGGTCAAGTGGATTCCTATAAAATGTGCTCACGCATCATTAACCACCTATCCAATTTTGTATATGTGCAACACCGGTCATTTAAATGGGGTTTGGTATCCATGCTGCAGAGCAGAATGGCTTGGGCGGGGACCTCGGCGCAGGGATGATGTTTTCACAAGTTTTACTTCTTATTCGTGAAGCTCTTCCGACTGCAGAGGTCCTGCTCTGGGCCCCAAGTCTACTGTTCCTCAATATGCTTGCTGTCCAGTAAATCAGACTTTAGCAAAGAGAGGTAAAGAGGCGCTAAGACTTAGGGGAAAAAATACATTCTAGGCAACTGAAAAACAGAGGAAAAGAATGGATTTGAGATGAAAGGAAAGATCTCAATGCATAACACCAATACCTTTGTCATGTACTGGACCCACTTTTCTGTTTGATGTTTTTTTATGGAGCAGGGGGCTATGGGGCAGAACATGGCCGTGCACGTACAAGCAGCACTCCAAGGGGACAGTCATCACTGTCATCTTACATAACATGAAGCTGCGGCTCAGAGAGGGCAGGCACCGCATCCCGGTGGTCTCAGGATGCAACAGACAGGGCCCAAGGGCATGCTGAGATCTGCGAGCTCCAAGGCCAGCCGTCTTTGCTGCAGATCCTCCCCTGGACGTGGCCGGCAGGTTTTATTTTTGGAGTTCTCCTTTAGGAGGCAGCAAGAAACACACTCGCTGCAGCTCCAGACCAAAGAATTCCAGGTGCCATCTGCTCAGCAAGAATCAGAGCTACCCTTCTGAAGGAGAGAAAAGCAGGAAGAAGGGAAAGAGCCAGGGGACTGTCTTCACCCAGGAGCGGGGAGCTGAGCAAGCACTACCCACCTTCAGGGTCTTTGTATTTCTCAAGGAAAAAAAAAAAAAGTGTTCTCTGCCCACACTCCAGCCCAGCTGTCTACGATGATAAATGATGGGTCTTTCTTTAAATTTCCTTTCTGCTCAGCGTGAGGACTGGCCAGACTGGATATGCACTCGACACGGATAAATGGCTTTGGCAAGCCGACCAGATTGTCCACGTGGCAACAGATGGTTCAGCTCAGAGCTTTTGTTCTGCTCGTGTTGGAACTCGCTGCCACCCGAATAGTTATCATTTCATAAACAGCGATGCTGCCCCTGCTCTCTGGATACGTTGTCCTTTATACTTTGCAGGGCCCACGGCGAGGATTGACAGCTCTGTGATGTAAGAGGAGAATCCCAGCCATTCACGTCTAGGTGCACCAAAGGGAAAGATTCTATGGGACAGAGAGATGGAGGATGGAGGCTTCAACTGACTTCCGTTCATGTGCTGTACCCGTGTCCACCTGTCGACCCTGAACTGTGGGTCATGCAAAGAGGAAAGAAGTTTCTACTTTATTTTAGGGTCAAAGAGAGACTTGGAGACAAATTGTCCCCCTCGAGTCTTTACTTATTCATAGATTCACTTTCGTTTCCTTCGTAGAAACTATGACAATGAATGGAGAGGGATGAAGATTTTTCCAGTGCCCATGAGGTTCGGAGTGCTACCATAGAATCATCCTCTAATGATTGTTGGTAGCACTAGGAGTATGATAGTGGTAACAGTCGCAACTGTCCTTCTTTTTAAAGAAATGTTTGTATTAGTGCATTGCAGCTTGATATTGGGGTTCATTTTGACACGATCATACGTGCATGGAGGGCAACTTGCTCCATTTCAGTGCCCAGTTCTTCCTCTGTCCCTCCCTGGTCCCCTAACCCTACTCTACTGGTCTTCCTTCTATTTTAGTTGTTTTTGAGTTGTTTTTTGGTGCTATACAGACACACAGAAGTGTGTGGATATCCATGTACGTACATGGCATGATTTGGTCAATTTGTTTTCTCATTTCCTCCTTTTCCAGCCCCTCCTCCCTCCCCATGTATCCCTTCCTCCTCTCCGCTGATCTCCCCTCTTATCTTTGTGAAGTCTGACTCCCCCACATTCTCCCCCTTACTTTGCGCCAGCTTCCACCGAGGAGAGAAAGCACTTGACCTTGACCTTCTAAGTCTGGCTTATTTCACCAAGTAAGATCTTCTCCAGTTCCGTCCGTTTACCAGCAAATGCCAGTTCCATTCTTCTTTATAATTGAGGAAAACTCCATCATGTGCGTAGACCACACTGTTTTAATCCATTCATCTGTCGATGGGCACCTGGGCGGGTTCCATACCTTGGCTACTGGGAGTTGTGTTGCTGTAAACATTGATGGCTACGGGATCCCTTCAGCCTGCCGATCTTAATTCTGTTGGATGAATACCAACGCGTGGGACAGCCGGGTCACGGGGTGGTTCTAGTCCTAGTCTTTTGAGGAGTCTCCATACTGCTTTTCAAAGTAGGTGTACTAACTTGTAGTCTCACCAACAAGGCGCGAGTGTGCTTCCGCCCCCCCATGCTCACCACATTACTGTTCTCTGTATTCTTGTTGATCGCCATTCTAACTGGAGTGAGATGGAACGTCAATGTAGTTTTCATTCGCATTTCCTGAATGCTAGGGATGCTGGATTTATATATATATATATATATATTTTGACATATTTATATTTGTTCTTTTAAGAAATATCTGTTCAGTTCTTTTGCCCTTTTATGGATTGGGCTATTTGTCGTTTTACCTATCTACCTGTGTATTTATTTATTTATTTATTTGGTGTTAAGTTTTTTGAGTTCTTTATATATTCTCAATATTAATCCCCTGTGGAGGAATAGTCGGCCAAGATTTTCTGCAGGCTCTCTCTACACTCGCTCAATTATTTCCTTTGCTGTGCGGAAGCTTTCTAATTTGATGCCGTCCCACTTATTGATTGTGGGTTTTATTTCTCGAGCTTCAGGGGTCTTGTTAAGGAAGTCGGTGCCTGCACCGATACGTTGGCGCGTTGAGCCTGTGTTCTGGCATGGCAACCGTCTTTTAATGAGAAGCCTCGCAGATACCAGGCTTTGTGCTGAGACCTTTACTTAAATTAGCTCATTATGATTCTTGCAGGAAACTTAGGAAGTTGCTGAGCAGTGGTGAGCTGGACGACCAGTCTCCTGAGGTGGAGCTGGGGTGGAACCTGTGCTGCCCATGTCTGTGGTGTCAATCTTCCCGCCCCGGCTGACGTTAAGGTGCCAGCAGGTGAAGAGCCTGCTCACAGAATTCCCAAGTGCTTCCCAGGGGCCCCCTGAGTGCCTGCAGGCTGTTCCGGCACCACCCGGAACGCAGCTTCAGAGAGCCTTCAGCCAGGATGGTCCAGCGCTAAGGGGAAGGATGGGCATGTCCACCGGAGAACACGCCCCCACCCCTCCTACAGGCCCCTGCGCCGCTCAAAGTCCACCCACCTGTTATTCACTGCGATCTGCAGAACAGCTCCAGGCAGCAGGTATCAGGGGAAACCTGAGGTTCTCAGGACTTAGGGAACCTTCCGGCACCAGGCACCTGATAAGTGATGCCTCCAGCATCCCGACCTGCGCCCTGGTCTACTTCACTTTGCCTCCCCAACCGATTATGAACTTTTTAAAATGAGTAAAACTTTTCACACCTCTTTTTTTTTTTCCCTTGGGGAAGACACTTAAAAACCGAGGCATTAAATATCCCCAAGAAATTGACCCCTGCTGGCCGAGCTTCATGCACAGGTCATCAAGGGGGTGCACTTGGGACAAGCAGCCTCCTGTGCTCCTGAAAGCGCACCCGGCGGGATGGCGGCGCTGCAGAGTCTCCACCGCCCATTTGGTTAGACATCATCCACTTAAGGTGCAGGGTTACTCAGAATCCTCAAAGCGCTTCAGGTGAGGGTGCTATAAGGCCCAGGGTAGGTCCGTCCCCACAGACGTTCACGGTGAAACATCTTCTCTGAAAACCCAGAACCCTCAGGGGGCATGGAATGGCCACGGTTGCCAGAGGCTGAGATCCTCGGATCCACCCACCACCCTCATCCAGCCTGGGTGCCCTTGGCAGCAGCAGGGAGCAGAGCCTGCCGGAGAGAAGAGAAAACCCAGGCAGGCAGTTATTAACAGTGACTGACCCCCAGGGGTCACCTCTCTCCCTCACCAAAGCGTAAGCTCCTGCAGTTCTAGTTAACACCTGGCAAATACCAGATGAAGGAATGAAGGATTGCAGAGAAAGTTGTTAAGAGGAGTCAGGAAACGTGTCAGAAAGTGCAGGGCCATATTTGTTGGTATACAAGAAGCCGAGGCGGAGCAACCGTCACTCTCATTTTATAAGGACGTTTTGGAGGATGGTGGGGGGGAAGGAGAGCGGAACCCCCGCCACCCCCACCCGGTGTGTGCAGAATCATGCTCAGGTGTGTCTGTTTCTGCTTATCCCCATACAATGAGGCTCTACTGAAACCATGTGCATTTCTTTCTGTCATTGAAAGCCGAGTAATTATTTTATATCTGTTTGATTCTCTGTAATCCATACAGAATTTGGGATCATAGCTGAAGAGCATTGTAGATACTTTTTAGAATGCATTAAAAAAAAAAAAAAAACTGCTCGCAGATCCAGTGCTGATTCTTTCAGGAGAATCCAGCCGTAAAACTCTGATTCTGAGAGCATTTTTTCTCCCCTTCTCAGAGGCGAGCGAGGTTTATCAGTTTGGGTTGGTCTGTTATTTTTTCTCTGCATCCCCCATCCCAACCAGTACTGTGAAAGAGAAAGCAAGCATCCACAGAACAATCCACAGCCCAGACACCACCCTGTACGTCCCAAGCCACATACAGACCAAGTGTGTCTGCAGAGGAGTGGGATCCCGTGCTGGGAGTGAGGCCCGCCCAGGCGCCCCGTCCCTTGCCTGGACCCCGCAGCCCAGGTGCTATCAGCAGCTCACAGGCTGCCTGGCTGGCCTGTGAGTTATTGCCCTGGTCACCTGCTCTCCTTTCTGTGGCCTCCAGCATGTGTGGGTGATAAATCTCAGGGACCTGAGGGGACACAATCAGGCTTCTCGCCTCTGGCCCATCATTTTTCTCCTCCACCATTTAGGAAAGGGTGGGTCGGGAACATTCCGGAACTCGGATGCTGTCCTCGGCCCCAGGCCTCACTTCCTTGGGCATGTTCAGTTTTCACACCTGAGTGTGTATTTAAAGCCCATCTCAATAGAAAATGAGAGGACAGAGCCTTCAGCAGAGGACCAGAGAAATGAGAGCAACGCCTCCGTCCACTCTCTCTGGAGGTGAGGATGTGAAGTCTCGGGGAGACACAAAGAGATCCTCTCCCTACGGCCACAGCAGGGGAAAGAGCCAACCCCTGTTACACGCCGCCAGCACGCCAGGGTCTACACTGTGATGTACAGAGGCAAAGGCCGTCCTGGTGGTGAAATGCTCTCCCTGGGAGTCGGGGGTTCAAGTCCCAGCTGCTGCACCCAAGCACCTCAAGAGGATGGGGTGGTTCCTTCACCTGTGAAAAGAGGCATAATCTGAGTCCTGATGTGCAAGGATTGCTCACTGTTGTTTGGATGAAATTCACAATGCTCTTCAGCACGTTCAAAATACCGTGACGTGGCATTTCGTACATTCAGAAAGCTGTGCAGACATCACCGCTAACTCCGAAGCACTCTCCTTACGTCAGAAGGAGACTCCGCACACCGTGAGCCTCCTCCCTCGTCTCCTGCCCCAGTGCCACCAACCTGCCACTTGCTTTCTGCCTCTGGGGATGGCCTTCTCCTGGCTCTCTGTGCAGGTGGACTCGTGCAGCAGCTGACCCTTTGAACTGGCTTCTCACATGATGAGACTCCCTCCTTTGCTGACCTGTGTTCTTGTTGCCGGGCTCATTTCTGGTTTCCCACCAATGTGCACGGTGCCGCTGTGAACGTCCGTGCACAGGGAAATGGGTTCCGCCTCTCAGTTCTGGATGCTGGATGGTTTGAACCTGCTCTGTCCCTCCCAAACTCCCGGTGGTGTTGGGTCCCCATGGTCAGGTATTAAAAAGGTGATTATAGCCGGGAACTTTGGGGAGGTGATTAGGGTTAGATCAGGTTATCAGGGTAGAGCCCTGGTGATCGAATACTGGTGGGCGTATAAGAGGTGGGAGAGGGACCAGAGGGGACACACACACACACACACACACACACACACACACGTACATATGTGCTGAGAGCCATTGCCAAGTAGGTAAGACGCATGGCATGACCCAGGTCATTTGCAGTGACATTGCATGTAAGGTGACCTTGCTCAAGGACCAGGGCGGATCCAGGTTTAGGGTGTATCCTGCTGGGATTAGGGAGTATCCCGCTCCTTGGGTTTAGGGCGGTTCCAGGTTTAAAGTATACCCTGCTGGGAATAGGGCTTATCCTGCTGCCTCCGTCGCCTTGAGTTCCCGTTGAGTTCTCGAGGGATTCAGAGAGTATTTGGGATTCAGAGCCCGGTGGAGTGTGTGGATTTTGCCCAGAACGTGGATTTTGCCCAGAACGTGTTTGTAGAGTGCCGGTGTGAGTTCGGGAATAAAGAGTTGCTGTTTGAATCTACAAGATGTGTGGTGGCTCGTGATTTTGTGCCCAGCCAGACTGCGGCACATATGCCATCTCTGCCATGTGATGCCCTGCACTGCCTCGGGGTCTCTGCCTACAAGAGTCCATCACCACCAGCAGCCTTTGATCTTGGACCAGAACCATAAGCCAAACCTCTTCCTAACTTACCCGCCCACGGTATTGTGTTATTTGCAGGAAACAGACTAACAGAGGTCTACACGGCTGATTCACATTATTTCCAATAGTTCTATATACTCACTGGAAACACTGAGTTAGCAAGCAGTAAACCCCAGAAGAGAGAGAGAGAGAGAGAGAGAGAGAGAGAGAGAGAGATCACAGATTAGTCCTAAATCTAAAAGCAAGTCTTTCTGGAATATTCTATTTTCTTTATTTTACAAAAGAGAAAATATGATTGGGAAGTGTTTTGAGTGACTTCACTGAGGCTGCCCCACCAACAGATGCCCAGAGCTGGGATTCAGACCCCATCCAAGTGTCCCCAGAGCCAGTGTCTCTTGCACTGCCCGACATCAGCCCTACAATGCCACCGTCCAGTCGTCTCCATGAGACCTGAAGCAGGAAGTCAAAGGGCACCTCGCTCCATCCCAGCAGGGAATGTGTGGCTCAGGGTGCTCAAAGTTTTTGCCACTGTATACACATCTATGCAAATGACCTCCAAAAGTGCCACCGACACTGATGTGGGGGGTCACTGATACATTTTAGCAAACAGATGAATCTGCAAACACAGAACCCGGGCATCTGGAGGACCCCTGCCCCTAGGAGAGCCAGCGCTCTGTCACGTGGTGATTCCATGTTTAACTTTCTGGGGAACTGGCAAACTGTTTCCCACAGCGGTTGCCCGGTTTTACGACCTCATAGGATTTTTATGACAGATAAGTAAGTTGATATTTGTAGGGCACTTAGAACAGTGCTGGGGAATAGAGTTGGTTGTTGTTAATTAAATTAATGAAATAGATAATGCTGCCGGTGTTCCTTCCCAGCCTGGATTCTCTCCCCCTCTCAGGAGAGAATAGGTCACATGACGGAGGTGCCGTGGGTGTGCCTGGGGGTCTAACCCAGGAGGGAAGCGCTGCGTCTTCTAGGTGAGCTAACAGGGCACTCAGCTGAAGGGGATCACTCCCTCGTTCTCACACTTCTCCATACACACCTGGCACCACCCACCCAACATCCGCTCAGGAACTGACTATCAGGGGCTTGGGAGCTCATCTTCTCCCTCACAGTGTACTCTGCAGCCTCAAGGCAGAAATTTGGGGACAATATGTTCCACCTGTAAGCACTTGCGCCTCTTGCACACTTCCTTCCTGTCTCACACCATGAGAGCCACACCCTGGGCACAGTTGGAAGCCTGTGTTTTCACTTAGCCTGGACGGGCATGTCACCCCATGTCGCTACAGGGCCCCCGAACCTTGTTTCCAAACACGACCTGGGGTTCATTGTGTGTTTAAGCCGTTGATGGATGTTATCTCCAAATGTCTGTTGTTGCCAACGACACACTAATCAAAAGGTCCGTGCATCCCGATTTACACAGATCAATGAGTGTTTCCACAAACGGAATCAAAACTGGAGTGTTTCACCCAAGGCTTATTTTTAACACTATTTTTCAGAGCACTTCTTTCCCAGGGGCATTGGTTTTGGGATTTTGTTGTTGTGGTTGTTGTTTGGGTTTAAGGTGTTTTTTTTTTAATTCATTTTACCCAGTCCAGATCAGGGATTCTGTCACCCTCACATGTAATGGTCCCCTCTACTCTTACCTGATTTCCATTCTACGTTCACTAGTGAAATTATTTTAAAACTTCTCTTCCTGCCTTCCTAAGGGGAAGAACTGGACCCATTCATCTTGATGGACCCCAGCACTCGGCCATGGTATACAGTAGGTGCTCAGATACCATTAGAGGCACAGGTGGATGAATCTCCCCTCCACTCCCCCTGCAGTACATGAGAACACGTTCACAACCATCTCCACCCAGAGCGTCCTCCTCTTGTCCCCCCGGCCTTGCAGATATTGTGGCTAGAGAGAAATGAAGCTGTCGTTCCGAACAAGGAAAGTTAAAATCCCATTGTTCCATTTTACATTTCCTTGATTGCACGTGACATTAACATTTTCCCTCTTCTTTGATATTTGCACTGGATATTAACTTCTTCTTTGGTAAATATGAATTTGTGTTCTTTGCCTGATTTATTTTGAGTCTCTGCCAATTTCTTCAATGCAAGTTTGGTCCACAGTAACAAAGCTGCTGTCTCTCTATCGGGCCCCAAGTCTTCGCTAACACTTTCATCTGCCTTTAATATTTTTTTTTTTCTTCAGCCACTCATGCATGGGATGCAGACATAAATTCTCACGCTGTGGGCAGGGGGAGAACATATCAATCTTCTTTTTCTTCTCCAATATCCATTTCATGATGCCAGAGAACACATCCGGGTGACGTGCTACAATCCCACCAGTGTCCGTCTCTCGGGATGAACTTGGAAAAAGAGAGTTGGCAGGAGTTGTTCACTGCAATCCATGTGTGTCCCCCTGCAGAGTGACGTGAGCCTCGACCCCAGCCGCCCCACCCGTGAGCCGTGTGACACAAGCAAGCAATGTCGTGTCTCTCGAGGATTTATTTTCCTCATTTGAAAAACGCAGAATGATAACAGGCGATTCATGAATTGCTGGGAGGATCGACTGAGCTGGGGTCGGAAACAAGGGAGGAAGAGGGAGGGAGGAGGAAGAGAAGAGGAAGGGAAGGGGGGCCGCAAGCTCATTTCCTGGTGGCCTGGGTGGCTTGCGGGAAGCACTTCCCGTGTGCCCACCCAGCAGGAGGCTCACTTCGGGAGCAGTCTGTGATCCATCACTGCTGTCTTCCTGGGAAGCTGTTATGAGGAGTTTTAACAACCTCCGCTCTGCGTTGGCTGGAAGCTGATGGAAGAGCTCCTCTTATCTCCAATATTAGAACTTGTAGAAAATCAATAGGGGGGTAGAGCATCCTCCACCATCATCCCTGATAACAGACCCTAACGAGAAAGTGTGCAGCATCTCCCTGCGGCTGGGCCGTCTCCCAGGGTGAAAAGCAACCCCCGTATCCAGGAGCGACACCCCGTTGCTGGAGCCAGGTGGAGAGGAAGGCGGGGCCTGATAGACCAACCCCTGTTCAAACGGAAGACATGTCGCCACCTCCAGCCCGAACCCCTGACCACACACAGGGAGAAGGCTCGGGATGCACTAAAAGGCGGCCTTGCTCTTCTTTATTCTTGGATTTTTTTTTGAGGAACCTGCTATAAAGACAGTCTTCCTAATGCCAGCAGAAGGCCGTGCCGTTCTGAGCCTGGTATAAATGACATTTGTCCAATAGTCTGATTTACTAAGCATGATTGAAAACGACCATCGGACCACAAGTGAGACCCGGGAAAAGGAAAAAAAGAGAACAACAAAAGCATTAAGAAACGAGACAGCTTTCCAAGGCTATGAAAACTTATCCAAAAGGAAATATATCACTCAAATATTTACAAAATTGCCAGAGCAATTCAGGCTTCTCAGTGGCAACGATTTTTATGTCCTAAAGAGAGTTTGTATCTAGAGGTAATTGTGTTCTGTAGCAGTTCGTAAGCCTGGGCATTTACGCTGGCAATTCCAGATTTATAGGAATAGAAGAAATTTCCGTGCATGATATACTGTACAAATTGTATGTAATAACCACAATAAAAAATTTCATTAGGCCTGCTATCACCAACCACCAATTCCCTGGGGAGAATTTATGTGCTAACTTCAGTTCCGTTTACCATCTGGGATATTCTGGGGAGGATGGGTAGCCCCAGGATCCTTGGGAGATATAAGGGGGTACATATATTCTCTTTTTCTCCTTTTTTTTAGGACTAGCATTTAACAAAAAAAAAGGTCTTTGAGTCTCAGGGAGCAGAAATCTGCACACAACTCTCCGTGGGTTTGCTGCCGTCTTCCACCCATCCCAAGGACACTTCAGCAGCTGTCCTTAAATCCTGCAGCTCTCCCATCCGAGCACTGAGTCCTGTTGCATATTTTATGCAGCCCATCACGGAGATGCGGATGCAGATTTCCATAGTTATAGGAGAGGAGGCAGAAATGGAAAAGACAAATTGGGTCATCTCATAGTTTGCAGCTGTGAAATCCATTTCAAAATTGCAGCCTCGCAGGCCTGAGAGGCTTCCCTGGACTCGATGGAGATATAATCATGGTGTCGCCAAGGAATAGCATTCAGGCCTGGCTGTGCCTCCGGACGAGCAGCATATGTCCCCATAAACCATCCTCTTTATGACCAGAGCTTCTGTGCATATGCTGCCAACAGTGACAACCTGGATCCTGCCTTTGGCGAGGGGCCAGGAAATTGAGCACCTCACCTCTGCTTTGCAGAAAGGGAGACGGCATCAGTAAGCAGAGCCTTGTCCCCGTGGCCCCCCTCCCTGAGTGCCACCTCGGCCCTGCTGCTGGGCACACGTCTGTATCTGGCACTGTCCAGTCACGGTGTCCACATAGTGGGACGGGCACACCCCCAAGTAACCTCCTTGATGGATCCAAGAGTGAGAACACAAAGGTGGCCGCGGGGACTGGGGTTTGATAAGCAGTTGGGGTTCTCCTCTAATAGTCCTGCTGCTGAGAGTCACTTCAGCCCAGTTGTTGACTGTACTTAGCAGGTGCCAGTCCTGCTTATCACTGTGCACTTAGGACAGCACATCGTCTGTGAGCCTCTTGTGACTGTGACAAAATACCTGAGAAAATCCACTTTGAGGAGCGAGGATTTGTTTGGGCTTATGGTTGCAGAGGTCTCAGTCCGTGGTGAGTAGGTGTCCTTGTTCCTGGCCCTGTGGGGAGGCACAGCATCCAGACAGATGGCCTTGGTAGGTCAAAGCTGCTCACCTCATGGCAGCCAAGAAGCCGAGAGAGAGAGAGAGAGAGAGAGAGAGAGGAAGACATGCCCTTCCTGGACATGCTCCCTGGGACCCATTCCTCCACCAATGGATTAGGCCCCACCTCCTCCCCACCTCCTCGTGGTGGAGGTCAGCACCCTCGTGTTCCAATCACTTCCCCAAAGCCACCGCCCCCAGAACACTGCTGCTCTGGGGAACAAGCCCTGGACACACCAGCCTTTGGGGGAACTTCCAGGTCCAAACCATGACATCATCCTGAGAACCATGTGGAAGATGTGACCGGCCTGCTCCTAAAATCAGGAGAATGACGTCTAGGAGGTTAAAAGTCCTGGCTGAGGATCGCTGACCATCGACTCCATGCCCAGTGCCATGCTAGTCAGGAAGGCCAGACACACAGACAGGACAGGTGCCCAACATGACAGCTACCGCCGTGTGAGACCTAGACGCCCTGGCACTACTGTAGATCCCACCTACGGTCCCACACATGTCGGGGACTTCTCATCCCTCCTGACTGCGGTTCACACCTCTCCCCACAGTGGTTCTTATCTCCACGTCACAAACGACTGAGCTAGGACCCAGGATGCCACAGGGCTGAGAGGGACAAAGCCTCCCTGAATCACACTGCAGGGCTGTCTCTGAGCAGCAGGCTCGATGGGATGGATGTGGATTTCCAAACAAGGTGGGACAACACCTCTTATCAGGAAGAGTGAGGAACCTCAGTGCTGAAGGCCCAGGAAGAAAGGAAGACAAAGGATCCCGCATCAAACGGCCTGGGTTTTGATCTGAGTCCTGCTGTGTGACATTCTGCAAGATATCAACTTCTCTGGGTTTTAGTTCCTGTCTGTACAATGGAATCAACACAAGTATCTAGAACTGTTAGGTGTGTTGAGTGTCTATTTTTGATACATCAAGGTCTACAAATCATTGTTTTTTTCTTAAGTGGGTTTCTACTAGAGCCTTGAAACATGACATCTGAGCAAATAGAAACAGAGCCAAATGTGGGGCCTTCTCAGAAGCTCGGCTGAATGGAAGTGTATTTACCAGGTGTGTGTGTGTGTGTGTGTGTGTGTGTATGTGTGTGTGTGTGTTGAAGACACTTCTTGGAATGCAGAATTTAATTCAGTTCTACCACAGTTTACTTAGCACCTACCACTATGCAAGAATCAGTGTTCAGCACAATGAGAAAATAATGGAATGAGACAGTGTCCCTTTGCTGTCTAATGGGACTCATGTGACATGTGGAGAGACAGACACACGTGTCGGCGCAGCCCAAGGCAGCTCGGGCACAGCCGAGGGGAAGTCCAGGCTGTCCTTGGAGAAGGGTGAGGTGGAACCCAAGTCAGCACAGGGACAGAGGCGAGGACGTGGGTGGAGGGTGTGACTCAGACACAAAGCTGGAACACACACTGGCTAGAACCTGAGAGGTGGGAGGGCCTGCTGAGAGACGGCAAGCTCGTCCCCAAGATGAATGGGGCTGCAGAGCTGAGGGGTTTACGCATGGTGTACAGGGAGTCTGTTAATCATCATTTCTTACAAATGATACCTAAGGAAGGAAAGGAGCCCTACGTACAGACAGCTTCTTTTTTAGACTTCTTTAAAACTAGGTATGCTTCTCACTCTAGGTTGTATCATTTGCCTATTTTCAGGCCAGAAATCAAGAGCAAAAGGATGAGATAATTGCTTGACCCATATAGGACCAGGTAATCAGTTTCAAAATGGAGAGAGAGAGAGAGAGAGCCAGCCATTCATGTTTAGCCAACCACATAGAAGGGTAGTAGAAGGAGTCTGGTTTGCTTTAAAAAAAAAGAAAGAAAGAAATGGAAACACATGAAAGAATATGTATTAGTCAGAAAAGATAGGTTATGCTGCTGTAACAAATAGGCTCATAACCCAAGTGGCTGGAGAATGCACAGGTCTATTTTCATCACTCCACATATCCATTGTGATTGGGAGTGGGGTGGGCTGTGATGCTCTACATCATCTTCTCCCAAATCATAGAAGATGCACCTCCAATTCCAGGATTGCTGAGCTAGGAAAAGTGGGTGTTAAATTTCACCTTGGTTGTTAAAAAAAGCTTCTAGTTGGGAACCACGCTTACTTTAGTTTTCTTTCCAAGTTAGGCCACACCTGACTTCATAGGGTAGGAGGGTCCATCCTACAAGGTGCCTAGAAAGGAGGAATACTGGAAATATTTTCAGCCACTGCAAGAAGCTAACTGAGATATCAATGCAAGCCTCATATTTTTGAAAAGATTCATGATGAGTCTGTATCCACATTTGTGTGTGAGGGGGAGATGTCAGGATGGGCCCATATACTCAAGATCACACTGGGTCAAATCATTGCTCGTTGACATGATTCTGCCTTCCCTCTCAGTTTATTCATGCCTTGATAGGATGAGCTTGTTGACACCATGGAAACTCGTCAGATTATGAGAACTTCTTACAAACATTATTTTAGAGGCACACAACATTGTAGCAGTGATTCATTATGAAAAAGCAATTAACTTGGAAAAACTTGCCCTCTCTAAACATAAAAACATGAATAATACCAACAACAGCTTATTTCCCTTTCTTGAAAACAGAAATCACCACAATAAACAAAAAGAAAAAAGGGAAAGAAAAAAAGACCCCAAATCACTTGACTTTTGATTTACTTTGAAAAATTTCTGCTCTCCCTCCACTTCAAAACTATTTAAATTTAAACGTTGTCTACCGCTCTTTATCTAATCAACTGTAGGCAAACAGGGGCTGTGGGGTGGAAACTCACTTTGAAGATTATGACTCTCAACTACATACCAAATTTCAATAGTAAACAAAACTAGCTTGCCCGGAACCTGCTTAGGACTGTATAATGCAAATATTGATCTCAAATTTGGAAACCACTTTCATCTCTGCACAATTTGCTGGTGGCACGTAGTGAAGAAATTGGATAGAGAGTACGTAGGTTAAGTTTTCCTTTTGTCAGTGGGAGCATCCTGTGAGGGTCCCCACTCCTTCCTGTCAGGCCTGGTTTTGCTTGCGGTCAGGATCCTCACTGTCAGAGACCACTAAGTAATACCTTTGGGCCCATGCTGCTCTCCATTGAGGCAGACCCCGTTTCCTGTTGGAGTCCAGCTGCTCGGCAGATCCTTGGGGACTCTCCTTGACCTCCACCTGCAAATTCCAAAATGGCACCCTGTCCATCCTACTCTTTGCTGCCATCTCCTGGAGAGTTGGTATAATAACTGTGCAAAGCTACAGCCACTGAGGGTGGGTGGGACCTTGGAGCTGAGTTTAATTTGCCCACCAGAAGCATGCAGTCCTGAGTCTACCTGGGGCCTCCCTCTGGTGGGACAGGGAAGGTGGCCTCCAATCCCATTACTCTGCAACTCAACCAGCATGCGCCCAGTGCATCTGGTACCCCGAACCCTGACATCTGATTCACTTCTAATGCTAGTTTGACTTCAAACCCAATGGGCCTGTGGTGCTTCTCGGATCCAGATCCCTAATGAATGTCACTCAGGTCCTCAGGTCCTCATCAGCGAATGAATGGATGACTTGGAGAAGGAATGCTGAATGGGTGCACGGGAGGGATTGAGTGAGTGCGTAGTAAGACAGTGTGAATCTGCAATCAATGCATGTGTGGAAATATCTCAGGGGATCCCATTCGTGTGTACGATCAATATGGAGAATGACCGCGATCATCATGAAGAGTGTGCGTCTGTGAAGCCGTCAGGAAGCTGAGGTCCAAGCACCCCAGGTTCACAAGTCTACACACATTTATTTCAGCTTCACTTCTGGGCCCACCTGCTTCTGCCCTTGGCGGCTCAGCTTCCTTTTCACCTGGGAGGCCCTCGCTAGCACTCCTGAGGCTGCGGCCTGCCGGCTGTACTCCTCAGCCCCGTGCACAGGGCTCTGATCCACAGCACTGGACCTTCAGGGCCGGTGGCTATATGCTGCCCCTCTCTGGAAGAAGTTGGTACTGCAGACTTCCTCCAAAGAGCAGCTCCCTCTTGAACCCCGTACATGGTGATACCTCTCCCCTCCAGAAGATAAAGCCCTCCAGTAACTCCAATATCAGTGGTCAATAAATTCAAGACGAGGAGTTGATAAATGGTGGAGGACCGTGGTTTTGAGGGGACAGGCCAGCCCTCTATGTCTGAGGGCTTAGGGGTCGGGAATGAATAAAATCAATAAAAGCTAACATTTTATTGCAGTTTCTATAAAAGTGACAACAATTTCACATAGGTGACCTCACAGGTCTCCCAACAAGCCACAGAGGAACAATCAGTGTTCCGTTTTACAGAGGAGAGCGTGGTGGCTTAAAGAAGTTAACCAAGTTATCCCATTTCATGCCCTTCGATACTGGAAGCGCCCACCTTCAAACCAGCGCCGTGTGTCCCAAAACTCAGTCTCTCAACCGGCAGCTGTGGAAGGTGTGAGTCTGACTTGAGCAGGATGTGGAGTCTCGTGACACCTACAGGAAACATGTTTTGTTGACAGTAGGATGACAGCTAGGAAAGGTAGCGCCCAGGAGTACTAACGCCGGTCTCTCTTCCTTTCTGGAAAGACCCACTGCACATTGGTTCATAAAGAAGAAATGATGCAGAAGGTGGAGTTAAGGGTGGGGCCTCTAACTTCTCTGATTAAGGGCCTGGTGTCAGGAATCACACTTGTCTGCTCTTTTATATTTAAAGCTCTTCTTCTTTGTTTCAGAGGAGGAAGGGACTCGCGCTTTTCTTCCCAAATAAGGTGAAGAGAAGCTGCGATTGTCAACCTGAACTCACGGTCTCCACCCCAGGAAAGGTAGTAGGCAAGAGCATCCACGTGCTTAGTGAAGAGTTGCAAGGTGTTTTAAATGAGGGGTTTAACTCCAGATGGTGACTCATGCCCCATGCCAAGGGAGCCACTCCTGATCCAGGGGCTGGGTCTGCCTGTCAGTCTCCAAGTTCAGCTCAGAACTGGTGCTCAGCTGAGTCTTCAGTTGACACTAAGGAGAGATCAGAGCCCCTTGATCAGCTCTCTCTTGGTATTCTATAATGGTTGACTCAGTAAAGCATGAAAAGGTAAAAATAGAATCACCCCTAAATTGAGAAGCATCTTTAACTAACGTGGACCCTAAAACAACTATACTCACTCTACCCACAGCAATATTTGTCTTGGAGATATTTAGCAACTGTCTTGTTCTATGAACATGGATCCCTGGATGAATTCTTCCAGGCTCCTGTGAGTTGACTTTAGGAATGGAAAATAAATGGAGAAAGTACAAAATTCAGAATCAAGAAAACAATGAGGGTGAATCCTGTGTTTGTCACTTATAAAATGCATATTCGTGGGACAATTTCTTGGCCAATGATTGATAAGGGAGCGACAATTGAGGGTGTCTTCATTGAGCATCTCAGAGAACTGGAGGGTCCAGCCAGTTTCTGTTCTAGCATGAGTGTCCAACTTCGGGGTTCAACATTCGGAAACTCTGCTTCGATTTTCCTGGATCTCAGTCAACAGGAGACGTGAGCAGTGATGAGCAGCCGCTCAGCCCTGGGTTATGCCCGGGGTGTTCTGGGTGTCCTTGAAGCATCTTGAAACACCATAGCCACGTTATAGCTGCCCTGCTGCGAGGTCCTCCGAGTCACTGCCACCGCCGCCTTCCTGGACGTCACCCACTTGAGGCTGGCGTCTTATTGTGAGCGTGCTGATACAGAAAACACCTAGGAAAGTAAAGATAAAAAGGTCACCAGGCCTCTGGGTCTTGTCTGTAGTTGCTCTCAAATATGACACCAGATCTTTAAGCTTCAAGGAGAGATTGGAAGGCAAAGAAATCCCAACATTCAAATAAGAGAGTTCAGAAGGTGTGTTGTCTGGCTTGACAACGATGAATATCCATAACACATATATAACTGCGGCTCCATATATGTACCAATCGTATGTGTCTTACATACATGCTTTATATATAATATATGTGTGTGGGGGGGGTGTGTTATGTATGTTTTTATCTGTTTATATGAAGAGACGTCGAACTATCTTGTCTCTGTGCTACTTAATTCGCATCCAGGCCCTTCCTGTCCATCAAGAGTGGCAGATGTCTGTTTGATTTTCTGCTACATGGATCACACCAAGAGGCTGGGGACTTTCTACCCAAGCCAACCATCCCATTGTCTAGAAAAAGGTCTGACCTAGTCCTTTGAAAATCCTCCCTTTTCCTGTTTTACTGAGTGAGGAGAAGGAGAAGAAGGAGGAGAAATCCCCGAAGCGTTCTCTTCTTGTTCTCAGTTGGGCCTCGTGGGACAGTGTTTACAGTGCATACAGGTGACACTACCTATGGCACCATCCTCCTTCAGACGCCTGAAGAGACCCTCATGCCCCACTCACTACCCGTCGTTCTTGCCTTTCTACAAATCCTCGGCTCCTTCGTTCGTGGAAAAGTGGCTTTCCGGTTGATAGAAGGGCTCGGATGTGGTTTGCTTGCTGTTTGTTTGTTTTGTTAGCCTGTCACTGAGGAGCATTGAGTCCTTGCACAAGTGGAGCCACATCTTTAAATATCCCTCTAAAACTGGGATAAGGTGCTGTGAGCACAGAGACACAGATGGCAGGAAGCGTCTAGAATTATGCCACATCAATAATTGCTGGCTAAATTAGTCAGGGTTGGCTAGCTGCGGTTCCAACACCACCCACAATATCCGGGCTTCCCACCACCAACGTGCAGCTTCCTCACACAGCCGCCCCGGGCTTCTGACTGGGGCTGGCTTCCACTCAGGGGCTCGGCCCCAGGGTCCCTTCACCTTCGGGTTCCACTGTCCTCCCTGTCGCTGGAGTCCTCTTCACTCCGTCTTCAAGTGGGAGAACAAAAGGGAGACCCCCAGAGGGAGGAGGCCACGTCACTGGCACCCACACCCCATGGCTCAGGACCCCGTCACCTGGCCCCACCTCCCCGGGGGCAGACTAGAACTCAGGTTCCAGGGGGTGACGAGGAAGGAGAACTGGACTCTGCCGTTGAGCTCCTTCTTGACTTGACTCTATGTCGTCAGCTTCCCCACCAGCGGCCACTCCTGACAGAGGAGCCCAGGGCTCTCTGGCCACCAGAGGAAAAGACGGGCTCCCTCCATCAGCTCTCATGTGTGGCCACCAAGGTGGGTCCAGCTGCGGCAGAGCCAAGGTCCCTGTGCCCTTGGAGTTGGTGATCCACCTGGGGAGGAGCCAAGACTGCAGCAGGTGAAGACCAACAGGATCAGCCGGACGAACCTGGGTCAGTCTGTGATGAACGACTAGAAGAAAGACGGAGAGCCCTTTGCAGCCTGCTGTGGTCCAGCCTTGCAGGATCCCCCCTTTAGAAGCTGCCCCCCCAGAACCTGAAGCCTCGGGTGCGTGGGGAGGCGACATTTCAGACAGCCCAAGGGAGCCCGTTCTTCCGCCTCAACCCTTCAGGGGCTCCCAGTGGGAGGTAGTACCCCTCTCCGTGACTTTCAACCTGGGTGACGGGCTCCTTTCGTGCTCCCTCAATTCGACCTAAGCCCCTCTTGACCTTTCCACGACCTTTCAGTCTGCTCCTTGCCTTGGTCTCCTTGAGTGCCATAACAGAACGGCAGCAGCTGGAGTCACCTTGACAAACGATAGCTTGTTCCTCATAGTCCGGGAGCTGGACGCCCAAGGTCAGGGTGCCGGGGTGGTCAGGCTCTGTGGGGCTTGCAGAGCCACCTTCTCTCTGGCTCTTTGGTGGCCTCCCTTGGTGTGTGCTTGGAGAGGAAGAAATCTCGCTCTTCCTCTTTGTGTAAGGCTCCCAGTCCCACTGGATTAGGACCCCACCCCTGTGACCTTACTTAACCTTAACTGCCCCTAACTGCCTCCCCTCTGAAGACGGGGCACACTGGGAGCCGGGGTTTCGGCGTGGCCATCTGCACTGGTGGGTCCCCAGCACCTCTCTTTCTGATCTTCAACCCAACAGCTCCTTCTGACCTCAGGGCTTTTCTCCCGCAGTTCCTGGGACGTCCCTTCCCTCCTGGCTCCACCTCCTCCAGGTCCCACCAAATGCCTCCTCCCAGAGCCCTCCCAGCATGCAGTGGGGGAGCCCCGCGGCCACCTGCAGTGTGCAGCAGAGCGGATCTGGGAGCCCACGGTCGCTGCTTTGTACACTGATGTCCTATTGAAGATTTTATTTGTCCGGGAAACAAAAAGGTTCTGTGGCTGGAGGGAAGGTGAGGGCAGAAAACGTAAGTCTTAGTCAATGTTGTCCCTGGGTCGCCATCGAGGTCACCAATGGAGCCTTCAAGAACATCGGTGCTCCGGGCTGCACCCAGACCTCTGAAATCAGAAGCCCTCGCAAACTCTGCTCAGGGAAATTCATCTTAGAGATCCATGCAGGTGCTGCTCATGCCATCCCCCAACCCTGAATCTGAGTTTGGGGGACACTCCATCAAGTGACCCCTGAAGGCCTTCTCAGCCACAGATTCCAGGCTCCCAGCTCCCCTGAGGAAGAAGACCTCTGGACTCTGCAAGGAACCCACCTGCCTGGTCAAGGAAGGACGGCACCAGCCCTGGTCTGAGGATGTTCTTTCTAGGACTCCTGTGTGCCTGGGCCTCCTGGTAGGGTGCCTTCAGCAGCAAACACTGGGAACTCAAGCCACTTCCACAACATGGACACAGGTTCTCCCATCCAGGAAGTCCAGAGGCAGGAGAGGGCCACGGGTCAGCAGCTCGGTGATGCCACCAGAGACGCAGCTTCTGGCTCCATCTGTGCCTCCCCACCCTTCGGCACTGGGGGTCCAGGTACCGCCAGCGGCTGGGACAACATCCAGAAGAAGATCAGAGCTTCTCTTCCTGCTGCTCTCTCTTCGGGGAGAGGAAGTTTCCCTCAGGACCTCTCGGCCTCCAATAGCTAGTCACACCACCTACTCGTCCCTAAAGCAGCCACCTGTGAGAGACAGAAAGGCCCTTTGGCCACTCGGGTCCTGGAGCCTGGAGTGAGGTCCGATTATTGGAGATGCAGGCAGCGGGGCGGGGAGGGGAGATACTGGGACAAGACTTGGCTCCCGTTAAAGAGGAAGGGCATGGGTGCTGTCCACCCATGGCTGGCCGAGGGAGAGTGTCTGTGCTAGTCTTCACCAAGGGATGAAAGGTGCAAGGAGACAGTTAGACTTAAAATAAAAGCTCGCACTGTTTCTCGGGCTTAGCTGCTCTTTATCGCATGATGGTAAAATTCCAATGGGCACAACTCTGTGTTTTCACCCCTGTCAGGGGCAGGGCTGGGGAGGCCACTTAGGACCACGAGGAAGGAAGGGGGTGCAGAGACTTCCTGGCTCACCTCTCAGAGGGGAGAGAAACCCACAGAATATTCCGGACATTCCCAGCCCCCTGCTGGCTGGTATAGAGGTCCACTGTGAGTGAGGAGCCACCCCACCAGGGTCCAGCCCCCAGGGGTTCTTCCCATATCCTCCTCCACCCACCTCCCCACTTGTTCATTGAATCATTAACTCAACACCCTTTGGCAGCTCACTGAGCTCGTGATCGTCCTAGCACTGGAAATACGAGATAAATGAGACCGTTGGTCTCTCCGTGCCCCTCCCCTTTCACACCTAAAAATGAACAAATACATAGTGCAACGTCACTGGGTCTCTGTTGGGACTAAATGAATTAACAGAAGGACAGGAGGCAGTCCAGTGTTCCTGGAAAACAGTAGGTGCTCAATGCACGTTTGCAACTGCTATGATGATGATCTCTACAGTTAAGTCAGGCCCCTAGCACCCAGGGTGTGTCTGTCTGTCTGTCTGCTGTCTTTGTATTGTTTCCCAGGAAGTAAATGTGAAATCGCCATCAGGGTTATTGGAGAGTGTCCTGTAAATCCCATGCTATTGTAGGCTCACACTGGGAAGGTCAAGGCCATGAGCATCTCCTTAAGGAAAAGTCTCCTCCTCTAGAATAAGTAGCCGCTCCCTCCCAGGAAAGGCAAAGAGGACCCACATTCCAGGAAACGCTTTTAGACAGTCACCACCTGGGGAAGACAAACCCCGTGTCTGTAAAGGGAGAAATTCTTCCTGCAGGGCTCGTGCACGGGGTCCTGGTTACCTTCACTGGACGGACGGGAGTCGTGGAAGATGTGCAGGAACCGGGAGGAATCAGCCATTTCAACATGGCGACCAGCTGGGTCTTGATACACTGTGGGCTTGAGACCAAGGGGGCGCACCTGAGAGGACCGCAGGGGACCCACGATGGCAGAGCTCTCCCTTACTGCAGACTCTTACTGTCCACACAGAGAGTATCCCACAGCTACCCAGACGGGGCACTCTCTGTCTGGGGTCCCCGTCTCACCGTACTCCCCACTGCACGGGTCGGTACCATCCATCCTGTCCCCCGTCTCAGAGGCCTGGAAGACATCTGGTCTCCTAAAAAAGGAGCCACGGAAAGGGAGACCCTGCGCACCCAGGAAGTGAGAACATGTCGGAGGCTCTTACATCCTGGGTGCTCTGGGTTGGATACACGTACTGTCCTCCAGGGCCCCTGCGTAATGACTTGGTTCCTGGGTCTCCCTATTGGGCCCCAATGGAAACTGGACGTGGGACCTCGTGAGAGGCCCGTGAGTCATTGCGGTGAGTCTTTGAACAGCAGGGCAGGCCCCTCCTCTCCCTGTTTCTCTCTGCTTCCTGACTCAGGATATAAGAGCTCCCTCTACCACACTCTCCAGCCGTGATGCACCACCCTTACCAGAGGCCCAAGTACAGAGCTACTCATTCTTAAATGGCCAACTCCGGAACTGTGAGCTGAACAAAACTTTCCTCTTTGTAAGTCAGTTGCCTCCGGTATTTCATTATAGAACATGAAGCGGACTCGTGCACTGGACACTGACTAAGAAACAGGGAGACTCTGGTGACACAGCAGGTGCAGGGATACTGCAGCGGCCAGCCCCTAGGCCTTGATGATGATGGTGTAACTCGAGCTAGGGACTCTCCTCCCGCTCCAACAGCCCATGGGCCTCTCCTGACCAGAGCAGTCAGTGGAGGATTTTAGGCTTTTTTACTTGCCTATCGCACCAACCACGTTCTGAGCAGTCTGGAGGCAGGAGCTGTGTTCCTGCCTGTCAGTGAGTCCTGGCAGCTCCCAGGGCTTAGTCGCTAGTGAGAACATTTGCTTCCTGTGGCTGTCATCCCAAGTCTACACACGCAGGGGGCCTTAAACCAAAAGTCTCCTTTCTCCGTTCTGGAGGAGTGTCGGTAAGGACAGGCTCCCTCCAAACGCCGGAGGACAGCATTTCCCAGCCTCTTCTGCTCCTGGTGGCCCTACCTTGCCTCAGCCTCTCAGCTCTGTCCTCTCTGTGTGTCACTGTGGTCCCTTCACTTAGAAGGACACCGGCCACTTGGTCATCACATTCAGAGTCCACCCTGAACCCAGGACAATATCAGCTGAAGATCCTTAATTAATTACACCTGCAAAGATCCTCAGGTTTCCAAATAAGGTCACGTTCTGAGATTCCAGGGGCACAGGAATTTAGGGGGATGCCATTCAATCCACATGCAGTTGGGGTACAAGGAAGAGCCATTATCATGCCTATCCCATGATCCCCTTCCCCAATGGATGCCTTTACCTGACCTCTCACTGAGCCAGATCCCTACTCACACTGAGCCATGATCCCTACTTTCATTGAGCTATGGTCTTACTCTCACTGGGCCATGATCTTTAGTCTCATTGATCCATGCTCCTGTCACTGAGCCATGATCCTTACTGTCACTAAGCCATATACTCTCCCTGTCTCTGAGCCATGCTCCTGACTCTCACTGAGCCATGCTCCTGACTCTCACTGGGACATGATCCCTACTCTCACTGAGCCATGCTCCCTACTCTCACTGGGCCATGATGCTTACTGTAACTGGGCCATGATCTTTAGTCTCACTGGGCCATGATGCTTAGTCTCACTGAGCCATGTTCCTGTCACTGGGCCATGATCTTTAGTCTCACTGAGTCATGCTCCTTACTGTCGCCGGGCCATGATGCTTAGTCTCATTGCTCCATGCTCCTGTCACTGAGCCACGGTCATTCCTCTCATTAGTTATGATTCCTTCCTCAGAGCATTCAATTCTGTGTGTGGTCAACACTGATCACTGGCTAACACCTGTGTCCCTCCACAGGACTGAGCTTCATGGCAGCAGGGACAATTGTACCTCTCTCATTAGTTTATCTCTAGTACTTACCACAGTGCCCCTCCATAGAAGGAATCACTCTAACAGTGGCTGAATGAATAAATAAATGACTGAATTAATAAAGGAGCAGATAAACAGTAGATGTCAGAAACGTGCTGAGCTCCCACCCTGAGTTCGGAGGCCCCAGCCAGGCCACGGGCTCTGGCCGCAGAGCTGGGCTGCACTCTCAGGTCGGCAGGCTCTCTGGAACGGGCTGGATCAGTTTAATCATATTACACAGTGTGCGTGTTTTACATGATCAATATGTGTCACCCTAAGTGAACGTGTCACCAGCCTAATGGCTTCTGTGGGATCAGCTTATTGGGGTTGGCATCTCCTTTTAGATGCCGGCTCCAGTGAGGGCAGCAACAATGGACCCAGGACCCCGTGCCACTCGCCTCCCTTGGGTGGTCTTGTGCTAAATGAGCTATGACAAGAGCGTGGCTTCCGGTAATTGCAATAATTGACTGTAGAAGGCCCACGATTGTGTCATGAGCTCCTCTCTGGTAACACGTTATGATGGGGCCATATGTCTGCGCTCTGGAGGGCATCAAGCCCGCTTGAAGGGACACCCGCTTGAAGGGACACCCGCTTGATCCGTGCTTCCCCAGCCCCTTCCGCCCACCCCCCCACCCCCCGGGTTTCCTTGTCCTGGTAAAACGTTAAGCAGTAAAACCTGTTGTCACAAGAGCTGGGGTGGGCTCCAGTCTGATGTCTGTCACTGTGTGGCTCCTGGTAAGACTCCTTGACTCAGAGGTCTTCAGTCCTTAGCTCTCGTGTGGGGTGGTGGGTGGAGGCACTGGGGACAGCCCCTCCCCAGGCCCAGGTACAGAGCCAGGCGTATTAACAGTGTCACCGAATCCAGGCTAGGAAGACGCTTGCCTCCCACCTGGGCGAGCAAAGGGAAAGGTGGCCCACGGTGTGTACCGCTCCCATCTGGGCACTGCCCGGCATCAAATCCCTGACACTTGTGAGGAACAGAGTCAGGGGAACAAGGTCAGAGGACAAGAACAGGCTGGGGAGCGCCCTGGAGAGAGAGGGTCAGAGACCGTCTACACTAGCAGCCTTTCCCTGCCCGAGCAACCGTACCCCCTGGAAATGCAAAAACTGCAAGAGCCTTGCAGGATGGTGACAGGAACCAGCTACCCAGAGGCGGCCAGTGCCCACTGGCCACTGAGGGCTCCACATCCTCCTCGTGGGCTTCGGCAGGCAAGGCCCGGGCTTTCCCCCAGGGGCTTTGAATGAGTGGAGTGTTCAACCACCCAGGATCCCTGGGGCGAGCGGAGCCCAAGGTGCAGCCTCTGCAGACACCCAGGGTGTGACGGCTCCCGTCGTGGTTGACATTGAGCTACCAAGGAGCTGTCACCAGAGGCAGAGCTGGTAAGTGAGGTGCAGTCTGCCCCGGGGGCCTGCGGAACCGAGTCCTCCACACCATCAGGATCTCTCTCCAGGGGAAGCTCCAGAGATCTGCAGCCAACCATCCACATGGGCAGCAAAACTCAGAGACTTGTGCTCCCTCCTCTAAGCCTCTAATTTCACGGAGAATCAACAGAGTCCCAGGAAGAAGGGGGAATGCACAGAACTGAGCAAGTCAGAAAGCCAGACTCCCATTTCCAGCACCTGGTTCTCGTCTGTGTGCAACAGAGGCTCAGGGGGAAGGTGGAGGGTTCCTCGGCCCCGCAGCCAACGGTGGATGGTTAGGAGAAGAGCTGTGACAAGGGGCCGGTGCTAGCAGCTGTCCGCGTTTAATCCTGACAGCCATTCTGCGAGGTAGGCACCTTTACTGTACCTGGAAGAATTAAGACAGGTGAGAGCACAGAGACTTCGAGAAGCTGCACAGCTTTCCTGGGGTTACAGAGTGGCCGAGGGGAGGAATCCAGCTCTTAACCTCCACAGGCAGCTCCTGCTAGGGCTCCCGGTGGTTCCCACCTCCTGGTATTCATCGTTGCCACCACTGGCTGTTGAGTGTCCCCAAAATGTGCACGTGCAAAGGCTTGGTCCCCAGGGTGGTTACTGAATGTGGTGGGACTTTCAGGAGGTAGAGGCTAGTGATCCTTAAGTCATTTGGGACATGTCACGAGAAGGTAGTTTCCAAGGGACTCCCTGGCGGCCATCATGAGAGGAGTGTTAGGGAAGCTCGAGTCTGCCTCACTCTTCCTCTTCTCCAGCTGGAGATGAGACTTTTTGCTCCTACGCTTGCTTCTGCCATGATGTGCCCCACCACGCCTCACTGGAATGGAACCAATATAGACAGCATGTCTCTGAACCTCCAAAAGTGTTAGCTACATAAACCTTTTCTCTTTATAAAGTTAGTTGTCTCGGGTATTTTGTTATAGTGACAAAAGCTGACTGATACAATGGTCTTGCATAACTTCTTCCCCTTAGGTGTGGACTGAAGCTAGTGACCTGCTTCACAGAGGTAGAATTTGGCAAAGGTGATGAGATGCCATTTCTATGATTGTGTTCTCAAAGGCTGTCCTCATCTTACCTGTGTTCTCTCTACTCTTGCTCACTCTGTAGAAGCCAGACACCATGTGTAGGATACTCTGTGGAGTGGCCCACAAGGCAAGGAAGTGAGGGAGTCCTCTGCCCAGCGGCTCTTGGGGAACTGGGAGTTCAGTCCAACAACCTGTAAGAAACTGAATTGATGACAACCACCCACCCCAGTGACTTGGGAAGTAGATTCTCTCCAGTCCGTCTTCAGATGTGGCCTACAGTCTCAGCCAGCACCTCGGGTGTAGCCTTTCAGGAGTCCCTAAGACACTGTGCTGTTAGTCCACCAGTCCATCCGACCCACTGAGCTGTGACGTAAGGAAGGCTATGCATCAGGGTAGCCAATTAGGGTAAATAGAAAACTAACAAACCACTGCTCTGTCTACGTGTGTGACGTCCCGACGTGGACAGCCCTCTCCTGTAGTTGAATTCCACACACCAAGTGAACACAGCACCTGGCCACTGACCACGTCCATCTATGAGACCAGATTGTCCGGCACGACCTTCTCAGCCCAACAGCCTTGCACTCGCACTCTCACGTCTCTGTCCATGCCACTGGCTGACGGTGCAATGTGAACACCTGAGACGGTCTTCACAAGCCCGGGTTAACATGGCTCAGCTGACATAAAGGCATAGCCACAATAAGTGTAGGCTCTCCTGGTCACAGGGGATGGGGTGCCTTCATCCCTGGCTGGGGTAGCTGGATGGCTCAAGGGCTGGCACAGGAGGAGACGGTCGAGGTTTGAAAACAGCCCCCCGAGCTTACCATGTGGATGCCTGACAGGGACCTGGACCTCTCTGAGCCTCAGTTTCTTCATTTGGAAAAAAAAAAAAACATGTATGACATCTGTTCTAGTCGCCTTTTTCATCACTGTGACCAGAGGACCTGACCAGAACAACACAGAGGAGGGAAGCTTATGTGGGGCTCATGGTTTCTGAGGCCTCAGTCCACAGATGGCCAGCTCCATGGCTCTGGGTCCAGGTGAGACAGAGCATCATGGCAGAGGGGCGTGGTGAGGAGGAAAGCAGCTCAGGACTTGGAAACAAGGAAACAGAGAGACGAGCACTCACCAGGGACAGAAGATGACCAAGCCAAGGCTCTCAGGACCCAATCATTTCACCTCTGGACATTCCTGCTTGGCCTGAGCTTTGGGGGACAGCCCAGTGTAGACCCTAACTACACCCCTAACATCAGCACCGAGGCTCTGAGAACAAAACGAGTTCAGGAGCACGAGGGATGTTAAATAAATAGCACACAGAAGGGGCCCAAGGAGTGACCACTCTGCTTCTTTTTTGCTTGTTCTTTTAACCATTGTTTTTGACCAAATGCAACACTCTGAAAAAAAATTCCCCAAAGTCCAATTCACAATATTTCTGTGGTTTGCAAAATGATGTCAACTGGCATGGAATGAGATTAGGAAGGAAGGGCGGTGGAGAAGAAGAAAGAGAGAAGTCTCCCTCATGAAATAAACTTAGAAAGAGTTGAAAATATTAGGAAAAAAAAAATATTAAGAATGTTTTTAAGGCAGGACTTTCCAGTACTTTGAATATGCGAATACGTACATGCCTGCCCGGGAGAAGCTTGTGTGTGCAAAGTTTTTCATGATCCAGTTGAACACAGAACTCCTGTTTCCTCCCTGGAATTCTTATTAGTGTCTCACAGAAAAACTGCTCCAGGGGTTTTACTTTAGAGATGATTGCTGTGCGGTTAGCACAGCCCAATCAGACCATCTTCACTAGGAATTTCTGGCCATTTGGGACAATGGTTCATGCAACCAGAATGGTAGATAGATCTTATTCTCTGGTTGGTTTTACTCTCTTTCTCTACTCCTTTCTGTCCTAAGAAAGCAATCTGCATGTTAGAAGAACCAGGTAGCCCATTTTTGCTAGAGGTTTTCCCAGGCCTGCTGCAGGAAAGCCACATTCTCACTTTGATCTTGGCAATCTTTGGTTTCTGATTTCCCTGCCACCATCCCTCCACCCCCTGCCGAGGTCCTCAGTGCTAAGTGGCGGTGGGGCTGAGAATGCTTCAACATAAGGGACATTCACCCACCTCCCTTTGTGTGATGCGATCAAACTTGAATGCGCTGAGTCTCCCAGGCTTTGGTCTTGCTGAACGCCAACCCAGAATGGACCCTCTCACTGAGCACCTTGGACAGCAGCATTGCACGAACGTCAAGTTCCGGATCCAGGAAGGCAGGACACACAGCCCAGGATGAAATGCATTTGGGCATGAAGGTGAACATCACTGCCATACTGGGGTGTAGGTCCTCCCTAGTGAACCTGGGAAGTTCAAGGTGTCAATCCCTTGCTGCAACCAGAGATGCTGACAAGAGCCCGAATCACCTCCGTGTTGCACAGAGCAATAGCTCAACTAGAAATGCTGCTACAACCGCCTCAGACACCCCGGCTTTTCTCCTGAGCCTTCCTCTCCCTGTATCCTGATCTGAGAATGTCGTCTCCCACGTCTTCTCTCTGCTGACTGCCAGCTAATCCCTGAAATGTTAAGCTGATCACTTGAGTGTAAACTGATAAAAAAGAAAAAAAAAAAGATGCCAGTTAAACAGACTGAACACTATCAGGAAGTTGTGCATTTTAGATAGGGGGCTCCGAGACAGATAAGCCCTGAACCTGCAATAAAGCCATAATTGTGGCATCAAAGAAAGCAAGGAAGGGTGAAGAGTTGAAAACCCGTTTCTGCCAATTTATTCATTCTTGTGTGCACTCATCCACCACGGAGAGCATGCTCCATGCCAGGCATGGTGTTGGGTGCCAAGAACAGAGTGGTGAATACAACAGGCAGCCACCAGCCCTGACCTGGGGAACCTTATCAGGCTAACATCACATGATTGTAAATTATAATAAAACCATGCTGGAAAAGGATGGGGAAACCAAAGAGAACACGCAGAACATCTTAATGCAGACCAACAGTCATCCCTCTGAGGACGCAACATTTAAGCTGAGACTCCAAGGATGAGAAGGGGTTGTGCAGAAATAGCAGGGAGGGGGATGTTCTGGGCAAAGCAACACTCTCGCTTCCCTTGTTTGAGGGACTGAGGAAAGCCAGCACGGACGTGATAAGCTGAGTGAGGGAGAGCACCACGAGACAAAGCCAATGTATCAGCTACCTCTGGCCTAACTGTGCTGCGTAACAAACAATGACACACTCAGTGGATGTGGCAGCCTGTTTGTCAGTCATGTGGGACCAGCTCTGAGTCTCCCTCTTCTCACCCTCCAGCCACTGAGCCCAGACAGCATCAAAGGTACAACTATTCACAAAAGCACACAATGCCTATAGAGGGTCCAGCTCTGAGCTATCACACCAGCACTCCATTGGCCAAGGCAGGTCACACACCTGAGTTCAGAGTCAGAGCAGACGTACCTTGTACTTGTCTGCCAAGGGTCTGTGTGCCCGGTGGAGTGAAAGACTGGGGCCACTTTGCCACTTTCTACAAGTAAAGAGACAGATAATAAACAATTCAATCAAGTCCTTGAAGACTGATACACATACTTGTGATTTGATGGTCTAGGAAGGCTTTGAGCTGGCCACAGACCCACCATATGACCTGGTGGCAAATGCTTCAACCTCTTGAATATTAGTGTCTTTGTCTGTAAGATATGTGTGCGTCAGAGGTAAAGGAGGGGTTGATCCCCAAGTAAGAGCCTCAGACCCTTTGAAACTTATAACTAATTACACACACACACATATACACACATGCATATGCACATACATAAAATAGGGTGATTGTGAGATTTAGATGAGAATGAACGTGACAGTCCTTTGTAAACTGAGATAGGGTCTATCTGCATTGTTTCCTGTACAGTTTAGGGCAATTTTGTAAAGTTCTAACGGATTACTGTTTTGTAGATGAGGAAGTCGAGGCTTGGAAATGCTAAATACCTTGCATTTTGTTACCCAGTGAAGAAAGACAGGAGGAGCCGGAGTAGAGGCCCCATCCATCTGATTCCAAAGCTCCAAGCCTTCAATTAGCCATAAATTAAATAAGTTGCTTTCCTGGGTGAGGAATTGGCTGCGGTGGCACCTTTAACAGAGATTACAGCTCTGCAGGAGGGGATGGGCGTGATTTAGACCTTCTGCGGCAGCTGCTGAGCTCAGCAGTAGTTCCTTATCCAGGGCAGGCCAGTGGCCAGCAGCTAATTCACCAGGGGCCAGCCTAGCTGAGTGGTTCATCAATAACCCATTATCTCTGCCATTGTAAATATCCCAGAAAGATTGTGACTTTCGGGGAAGAACACCCGAGCGCACCCAGGCTGCCGCCTGCCCGTAGCCTGGATCCTGGGAAAGGGAAAAAAAAAGTGTTTTTTTGTCTTCCCATGACCCTCAGAAAATCCTCTGGCAAGAGGACCTGGCTGGGACCATCTGAAGATGGGGTCCTTCCAAAAGCAAAGTGCTACATGTGCCACTCACGGGATGTTGGGAAGCTGGGCAAAGTGACAGTACACGGTGACAGTGCCCATACTCAGACACAGAGCCTTGCCTGAGAAGCCCAGGACCCATCTCTAGAGGTTCTGACTCAGGAGATCTGGAGTGGAGCCCAGAATTGCGGGGGTTTTATTGTAACCCACTGATTCTGATGTTCTGCTGCTGAGCCGGGTTTGGAAGCCACTGAAGGAAAAGGCTGTTGTCATTGAACCCTGGCAGCCAGAGAGCCACAGCCAGCCCCGGCGTCCTCTAGAGCAACCACAGAAGGAAAGCACCAGCCCCGGCCTCGGGATCTCACAGAGCGGGCAGAAAACAGGGGCGCCCTTCTGGTGGGTGTGAGAAGGAGTCACCGAGCCCCTCCAGCTGTCTGAACCAGCAGGACACCACGGCTGGGGTCCCCGGGGGCTGCTTCCCCATAGAATCCCCAATTCACCAGCCGCCCCTGACACTCTCTGTTTGCCCCTTTAAAGCTCCGCGGCGCCCCTCAGCCCTCTTTCCTGCTGCAGAGCACAGGTTCTCATCTGGATAACAAGTGGAAGTTTCCACTCCCTGGGCTCACTCTGCCTGGCCCGGACAGACATTCTGCTCAGCCACAATCAGTGCAGAGGAGTGCTCTGCCATCAGTCCCCACGCAGCCGCCGCCGTGGGTGGAGAAAGCCTCAGGATGTCCTTGCAGAGGAATGAATGCCATGGAATCCCCAGGGAAGTGGCCCCTCCACCCTACCAGAATAGAGAGGAAGCACTCTCCCTCCCTGGACGCAGGGATGATGGACCTGAGCAGAACCATCCAGGGAGGCAAGGATCGACCATTTTGCTAACAAAAAAGAGCCTTGGCTGTGTCTAAGCTGGGGCAAAATCGGGGAGATAGGATTGAATTTTTTCCTTGGAATTAATGGAACCACCATTTGACCCAGCTATCCCACTCCTCGGTCTATACCCAAAGGACTTAAAAACAGCACAGTACAGGGACACAGCCACATCAATGTTTATAGCAGCACAGTTCACAACAGCTAAACCGTGGGGCCAACCTAGGTACCCTTCAGTAGATGGATGGATAAAGAAACTGTGGCATATATACACAATGGAATATTATTCAGCCCTAAAAGAGAATAAAATCATGGCATTTGCAGGTAAATGGATGGCGTTGGAGAATATTATGCTAATTGAAGTTAGCCAATCCCCAAAAACCAAATGCCAAATGTTTTCTCTGATATGAGGATGCTGATCCATGATGGGGAGTGGGGTGTGGGGGAGCATGGGAGGAATGGAGGAACTTTAGATAGGGCAGAGGGGAGGGAAGGGAGGGGAGAGGGCAGGGGGTAGGAAAGACGGTGGAATGAGATGGACATCATTATCCCAAGCACACGTATGAAGACACGAATGGTGTGACTCTGCTTTGTGTACAACCAGACATGAGAAATTGTGCTGTATACATGTAACAGGAATTGTAAGGCGTTCTGCTGTCACGTATAGCAAATGAAAATAAATAATTAAAAATAAATCAACTTCCATCCTGGGCACTCAGTGTTTTCAAAAAACAAGGCTCTTTCAACTACATATATGAGCTGTTCATTAAGAGCCAACAGACATTAGAAGAAAGCCTTCAGGTGAAGGAATGAGACTGAAAAAGACCCAGAGAGAAAAAAAAACTAGGCATTCAGGGAAAAGAAAAAGTTACACATAAATAACCTCTAAAGGATGGGATAAGAAGAAAATAGGAGAAGGGGCAGAATCTAAGAACAAAAATAAATTGGAAATTATTAAAATATTATAATAAACACTTTTTAGAAATCAAGAGTGCACAGAGCAGATCTTGATTTCCAGAAAACCAAATAAAGAGACAAAGAAATAGAAAACTTGAGTTTTATGCTATATATAAGCATATATATTTTTAAAAAATCAGAAGGAAACCTAATATTCAAACAATCGATGATTCAAAAATAACAAAGGGAAAATAAAAATGGGAAGAATTGTCCAAAAATAATAACTGCACAACTTCTCCAGAACTGAAGGATGTGTTTGCATAAGCATATCAATCTTCAGCTAAGGAAGGAAGGAAAAGGGAGAAAGAATTCCACACCAAGACGCATGACAATGGGATTTCAGAGCGTCCAAGACACAGGGTGGCCACTGCTGGTGTTAGAGATGGGATAAAGGTGATCAAAGGAGCAATGGGTCACATACACAGGAATAGGGTCAGGAGGACACTGGACATCGTCACAGCCAGCACTGGACGGCTGGATCCCCGCGTCAATAGTGTCAATAAAAATGACCTCCAATCTCACTTCCTAAGCCAGGCCAACCATCAAACAAGGGGTAACGTAAAATAAACACTTTTCAGAGATGCAATTATGGAAAACAAAGTGCCCGTACCCCCTTGTTCAGGAGGCTACCTGAAGACGAGTTTTTAAAAAACAAGAGTCATAAATCAGGAAAGAAATACACAGGGCTCAGTAAACAAGAGACCAAACTCAGGAGAGAGGAAGAGAAAACAAAGGTGATGATAACTGAACCCTACGTCAGCGACCAAGAGAGAGGGGTGTCGATGGGCTGGGGGATTTGCGTTTTTGTTTGAGCGTTGGATAAAATCATTTATAGCTGACATACTGACTGGCACTTGTATCAGGAATCATGCTAATCATTGAAATGATATGACGTTAATAACTGTGGAATCTGATTATTATAATGCACAATTTAACCATTGCTATCAAACTCTTGTTCTTTGTATCGTCTGTATTGAGTTATTGCTACTTCACCTGAGAAAAATATCCAAATGGATTTCCATGGAATTCTAAAGACACGGAGCCAAATGAAAGCCTCGGGGCTTGTCAACATGAATGTCACCTCCGAGGCCAAGAGGAAGGCATCAACTGGGATTGAGGTGTGACGAAGGATGTGACTGCCAGTCGAGAGAGACAAGCCATGGGGGGAAAGACAGAGGGAATGCATTGACCTCATATAAGGATCCCCAATCAGAGGTACCAGCAAAGGCGACTTGCAGACTGGGAACTGATTCTGGGCTGTGCGGCGTCCCTCCAGGGTGAGCCCAGCTGGGCGTGGCTAAGCTGGGCACAGGGAGCCCCTTGTGCCATGAAGGTCCTTCCAGCAAAGCCAGAAGCCCTGGCTCCCAGAGCTCACTCAGTAGGGAAAGACCCAGAAACAGCAACAGGAGATGCTCTCTGACAAGAACTGAAGCCTATAAAATGCAGTGTCGAGAAGGACCGACCCTCTGTCCCCGAAAAACCTGTCTTTCTACTAAAGGAATCTCATGGGAAAGTAGGAATTGACCAGATGGAAGGAGTCAAGTCCCACTGGGGACAGAGGGGACGTAAGTCGATAGAAGTGCATGGACACAACAGGCCATCGGCAAAGGATCCCGACTCTCCATGTCTCCTGATGGTCACTGCTGAGGGTCACTCTAGTGTCCTCATGTGACAAGCACTGTGCTCGACACCCCAACTGTTCCACTTAGCATCTGCTGCTGAGTCCTTATGACCACTCTAGCGATGTAGGAGCTGGGGTGCAGAGGAGAGAGATGGCCCAACAACTCCCAGTGCAGGGTGAATTGTTCCAGAGAGGAGGGAGCCTTGGGAATTTGCAAATGGATCTCAGGAAGGACAACTGGTCCCCTGTCACCACTCTCAGAAGTGGAGCCTAGGCGTGTGTGGCCCTGCGTGGCATCTCACCAGCCCGACTCCTGTTAATGAGTGGGCAAGGGATGGTCTTCTTATTCCCTGACACCGGGGAAGGCCGGGGATGGGCACGGCTCTGGGTTTCACAACCTCCACCTGGATTCACGCTTTTCCCGCAGCTCGTGTGCCTCCGAGTGGCTGGATCGACTTTCCGAGCCGTTGAAGCTGGAGAAGGTTCAATAAGTCAGTTGTCAGCGTAGGGTCCCTCGCAGGCTCAGGAATTTCAATTTCAAAGTACAAGAGATTGAAGTCTCGAAACACAAGATCATCAAACGCTAATGATTCCTGAATTCTGCTGGGGGCGTGGAAACAGGTGAGGCGCGGTGGCTGTGGCGCAGGCACCGGGCAGAGAGCGCTTCTTGTGCTGCATTAATTCTGCAGGCGTCTGGATGTGAGTGGGAGGGAGTGGCCCCCTGAGAGGTTTCAAAGGCATGGGGAGGGCCTCCTGCTCACTGCACTCTGGTCTCAGCTGCTCCTGGCCCAGCAGGTGACTCTCCAAGGAGGAGGCAGGGTCTACGCCGTCTATTGAAGAGCAAAGCCTTGTTTCATGGGGTGGGTGTCCCGGATGCGGTGCCTCTGTGGGGTACGGGCTGGAGGCTCACTTACCTAAAGATAAGCTGAGCCTTTGTCCTGACTCCTCGGAATGCTCCCCTTTGACCAAAGCCAGCTGTCCCCACCTTTGTGGATAGCAAGTCTTCCCCTTTCCAACGGACCCTGGTGGAACACCTCTGAGGTTCGGCCACAGTGTTGACAGCAGGTCATTTTTGCTCTTGTGGAATAAACACCAAAGAGCACCTGCTATGTGATCCCATTTAGATGAACTTCACGATGCAATGTTGGGGTCAGGTGCCGGAAATCAGGGATGGGGCTACCTTTGCAGGGATAGGGAAGGCGGGTACTGACCGGGGAGGCTAGTGGTGGGGCTTTCTAGGGTGACTGGAATCTTTCTATGTCGATCTGAAGGGTGACGTGGGTGACTGCCTACGTAAAAATGTATCACAATGTGGTATCCTGGGTAAAGCGCTTGCCTAGCATGAAGGAGACCCTGGGTTCCATCCCTGGGGGCGTAGGGGAGAGAGAGGCGGGGGGGAGGGGAAGGGAGGGAGGGGAGAGATTGACTTGGGTATTTGCTCTATAGAAATTTTACCTTAATAAAAAGTGTCATGGTTTGGACAATAGAATATATGGCCACTGAACTTACAGGAGTCTCTTTGCAGCCAGAAAGCTGAGCAGACTTTGCATTTCCAAGCCATTTCTTAGCCCCAGGGGTGGAGCTTTCCCATTCTCTGTTTCATGGGCTGTGCGAAGCTGCCAGGGTCACACACAGGGACCTCGGTTCCGACTTGCCACTGGGGCACTCCCTGATTTTGCATTCAAACTACTTAATCAGGCAGCTATAAAGCCCTGTGAGTGAGACCTACGGCTTGATCAAAACCTCGCGGGAAGCCTTTCTAGTTTTCTCCATCAGGACAAAGCATTTGGTGACACAACCCCACCCGCCCTGCAAGTGCCTTGTCCTTCTAATTCTCTAGGATGCTGCAAAGGGGCAGCTGGGTGCAAGTCGGCCCAGAACCCGTCCTCTGGGAGCCGGACGCTCTCAGGACCTGGCTTGGAATGAATGTGTCTGAAATGGGAGCTAAGCTTTGTTCACGGGATGAGCGGTCATCTCCCCAAACCCAAGTCAGAGGTGGCGATCGGGATGGGTATAAGGAGTTCCCGTGAATGTTGTGGCCACTTGAGGTGAAAGGTGCCGTTTCCCAACACCCCTCGGCCCCTTACCTGCGTGGGCAGCAGGGCCTCCCCGCAGCCCAACCTCCCCACAGTTCAGGGAAACGCAGGGATCGGCGTAAAACAGACTCTCCCACGGCCGGTAAGAGAAAAGGAACTGCCAGTTTCCAGGCTCTGAAACTTGTGCACCTCCTCGTCACAAGGGGGGATTCGATTAGGGACTTTTCCATTCAAGAAGGAGACGGATGAAAGGCACAGGGACCAGGCAGAGAGGCAGAAGCAGCAGGCGAAGCCGGAGAGGCAGAAAGCGGGGGAAGAACCGCGGATTCAAAGCAGCCGGGAGCGTCGGGGACATTTAAGGTCTGGAGTCGGCTGCGTGAGGTAGAGAAAGCCACCCAGCCACGTTGGAAAATTCAATTTTCATCACAGGCCTCGATGGCATTCCCTTTAAACACTAGATTCAGAGGGAGATACACCTTCAGGGGAGAAAATTCTCCACTGTACGAAGGCCAGATAAGGGCGACAGTTAAAAGCTATTTCTCCCGCTATGCAAATGTTCTCCAGTAGCATTAACAAGGTAAATATATTCTGTGAGACACCGAGTCTTCACAGTCACAGGTTTGTTTGTGAAGGTTTCCATCCACTCTTGGCCTCAAAATCCAACACCTTGTGGCTGAAATTTTAAAGCCCCACCTTTATCTCTCTCTCTCTCTCTCTCTCTCTCTCTCTCTCTCTCTCTCTCTCTCTCTCTCTCTCCCTCCCCAGTGGAAAGATCTACGTTTGAAGGTTCAAAATCTGATCAAGGACATGCAGGTGGCGACTTGGACTCCTGTTGTGCCCACAGATCTGGATGAACTGGAAATATCATGCTGAAGTCTCCTAGAGATGAGAGAGTGAGTAAATATGACTTTATCCACACCCTTCTACTCTGGTAGATAAAGAGACCAAGGCCAAATAATAATAAAAAAATAAATAAAATTTAAAACAAAAACCTAGAGAGAAAGGTCACCAGTTAGGGACAACATCTGATTATCTGTCTTCCATTCCCTCAGTCCTTCATGAGGTCAGGAGTCCACAGCAAAGGGAATATTGAGAGACGCCCCTGGAGAAATGCCAGGTTGGAGCACGCCCTTGGGACTGAGAGTCCCTATCACAGCGTGGCCCTAAGACAAGGTAACCCTTGGGGTCAGGCAGACCAGGGTTGACTCACAGCTCTGGAACTTCTGAGTCTCAGACTCCTCATGCATAAAATGGAGACGATGACTCCTTACTTCTCTGGTCATTGTGCTGATAAATCAGATGTCTCGGGTGCAGAGCTCAGCCCAGGACCAGGAAGGTAGGAAGGGCTTCCTATTTGCTACCTGTTGGATGGGTTCCCTATTGCTGTGCTGATAGATGACAAATTCCGTGAATCAAAATAGCACGAATTCGCCATTGGACAGATCTGGAGGTCAGAGGAGTGCAGTGGGTCTCACTGGGGGTGGGGCTGTGTTCCTTCTGGAGACCTCAGGGGAGAATCCCTCTCCTTATCCTTTCCAGCTTCTAGAAGATGCACCAGTCCTTGGCTCACGGCCCCGCCCTCATATTCAGATCTCCCCCTCTCTCCTGGATACCCACCTCCAGTTCTAGCTCCACATCTCTCCCTAGAACCCGGACCTGCTCCTCCCTGAGATGAGGCCCCTGGATAGCAGCAGGTCCACTCACATAGTCAAGATCAGCCCCATCTCTGGATCCTCAATTTGGTCACATCCCTTTTTCCATGTACAGTAACGCATTCACTCTGAGGATGAGGACAGGGACACTCTCCAGTCTACCACAAGTGCGTATTGCTTTCATTGGGTTCTTGACTTTGCCCAAGAAGCACTCTGAAAGACATGCGGATTCAGTATGCGAGGATCCATTCGTGAACTTGTGTTAGTGTTGAATCTTATTTCTATTTACTTATGGATTGCCGCGGCGATTTCTGCCTATGGATGTGCCCTGACGGTGGGCGATGAGTTGGGGGAGTGTCCCCCTCAGCTGTTGCTATTCACACCAGAGGGGCCCTCACAGCCACAACCTGGACTCCTGGCTCTTCCCGTTACAGAGACTCGGTGACACTGAGCAGAGCCGAGAGAGGGAAATAAGGTGGACCAGGCGGGAGGAGCGGCTGAGAGAGGCGGCCAGACATCTCAGATCCAAGGGAGAATTCTTGTCAAAAACCAATGATTTGGCCACAGACAGACTGAAGTGCCACATTTCACCTGATTGCTTAGTTGGCCTGAAGGCATCTCTAGGAAAGGACTGTAATCACCCTCACCGCTGCCCTCTCCACCCGGAGCTGGGGAAGAGAATTGAGCCCTGCCGGGAAGTCTTCCTGAAACTGCCTCTCCCTGCTGCACGTCAGCCGTCGCCTCTTCCAAAGGTGATTCCCAAGGACAGCTGCAAACCAGGAGGAAGCAGTGCACCGGCTGGGCCCCCGTGCTCCCCAGTGGGCTACCCTCCCACCCCTATTTTTACACTTATTAGAGCTGTATGCGGGCCGTTGAACTCTGCACCAAGAAAAAAGCCATAGAACATGAACACAATAAACCATAAAGGTACCCGGAACAAACACACTGTGCGCCCATGTCTCCTCCGTTAGCCAGGGTCTGGAGACTCTTCTCCCATCAAGGGCTGGGTGGTACATACTTTAGACTCTGTGGATCACACAGTCTCCATCACAACTGGACTCTACCTTGGCCCTCTGGAAGCACCGTCGACAATAGGCAGATGAGCAGACACAGCTGTGTTTCAATAAAACTTTATGTACACAGACTGACAGCACAGGGACATGGCCTGGTCATTGTGCTGCAGGCCGTTGCTTGGTCAAGTCGGCTTGAAGTCTTTTCAATATTTAGGGTAATAGAGGAGGTAGAGAAAAATAAAACTGGAGAAGAAGAGAGGGAGACCCAAGATGGAGAGGAACTGGGATGTGGATCGGTCTCCTCAGGAACCACAGAAATGAATGAAAAATGGACACGTTCTGTTATTCCCCTCTCCACGGGGCCAGCCTAGGTAGAGGGACAAAGCCAAGTGTCTCACCTCCACACCAGGTCTCCACATCACTGAGTGGCCTGACGCTCAGGTACGTTCAGAAGGAGCCCAAGAGGTCATTTTCAACAAAGGACCCTCCTGTTGTCACCTTTAACCAGTGCCAGTTGGCTCAGCATGGACACCTCAAGTGGGGGGCCCCATTGCTCCAGAAGGTGGGATATGCTGTGGCAAAACAATTGGGAATGGAGTGGGAAAAAATCCTGGGTCTAAAACCATTCACTCGACCCATGGCTTTAGCCAAGGACCCCAGACTTTTCCCCAGCAAAGCCTGACAATTGTCTTAACCATGATCGTTCTCCCAAAAAACCTAGCTCATATGGTCAGTACAAAGGTAATCAAAGAAAAAGAAAACTAGAAAGAGGGAGAAAAACTCTGAGTCATTCTGAGAATGTGACAAACTGATTCTACGGTTCACATGAAATGGTAAAAGACCAACCACCCCTAAGGTAAAGCAAGAGATGCAGCCACCAGCTACCAAGACATAGAATAAACCTAGAACAGTTCCGGCCTTCATTAAATCAAAGATGCTACTGATCGTAAGACATCTCATGTAACGTCACCAAAGAAAAAAGACCACGCTACTGCATTAGGGGTGACATGCATCCCAGTCTCAGAGGTGACATGATGCAGGGGCATAAAAACGGACCTTAGAAGCAATGCCGCACAGTGAAAAGAGTGTGAAAGACCAGAAAAATGAGGTCTCTAATTCCCACCATATAAAAATTACATTCTGGATGGATTAGAGCCCTGGCCCATGAAAAGAAAATCTTTAAAATATTTTGTATGACAAAAAATAAAATACCAAAAAGAAAAGTTAAAAGACCGACCCCGGCTGGGAGAAGATATCTGCAACACATAAAACCGAGAGTGGAGCCGTTCCCAGAATATAAAGAAGTCCTGCGGATCAATAAGAAAAGATGAACAATCCGATGCGAGAGGAGAAAATTCACAAGGAGGAGTCCTGGGTGGCCAGTAAATTTGTGGCGAGAAGCACATCCTGCTTTGTAAGCCGAAAAATGCTGATTAAAACAATAAGATATCCACCCATCAGAGTGAGTGACAAAATAATCCCCAGGGTCAGCAAGAATGTGAAGATCCGCAAACTCTGCAACTTGAGGGAGTTGAAGCAATTGCTTTGGAGAGGAATTTGGCAAGGCCTGGAATATTTGAAGCGGCACACTTCCTCTATCCCAGTATCCAGTGATTCTGGAAATGTGCTCCGGGGAAGCTCTTGGCCGTGCACATTTGGGGTCAGACCAAAAAGTGGTTTTGGGTTTCTTTTTTATTTCTCAACATTCAAAACTATGAAAATTTGGAATCAACTAAGGAAAGAATAGATCAATGAGGGTACATTCTAACAGTGGGCTACTACACAGCAGTCAAAAGGAAGCTGTACAGTGCTGATGTTTCCCAATGGTGCAAACAGATTCAACTTCACTAAACTGGACACTTAAAGTGGTTAAAATTATAAAATTCATCTTAGGTGCATTTTGCCACATCAGTTTTTTTTTTAAAATGAGCCTTGACTGTAGACGTGAGGAAAGGAGGGCACAGAACAGAGCATTTGTAGTTCCCAAACTCTAAGGAAGTGCTCAACAGATTAGAAAAGATGGAGGAATGTCAGGGGCCCAGCAGTCGATTAGAAAGAGTTCTCAGTGGTAAAAGCCGGGACAATCAGGGCATGAGAACAAATATCAAAGTGGTGGCTATGACACAAAGTATCAATCAACATGCAGGAGTCCATATGATAAAAATAAATGATTCAGAAAATAAACAGCTGGGAAAAGAGAGAAGTGTGCCCTGCAAAAGAAGTGCATTGAGCAAGCGTGAATCCTGTCCCCCTCCCAGAGTGTGATTTAGAAACCCACACCTCAGAGTGGGCACAGTGACTTCTCCCAAAAGACAGAGCAGGGAGAGAGGGACAGAGGAAGCTTACGGTGGAGAAACCTGGCAGACACCACCTTAGCACCCATGGGGCTCGGGGTTCCATGATGTCATGCGGATGTCATGAGCACCAACAGGATGGGATGGGGGCACTCCCCCCCTGGGGAGTTCTTCCCTAAAGGCCACACTCAGTCTAAAGAGGAGCAATCTCCGGACACGCCCAGGGCCCGGCACATTCTACTAGATGCCTGGCTAAGACTCCTCATGATGGTCCAGGTCAGGAAAAAGCAGAAAGACTGACAGACCGTCACCCCAACCAGAGGAGACTGGAGACACAGTCAGGAGTGTGCAGTGACGGGCGTGGACCCTGGAATGGAAAGAGGGCCTGAGAGAACATCCAAGGACATTTCAACAGTCTGTGGTCTAGTTGGTGATAATGTGCTGAAGTTGGTTTTGCTTTTCTTTTCTGAAGAAGTTGGACCTAAAATGTTAACAACGGGGGAGCCAGTTGAAGGGTCTTAGTCCTTCTCTGCATTATCTTTCCAAATTTTCTGTAAATCATCCCAAAATAAAGTCAATTGGGTTTATAAAATAATGTCAGTAAGCTGCAGCAGAATGTATAGAATTGATCCCATTCATGTAAAGAAATAAGACCCTAAAATAGACTCATCGCTGTTTATGGGTACACAGTCAAGAAATAAAAACACGGAAACAAAAATATGTATATGGAAGGGGAGAAAAACAGCAACTTCAGGAAGAGGAGGGACTGTGGGTGTAAAACCACCTTTAAAAATAGGCTACGTCATTGTCAAATGTGGTTGGTGAGTGTTATGTGTATTTGTGATTCTTGGTATTTCTCTAACTACATAAAATATTCCAGAATTCGACAAACACTGTGAAAGCTGAAGGGGGGAAATGTCCCCTCCAGCACCAGGTCCCCAGGTTTGGACCCTGAACCTGCTCCGCCATCTCTGTGCCCACCCCACTAACCCTCAGTTCCCTGTTTGCTGAGTAGCCGACAGTTGCCGGATGGCGGAATCACCGTGTGGGTTTGGAGTGACGTACAGGTAGAGTCCGTGGCGTAGTCAGAGCACCGTACGCACAGGCTGGTGTGCTTGGGGTGGGTCTCCTCCAACCTTGGAGTATTTTGAGCCCTGGGGTAAGATTTTCTCTCCTTTCCCTCCCAGTGTTCTCCCGTCAGCTGCCTCCCCCTACACACGTGTCTCAATCACGATTTTTACAGGACACATAGACACACAGGACTGTATTTGTGTGTGTGTGTGTGAAACTACATCAATGGAATGACACTCGGTTACTTAACAAATGCATGGGCTTCTTTTTTCTTTTAGTTGTCAATGGATCTGTCACTTTATTTATTTACATGTGGTGCTGAGGATGGAACCCAGGGCCTCACACAGGCCAGGCAAGTGCTCCACCACTGAGCCACAGCCCCAGCCCAACGCATGGGCTTCTGGTACCCACAAGGCAAAGCTGCAGTTAATGTGGACTTGCCCACCGTGAACGTGGGAAGATGGAGGGTCTGAATCACAGAGGAGGGTCCTGCCACCCAAACTTTAGGAGCAGGGATGCTTTCTCAGAGCAGAGGGTAGCTGATCCAGATTTGGGCAATAAATAGAAGTTATCCCTGTGAAAGAATTTAGAGACTGTGCAAATAAAAGACAATAAAATGAACTTCAAGATTGCTGAAGTGTAACCTGTCTTTGGAGGCCAGGGAGGGCATTACTAAAGGACTCACAGGGAATAAAAATGGATTATAAGCTCATTACAGTTTGTGACTATAAATGTCCCCCCAAAATCTATTGTTTTGAAAGCCTTATCCCCAATGCAGAAAGGCTCAGAGGTTGGGCTTTTAGGCAAAGATGAGTGCTCTATCCTCATTAGTGGATTAATCCATTTGCTACATCAATGATTGGAATGAACTATTGGGTGGTAACTGTAGGAAGGTGGGGCATGGCTGGAGGAAGCACATCACTGGGGACGTGTCCTTGGGGACTATATCCTGTCCCTGGCTCCTTGAGCCCCCCGTGCTCGCCCCCCCCCTTCCCAACTGCCAAAAGTTGAGCAGCTCTCCTCCGCCACATTCTTCCTCCAGGATCCTCTGCCTCTCCTCAGGCCCGGATCAATGGGCTCAGCTGACCACGAACTGAACCTCCAAAACCATCAGCTCTAAATGAACTTTTCCTCCCCAAAGTTGTTCTTTTGAGGTGTTTTGGTCACAGTGACAAAAGACAAAGCGCTGACCAACACAAAACCACAGCCAGACCCCAAAATATCGGAATTCCAGGCTCAAATATGTTTGACTTAATCCTCAGGGCCAGGGTAGCTTCTGAAGGGTGGATGAAAGGAACAACCCAGGTGAACTGGGGATGAGCACAGAGATCACGGGAAGGCTGTGGGTTGGAGGTTCTGGTGGTTTGGACAGATTCACTGAGAGGAATAAAAGCATAAAGCATTCTTCTTTACCTAATATTCTCTCCCCAGGTCCTACCCCCCTGAGTCTGAAGGGCAGGATGGGGAGGAGTCATGGGGGATGGATCCCTACCCATCAGAAGCTGCACAGGACCTAGAATCTCAACAATAAAGACAGGCTGTGGCACGAGGCTGCATCTCGGGGCACGAGCAGGTCCCTGGCTCTCCCTGGCCCTATGTACTCCAGAAGGGAAGGTGACATCACATTCTACCCACTCCGACAGGCTCCACCCTGGTGGGATTCAGGCAAAAGTGGATGCAGCCTGAATCTGCAGACGCCAACAAACACCCCCCTGTGCATCGTGGTCCCTCATCTGTCCTGGACGTCAACCAAACCATCTTCCATTTCTAGAGGGCTTGCGGGTGTGTGCAGAGGAGACAGGGGCAGGTTGTTACGTGGAGGAGGGAGGCTTTTCCTCCTCCATGGGATGAAGTCAACTGGGAAGTGTTAGGTTTGGGGAGACCTTGGGTTGCTCCTTGCAGAAGCGACAGACATGCCCTGCCTCCTGCCCCCCAGACTCCCATGTGTCCTGCATACTCCTGTTGTACCACCCTTAAGCAGCAGGAATGGGAAACACCATGGATTCCATGAGCAATGCAAAAACAATCTGCTTGGTAATCAAAAGAGGATACATCTCCAAACAGAAAGCCCTGGGTGGGGAGGGATTTCCTAGTCCAATTGGTGGACCTTCCCTCTCCACCACTGGCCACACCCGGCAGCATCGACCTGCCCACAGCTTTCTCTCTAATCAGCCCTGGATCCAATCTTTCTCCAAAGCCCACACCCCACCTTTGTTTTTTATATTTATATACATATATAAAAAACCCTACTCTTTGATTATGGTTATTTTATCTGGGGTCAGTGCTCAGTCAACTGTTAAATAAATTGCAAATTCTACAAAACACAGCCAGCAGAGCCATTTCTAACTGTAATGCCACAACTTGGAGCAAAATTACATCTGGCTACAATACTATTCATATGCATAAATTATACCGCCTCTGATTATCTTAAAGAAAACCCAGCCATTAAACTTATTTTATAGGCACAGAACCAGGGGGGGAGTGTCAGAAAGAATCTGTATATCCTAAAAATCACAGGGAAAGCAGAGAGAAACAACACATAATTGGCAAACCTCATCCGCCTGCAGTTCTGTCTAATGGGCTCTGTCTCTCCTGGTTTTCATCACCACCCAGCACTGACATCCACGCCCCAGCAGGGGAAAGGCAGGCAGGGGGGAGGAGGCTGTGGCACCGGGCTGCATGTGGCTAGGACAGATTGAGCATGTCTCTTGGCTCCATGCATGCCCCCAAAGGGGAGAGGCTGTCCGGGAATACATCAACAGGCAACTCAGATTTAGCACCGGCATAAATCCAAACCCTGCCCAGGAGGACGGACAAGATGGTTTCTAAGGCTGATGTGGAGTCTCTCTGCAGCAAGAGCTCAACACGGGAGCTTCTTCTGCAGAGCCGCCTTCCCTGGCTACATGGTTTCGATGATAACAAGAAAAATGAGAGTTCTCGTCAGAGGCTTGCTATCGATTGCTTATGATGCACCATATCCATCCCCGTTCACCAGAAGAATAATGCCGTGGTCGGAATGCTCATCCTGTGCTCTATACACATGAGGAAGGTGGGGAGAAGAGAAATCACTTATTCTCTCAAGGACATACCTTTAGCACCCGGTAGAACTTGGGCTGGAACCTAGGCAGTTTGGCACTGCAACTTAAGATGGCGGACTCCCTGTTGTTCCGCTCTGATCAGGATGATTAGGGTGTTCAGAATTCTGAGCCAGCACCGGAGCTGTGGGTATAACCTGTGGAACCATCAACCTCAGTCTTCAATTGTTTTTCATTCTTTGTTTTTCTGGTATTTGAGGTCAGGCCCGAGTGGACAGCTAACCTCGACTGAGCCAATCAAATGATTTCCCCTGGGAATCTGGGATGGGATCTCGCTTACTCTAATCAGCAGGTGGTGGGTGGCTCTGGACACAATTATGTAGGGCTGTGGTAATGGAGCAAAAATTAAAATGGCTGATCTTACAGAAGAGGGAATTAAGGAGATGAAACAAATATAAAAATAATGACGGCTGAGACAGAGGATTGGGAAGGAGAGAGAGAGAGGAGGACAGAGAGACAGAGACAGTGCACTCCTTGATTCCAGCGAGGCTCTCGCCCCCCGGAGTCAGCCATTCTTAGTAAAACATGGCGGCACTTCCTGGTCTTCCATTCTGTCCATAGAAGACGTCTAGCCTCATTCTTTACGACGATGTTGGGTTTACTGGTTTTGTTTACTGGTTTTTTGGTTTTGTACACCAAGCCAAGTTTGGGTACGTGCTTGCTTTCTACCAGGTCTAGTTGGTGGCATTGGCTCATCTAACTTGCAGACACTCTGAAAAGGGGTGTCCTGTCATTATCCCCATTTCCAAGAGGAGGAAGTTCAGAGACGAGAAGTAACTCACCTGAACTTTTGTGGCGGAAAAGCTTGAATCTGAACCCCAGCAGGCGACCCTGAGCCTGGCTCCTGCTCTCTCCAGCTCCTCCTCAGCTCCCACCTGCCCTCTCCCTGGACGCTGCTCTGCAGAAGGAGCCAGAAGGCCTGTTCACACCTGTCAGCTGCCCTTTCCCGCTGCCCACCCCCGGCCTCCACTATCCACCTTTCTCTGTCTCTGTCCCCCTCTTCAGCAATATTAAAGATGATAAATCTAAGTTGAAAACATGCTTTTTTTTTTTTTCCGTGAGACTGTAGACTTCATCCCTTTTTGTGGAGACAGACGTGACAATTTATAAACCCTGACGGGGCTCTGATGAGATGGAATCAGGCCTTTGCAACCCACCTCGTGGTGGACAGCTCCTCACCCCATTTTCTGACCTCTTGTATGTGATTTAGGAGGAAATTGGGTTGGGAAGGGGAATCCTCTAGTGAGTGATTAGAAAAACTCTCTCTCTCCCCGACTCCGTAAGCCGTGGATTAGATTCCATCAGCCCTGGCCCGCCCCTCCCCACACTGCACCCCAGGGAGGGTGTCCTGGGGTGGGAGGCTAAGACTGTCAATTTGTTAGTTGAAGACAGTCTTAAAATCCACTTCTCCCTGTGAAACGCGTTGGCCACAGAGAAGCTTCTCTCTGCTTTGACGCTGCTGTACGAATGTCCTTTAAGACAGCGAGGGACGAGGCTCCGGCCGTGGGGACGGTGCACCGTGGGGAAGGCTGAGCTGTGTCTTGGTGTCCGCTGGGTGACCACTTTGTGCCCCGCCCCACCCCACCCCAGACTCTGTCCCAGTTTGACAGTGGAACTTTGCAGAAGGGATGTTTCTGAAGACATTTGGTCCTGTCTCTCTCTTTCCTGCAGTCCTGGTGGCGTTTCTTGGGAGAGCTCGGCTCTCTAAAGCTCTCCCTAAGGCAGCTGCTGCGCTCTGACCATAGTTTGTCCCGTGGAAATCCACGGCAGCGTTGGGAGGTGGTACCTTTGAGAGGTGATGGGGCCTTGAAGAGGGATTAATACTGGAGAGGGATAAATCCCTTTAAGAGGGATTAATTTAGTTGAGAGAGCAAATTCCTATTCTTGAGAGACTGGGCTGGTTGCCTCGGGAGTGGGTTTTGATAACGTGAGCCTAGCACTAGCCCTCCGTCTCTTCTACACACACCTGCTTCCCCACCTACCATGTTGTGAGGACCCTCCTCCAATACCAGCACCAGGCTCTGTGGACTTCCAAGTCATCAGAATCATAAGCCAAATAAACCTCTTTTCTTTATATGCTATCCAGTGCCAGGAATGGTGTGATAGCAACACAAAACTGAATAAAATGGCAGCAGATATCCTTGAGGGTATCTGCGTATGTGTGCCCTAAGGGAGCCCATTGAGATGGTCACCACGGCTTGCTCAGTACTCAATGAATAACAACAGAGATGACTCCCTGACAATCCTGGGTGTTCCCATGTCTAGCCTTCCAATGAGCGACTTCTTAAATAGGGTGTGCAGGTCATCTCTTTCCAATGAGCTGATCATAAGTGCCCATGATATCCAGTGGCTGGACTACACCATTGTTTCTAGTTTTCTCTTAAATCTTCCTGCAGGCTACAGAGAATGATCCTCCACGGGGTGTCCCTTGGCTTCTGCCTGGGCACTGGCTGCGTTACCACCACTTACCAAGAGATCAAAGCCCTGTTGGACTTTCCTCCTGGGAGACAGTTCTCTCTGCAGATGGAGCTTCTCATGATCCTCAGCGGAGCACGGTTGGGTTTATTGGGTTCAGAGTGGAGATTCTTCCAGCCAACAGAGTTTCATTTTTCAAGCGGAACCACCCCTCCTAACAGGACTCCATGCATTCTGATGTCAAAAGGTCCTTCCTCTGCCTACAGACTGTCAGAAGTCATGCACTGCATGTGAGTAGGCACCACTGTGTCACCTTTTTATCTTCCCCTGGTAAGGGAACTGAGGAGTTAGGAGACTTGTCCAAGGTCCTGAAGTTAGAAACTCAGTCTCTCTGAATTCAGGCTGTTGGGGTCCACAGGGCAGCGCCTACCAACATATCCACATATTCCCTCATTGAGTACCCGCTATAGGCTACCCTTTGTTCACAGATGCAACTAGTGATTTAAAAATATTATAGTATTAATATTAAAAACATCAGTAGTAATTTAGTTTGTATATTTTTTCAAATATTGTATCCTGATCCTCAAAGTGCTCGCAGAGTAACAGAAAACCAGGCCGGCCCAGAACAATGCTCTTAACTGTCTAATGAATGAAGAAGGGCTGAGGGACCCACCGGCCTCGGCCACAGAGATGTGTTTGAGATGTGACTGCACAGAGGGAGGGACAGAGGGCTAGCCACATCCAGGGATCCGGCAACCCCCACCCCCACCCCCACGGACGGGGCTGGAGTGCTCTGCCGGAGGTCACAGTGCCCTGGGCTTCCTCCCTGACCCCCCGGGGTGCTTCCCCGAATTTACCGCCATCTTCCCAGTCTTGAAAACGCTTTGGGGCCTTTTGCTTCCAAACTGATAATGAAGAAGAACCGGCGCTAATCCCCGGGAACAATCTCTATTGACAGAGAGTTTACCGCAGAACTGGAGAGGTCAGGGAAAGAAATCAAACAGCGAGGGCGCCACTTAAGCCAGGCTGATCAGAGTGGCCGCCATATGATGGCCACAGCAGCTCCGCACCGCAGGGGGCAGGAGGGGCCTCGGGTCTGCAGATAACAGCCCAGGCCACAGCTCAGGGGCAGCAGGTCGGATCACATGCTAGCCACAGCCCGGCCAGGTGGGGTGGGCGAGAGGGGGCCCCTGGGCCGTGCAGACTCCAGCTGCCTCCCCCAGGCCCTCCTGCCCCTGCTCCAGGAGGAATTCAGAAGGCTACTTTTGCTCCTCTCCTACAAGCTTTGCGAGGGAGCCCAACAGGCCCAAGTCCTGGAGGAGGACACTGCGTATCCTTTATTCCGTCTCCCGCCAGTATCCATAAACACGGGTGTCCTCCTCTGCGCCCATTAAGAGCATCCGCACTGCGATCCCGGCTTCCTTACCTCCTGTGTCCCAAAGAATCTCACCCACAGAAAACGGGAGGGCCCAGCCCTAACATAGCTTTATCCTCCATCTTCCCTCCACCCTCCCGACGTTTAAACTGCAGGCCCAACTGAAGTGGTCACTTCCCCTAACCTCTGCTGCTGGGGCAATCAACCCAACTTCCCCCTTCCCTCTGCACCTCACAACTGAGCCCACACTTCACACTCCCTTCCTGGTCCACGGCTACTCCACTTCATGGCATTAGTGAGTAGTGGTCACCTCCTCCAAGAAGGACTCCCTGAACACCTCCATTCCTGAAACTGGGTGAAAGGATCTGTTCAGAGGCCCCAAAGCACTCTGCACTTATTTCAATTTAAGTGTTCAGCAAATTGCACAATCAGTCATATTTATTTATTTATTTATTTATTTATTTTAATTTTTTATTGTGGGTTGTTCAAAACATTACAAATTTCTTGACATATCATATTCCACACTTTGATTCAAGTGGGTTATGAACTCCCACCTTCACCCCATACACAGATTGCAGAATCACATCAGTTACACATCCATTGATTTACATATTGCCATACTAGTGTCTGTTGTGCTCCGCTGCCTTTCCCATCCTCCACCCTCCCTCCTCCCCACCTCTCCCCTCCCCTCCCCTCCTCTCTCTCTACCCCCTCCACTGTATAACCCTGTATAACCCTGAGGGTCTCCTTCCATTACCATGCAATTTCCCTTCTCTCTCCCTTTCCCTCCCACCTCTCATCCCTGTTAAATGTTAATCTTCTTCTCCTGCTCTTCGTCCCTACTCTGATCTTAGTTACTCTCCTTATATCAAAGAAGACATTTGGCATTTGTTTTTTAGGGATTGGCTAGCTTCACTTAGCATAATCTGCTCTAATGCCATCCATTTCCCTGTAAATTCTATGATTTTGTCATTTTTTAATGCAGAGTAATACTCCATTGTGTATAAATGCCACATTTTTTTTATCCATTCGTCTATTGAAGGGCATCTAGGTTGGTTCCACAGTCTTGCTATTGTGAATTGTGCTGCTATGAACATCGATGTAGCAGTGTCCCTGTAGCATGCTCTTTTTAGGTCTTTAGGGAATAGACCAAGAAGGGGAATAGCTGGGTCAAATGGTGGCTCCATTCCCAGCTTTCCAAGAAATCTCCATACTGCTTTCCAAATTGGCTGCACCAATCTGCAGTCCCACCAGCAATGTACAAGTGTACCCTTTTCCCCACATCCTCGCCAGCACTTGTTGTTGTTTGACTTCATAATGGCTGCCAATCTTACTGGAGTGAGATGGTATCTTAGGGTGGTTTTGATTTGCATTTCTCTGACAGCTAGAGATGTTGAGCATTTTTTCATGTACTTGTTGATTGACTGTATGTCCTCCTCTGAGAAGTGTCTGTTCAGGTCCTTGGCCCATTTGTTGATTGGGTTGTTTGTTCTCTTATTGTCTAATTTTTTGAGTTCTTTGTATACTCTGGATATTAGGGCTCTATCTGAAGTGTGAGGAGTAAAGATTTGTTCCCAGGGTGTAGGCTCCCTATTTACCTCTCTTATTGTTTCTTTTGCTGAAGGCATTCCCTCTAAAATCTGGAACAAGACAGGGATGTCCTCTCTCTCCACTTCTGTTCAACATAGTTCTCGAAACACTGGCCAGAGCAATTAGACAGACGAAAGAAATTAAAGGCATAAAAATAGGAAAAGAAGAACTTAAATTATCACTATTTGCAGATGATATGATTCTATACCTAGCAGACCCAAAAGGCTCTACAAAGAAACTATTAGTGCTAATAAATGAATTCAGCAAAGTGGCAGGATATAAAATCAACACGCATAAATCAAAGGCATTCCTGTATATCAGCGACAAATCCTCTGAAATGGAAATGAGGACAACCACTCCATTCAAAATATCTTCAAAAAAAATAAAATACTTGGGAATCAACCTAACAAAAAAGAGGTGAAAGACTTATACAATGAAAACTACAGAACCCTAAAGAGAGAAATAGAAGAAGATCTTAGAAGATGGAAAAATATACCCTGTTCATGGATAGGCAGAACTAACATCATCAAAATGGCGATATTACCAAAAGTTCTCTATAGGTTTAATGCAATGCCAATCAAAATCCCAACGGCATTTCTTGTAGAAATAGAGAAAGCAATCATGAAATTCATATGGAAAAATAAAAGACCCAGAATAGCAAAAACAATGCTAAGCAGGAAGTGTGAATCAGGCGGTATAGCATACCAGACTTCAAACTATACTAACAGAGCAATAGTAACAAAAACAGCATGGTACTGGTACCAAAACAGGCGGGTGGACCAATGGTACAGAATAGAGGACACAGAAACCAATCCACAAAACTACAACTATCTTATATTTGATAAAGGGGATAAAAGCATGCAATGGAGGAAGGATAGCATCTTCAACAAATGGTGCTGGGAAAACTGGAAATCCATATGCAACAAAATGAAACTGAATCCCTTTCTCTCGCCATGCACAAAAGTTAATTCAAAATGGATCAAGGAGCTTGATATCAAATCAGAGACACGCCGTCTGATAGAAGAAAAGTTGGCTACGATCTACAGTCGGTGGGGTCGGGCTTCAAATTCCTCAATAGGACACCCATAGCACAAAAGTTAATAACTAGAATCAACAAATGGGACTTACTCAAACTAAAAAGTTTTTTCTCAGCAAAAGAATCAGTCGTATTTAGATCTTCTGTCTCTGCTGGCTTCAGAGCAGAGGCAGGGCTGCCCACGGCCTTCTCTTACACACTCATCCACCATGGTTCATCCACTCCACGACCTTCAGCCCCTACTGTGCCCGAACCTGTCCAAGGCATGAGGAATTCAGAGGTGAGAGAGCCCTCAACATGCATCTACCGAGTGAACACATCCCACGGAGGTTTTTAGAGAACAACCGATCTGATCTTCTCACGGGATCCACAGGGTCAGATGCACGCATTGTGGCTGCCTCCAGAACCCAGCCTCCCAACCCCAGGCCAGCGCTTCCCCTAGCATGGCAGGCTCATCCTCGCGCTCCCTGAGGACTCATCCCACACACGCTCCCAGCCCACGCAGTAGGAGGCAGGGCAAGCCTCCCTGACGGTGACCTGATGCCATCGTGCGCTGATTGTTCTAAGCCTCTCTGGCTGTGAGCTCCACATCAGTGGCTGGATGAGTGACCTCGAGCAGACCGCTTACCCTGCTGTGTCTGGTGTTTTTAGCAGCAGAGCGAGTCTCCTGTGAGGATCAAAGGTGACCGTGCCTGGGAAGGCAGCTGGAGAGAGGGAAAGGGATCCATGTTTTCTGAGGTCATTTGGGGCAGGTGACACTGATTTAAAGCAGCTGTGTCAGCTTTTCGTCACTGTGACCAACATACCCAACAAGAACCACTCAGGAGGGAGAGCTTGGTGTGGCTCACGGTCTCAGAGGTTCCGTCCATGGCTGGCTGACTTCATTGCTCTGGACCCAAGGTGAGGCAGAGCGTCGTGGCAGAAGGGTGTGGCCCAGGAGTGACGCTCACCTCCTGGTGTCAGGCAGCAGAATGAGAGGGGAAGAGGTGGTGGGAAAATGAGCCCTTCCAGGGAAGGTGTCCCCCAGAGACATATCTTCTCTAGCCACATTCCACCTGCCTACCGCGACCTCCCACTGAGTCCATTCAAACTTGGATGGACTGATGCCCCTCAGTGCCAGCCAGTTCACCTCCAAATGTTCCTGCAGTAACACTGGCTCTTTAGGAGGGCGCTGCGTATCCAAACCATAACATTCCATCCCTGGCCCTCCAAAGAGCAAGGCCCTCTCACCATGCCACACGCATTTAGTTCATCTCCAACACTTCCCATAGCCCAAACAGTTCTAGCATTGCCCAAGAGTCTAAGTCCCTTCCCATCGGAGACTCGAGGCAAACTCTTATTTTTGAGTCCCCATAAAGATCAAAAGCAAGTTACATATCACCAATATATAATGGCACAGAGTAGACATCCCCATTCCAAAAGGGAGGAATGGGACGTAGAAAAAAAGATAAAATCTAGCCAGGCAGACAAGTCCCAGAACTGTGCCCGCAGCATCCAGGACACACTGGGGTGAGACGTGCCCTCACAAGGTCCTGGACAGTCCTGCCTCTTTGGCCTTGTGATGGCAGCCCACCTGGCTTCTGCTTTAGCCCGGCTCCTCTGTAGCCAACGTCTTCTTCTGGCAGACAGTTTGCGTTACCGGCATCTCAGCATCCCAGCAGCAGCTTCACCTCCATGCATCGCTCTCGGGGGGCAACCTGCTGCACTTTGGCCTGGTCTCCCAGATCTTCCTTTGAAATCTTGGTGAAATCCCTCCTGACCCCCAAACCCCACAATTCTTCATTCCTGCGGAACCAGCCCCACATGGATGATGCCAAAGTCGGCTCCCAGCTTCAGCAGTAGCTGGGCTACCTGGGACCAAGGCGCAATAGTCTCAGGATGCCCCGATGGCAGAACAGCATCCTAGGACCCCCGTCTGAGCAGGATGCCCTCACAGTCTCTAAAAGGAGATTTCACTTCTTCAATCTGGAGCCTGTGAAGGCTGTGGCCTTGCAAATTCCTGAGACACCCTCGAGTTATCTTTCCCATTTTCTCTTTGCAAAGTACTTAACTTCTCATTAGTGGTGATAAAGTCTTCGAAAATCACACCTTCCTTGGCCCATTTTGCAGACAGTTTTCTGGCCCCATTACAAGTTTTTCAAATGCTCCAGAGCAAAACTGGCCAAAAGCTGCCAGCAAAATTCACACCACTGTTTGAAGGCCGTGCTACCTTGAAATTTCCTCCACCAGGTTAATTTCTCCCCTCACCTTTAAATTTGGATTCAAACAATGTCTCAGGACCCGGGCAAAATGCAGCCAGATTCTTTACTGGAATAAAACATATGCTGTCTCTAGTCCAGTTCCCAAGAGAACCCTCCTTCCCCTCTGAACCCTCATGAGCCCAGGCTTTACTCTCTGAAATCCTACCAGCATTCGGGTCTTCTGAACTCCCACCAGAATCACCAATTCAAACCTCTTACGACATTCTAATGGTTCCCCAGCCTGATCTCCCAATGTTTCTAATCTCCTCCCACAAACCAGTTCCAAAGGCTTCCGACCCTCATGGCAGGTTAGTTGCAGCAATGACTCCTCTTATCTCTACCAATCTCTATGCTAGTCAAGGTTTATGTAGGGTTTGGGGGTTTCATTTGTTTGTTTTGCTTCTGACACTGCTACCAAAATACCCAACAAGAACAACTTAGAGGAGGAAAAGGGTATTTGCTTACAGTTTCAGAGACTTAGACTATAACCATCAGAGTCGGTTCCTCCAGGCCCAGATTGGAGTAGAATATCATGGCAGAAGGGTCTGGGCAGAGGACTGTGGCTCAACTGGTGGCAGCCAGGAAGCAGACAGGGAAAGGGTAAGGGGTGGGAGAGGGAAGACAAACCCTTCCTGAGCATGGCCCCAGTGACCCTGCGCCCTCACAACACTCCTCCTACCCGTAGGTACCACCCGGTCAGTCCATTCAAAGTAGGACAGTTCTCACAGTCCAGTCACTTCACCTCCAAACACTTGTGCATCAACACAGGAGATCTGGGGAACACCTGTCAAACCCATAACAGCAGAGCTACACAAAGCTCTCATGGAGCCAGCCCAGAATCTGTGGGATCGCCCTCTACCACCCGCCATCTTTGTGGGGAAGATGTCATGATGATGGTCAAGGTTGGACTTGCAGACAGACCACAAAATCCTAACCCTGACTCTGCTTCCTCCTAGATATGCACCCTCCTCCTGCTACTTTATCTCTACTGCAATTTCGTCCTTAGGAAACAGGGATGTTGATGATAATGCCTCTGGTACTCAGTGGCTGTGTGATTACGTTTATAAGGAGTTGAGCACAGGGCTGGGAAGTGCTCAATTCATCTCAATTGTCCTTTTAACCATCCATTGGCTTAATATTTATTTACCACTTTCTGTGTATGAGAAGCTGTTCCAGGTCCGGGGAATAGCAAGGTCAGCAGGATGGACAGAGTTTCTACTCGTAGGCAACCTACGTTCTACCCAGGGGAATAAATGTCGCACAATTAAAATCCTGACACATGACGAAGAAAAATGTAAGAAGTGAGAAATTCTAGAATCAGATGGACTATAGAATGTGAGGGATGAACAGGTGGGAAAAGTTCATCTTCCCTGAAGTCATAGAAACAGAAATGTGTGAGGGACATCAATATGGACGGGCGGGACAGTAAACAAATAATTTTATTTGACGCTTTCTACAAAGCAGGCACAGAGCTGAGCACAAACAGGTATTTTTCCTGGGATCATTTGCTCTAGTTCTGGAAGAAGTGGTAGAACCACAATTAGGAACCACGTTGGTTATTTGGTAATCTCTGCTCTATTCCACCTTCTGCAATTCAGACACACATAAAATCTATTTGAAATATCACAAAGAGATCAGTCTGAAAGACTTGTGGATGATACTTGTAGGGGAAGAGTGGTCAGAGAGATAACAGGCAGAGCCAATGTTTAGGACCGTACTGTGAAAGTCAGACTAAGGGGCTTGAGTCTGCCCTACCTGGAATAGGAAACCATTAAAGGTCATTGGAAATCAGCGGACACTAGCCCCCATTCCACATCACAAAGTTAGTAGAGAGATGGCCTGATGACTGACCCCCTCACACTTAGCAGTATCTCCAAAACAAGCCTGTTTGATAGGAAATCAAAAACATCTGGATGGATCGTGAGGATTCTATAAAAAAAAATTTAATTTTCATCTTTAATGTAAGGGCTTCCTTCTGCCATTTGTCCCTGGACAAGTGGCCTCTGTTGGTAGGCACTTCAGAAGGGGGAAGGGAGCTTGGCCCAGAGTATCTGAAGGTCTCTTGATCAGTCTTTGAATACTGGGCCTCGCCAGCTCCCTGACCAGTTATACATCCCAGTGGTAGACACAAAGCTTGCCCGAGGCTTTGCCTGCTGCAGCTGCACGTCAGAAATGCTTTGGCAAGATATATATGACTTTTAATTTGCGAGAGGTAGAGTGTGTGGATGTGTGCATGTGTAATGTGCTGGGGAAGGATTTATTGTTCAGAGTTCCAGGCAGGGAAGGAGTGTGGATTTCTATGCATAAATCTACTGAGCTGGTTCACAGGAGCTGCTTCTTGTGGGACCAATAGGTGTTTTTATTATGTTTTTGTTCTCACAGAAGTCCTGGTCATCGGCTGAGAGTTAGTGCCCAAGGAAGGACGGAGACGGGGAGGTCGTGTATTGAGTATCAGCTATATCAAAGGCTCTGTCCTTGGCATTTTGTATGCATTCTTAATTAAGCAAGTTGGCTTGTGATGTGATCTTTATTAGCACAAAAATCTCTCTCTCTCTCTCTCTCTCTCTCTCTCTCTCTCTCCCTGGGGTTCTGGGAGCGAAAAGCCCGTTGTCTTTGGACAAGAACAAGGGCGAGTCTCCTCCTTCCCTGTGGACAGTCACCTCACAGCTGTGACCTGGACTTGGAATGAGCCGAGTCTGAGCAGGATGGGAAAAGAGAGCTCAGGGTCTCCGAGGCCATGGACCCGCATCCCAACCAAGCACCCTATGGTCAGAGCTTCCTCCTGACTTAGGTGAGATGGTGAATGTGCATAATGTTTAAACCAGCTCAACATCGCTTCCTGTTACTTGCAGCTCAAAGCATCCCTCTGACTCAAGATCTAAGAGTCAGAAAATTATCAAGGCAGCTTGACCTTTATCAGGACCAGGGTTTCTCCACCTTGGCCTCATTGGACTTAGGGCCAGGGATGCCTTTGTTAGGAGAGCTGTGCGGTGAGTCATGGGATACTTAACCACACGCCTGGCCTTGACCCACTAAATGCCAGGGACATCCCCTCCCCAGCGGTGGCAACCACACACATCTCCACACATTGCCAAATGTCCCTAGTGGATCCAATCCCCCACCAAGGAGAACCATTTATCAACATGGAGCGTCTAGGGCCTCGCTGGCTCCATCACGTTAGAGGCATGAGGTTCACCATCCATCAGGCAACAACAAGCATCGGCAGGACCCTCAATAAAGGCAAGTTCCCAGCTACGACTTCCAGGCCCAGCATGATCCTGATCATCATCAAAGAAGGATGCAATTATGCCACTTGAGTCTACTCAAACTAAATAGGGTTATGGGCTTGGGATCGTTTAGCAAATGACAAGGCATTTTGTAGTCTATGAAGCATGTTGTAATACTAAGGAGGTTTATAAAGTGCCGGATACTTTTAAGAGGACAGTGTAGCGAATACGAAGGAACCTGCAAACCAGAAAACACTTTGGGAACTGTGAAGCACCTTGGAAAAGGTACAACAACCTGTAAACCGTAAGTCCATTGCAGACTGTGCTTACAGACTGTCAAGTTCCCGGTGAAATGTGAATTACTCTGTAAACTACAAAAATGCAAAAGAGAAAAAAAAAAAAAGATGGAGATCTTGCCAGTAAGTATAACTCAGATGGCAAATTGATCTGAACATTTTAGAAAGAATTTCAACTTAAAAATGAAGGTGTCCCTTTAGCACAAGGAAAGATCACCTCCCCCCCACAAAAATAGTAGGCAGAATCTCCCCTCCTCAAAGCATTTCATTATTTGTTTGTTTGTTTTGTAGCAGATGGGTTGTGTCTGCCATACATCCAAGTGTTCTGTTTTTGTGTTGTTTCCTTTGGAAAATAAGGTGCCCTAGAACTTTCTGGAATGTGGGGCTGATGAACACTGATCAATGGGTCTTTAGCAGGGCCTGCATACTTCAATTCAGATTTCTGAAGGTAAATATGCATCGGGTTTCTTTAAGCAGCTCCCAAGCTCTTGATACTGTTTCTGTTTCTGTTCTATCTGAGCCAAGGAGAGTGATGTCCCCATAGCAGCTTTGGAGCCTGGGTGGTCAGGGGTCAGCACAGCAGCTTCATGGAGGGAAAGGGCTCTAGGGTGTTTCACAGCCTCAGTTCATCATAGCCAGAGAGACGTGGCCACAGAACCATGGGGCATCCACGAGGGGAAGACCCTTAGAAAGGGCCCCATTTAGCAAGGATCTAAGATCATTCCGGAAACCCTCACACTCCACGGAGTGGCTCAGAAGGCAGGGGCAGGTAAGAAAGGAGAAGCACTGCTCCTCAGAGCTGCCCCTCTTTCCTTATAGCTGTAGATTGCAATTGTACATAAAAGTTTGCTGAGATGATACATTTTAAATAAATTCATGCAAGATGGTATGCTCCTGTCATCCCAGCAGCTCTGGAGGCTGAGGCAGGAGGACTGCAAGTTTGAGGCCAACCTCAGCAACTTGGCAAGACACTAAGCAACTTAGCAAGACCCTGTCTCAAAAAAAAAAAAAAAAATTAAAAAGAGATGTGACTCAGTAGTAAAGCTCTGATTGGTTCAATCCTGAGTACCCTCTCCACCCCCCAAAAAAGTTGCTAGTCCCTACCAGCCATTTTACAGAGGGAGAAACTGAGACCTGGGGTTGGTACCTGATTTTCCAAAGGTTACAGAGATTTCAAGAAGTGAAGCTGGAGCCGGGGCCCCTCCCTCCTCCACAACAGTTCTCCCCAGCGCTGCGGCCAGCTACCCACTGGGCAAGGGTCATGGTCTCGCTGTGATGGCCAGACCCAATCCAGCTGCCAAAATTTTTAGTGGCTCTGTGATTGGCAAAGTTTTTCTCTCTTTCTCCTGTTCCCCTTCTGAGTTGGAAATTCAGAATTTGTCAAGAACAGTCACGAGAACCCAAAGAGACACTCAGAATCAGTCAGGACAAGGGTCTATCCCGGGGGCTTCTTTTCGAATGGGGAATCCTGGAAAGGACAAGCCGTTGGTGCTCCGGGAAGAGAACCAGGAGCAGCACATCTCCAGACCTGTGCAGGCCCCAGGGTCCTCGCCGGCCCCCCGTCTCCGGAGGTTTTCATCTTGCCTCGGTGGCACGCTGTCAGCCGGCTAGGACATGTTTTAAATGGGACTGCTGTCTTCCCACCAATCCAGTGACAGATAGGAACGAATAATATAAATTCTCCAGCCATTCCTTGGCATTTATTTCAATGTAAGTGTATTTTTTCCCAAGTATAAAGCCCAATAGTAATTTATCAAGAGACAAATCATTTTTTCTTGGCAGTGGAGTCTGCAAAATTCCCATTTTTAAAGCCTTAAATCTCCCTATTTTGACAGGAGTAAGAAAGCATTAGAAGCTTTGATTTAGCTGGATCATACAAAATAGTTTCTCATAATTATCCTTTTGGATGATATATGGGTGTCTTTTCCCCCTTCTTATTAAACCCGAGGTCTCCATTTTTCACCCGACTGTATTACTAAATTAAATTGCCTTTTGTTGCATTCAAGTTAAGCACTTTGCCGAAAGCCTTTCTTGTTCGGGAAAATAACATTTACCCAACATGTGCCCGTGTTTTACTGTTTGGATTTACTGTTCACAATTGTTTCATTTGCCGGGTAATTTGAGGATATTGTTTGTTTTAATGGGAATAATGAATCACTGTAATTTAGTATAGAATCTTGAAGTCCCAAGTATCAAGGAGGTAGGAAACGGGACCTTGAAGTCCCGTCACACGGAGAAAATGATTTTTCCCATTGCAAAAGCAGATGGGGAAAAGGTTAGAGAAAGTGGCTGGGAGACAGTAACAGCTGTGAGCATGTTTGGAAAGCTCGCCTGTTTTTTCCCTCAAGTGGAAAACAGGCCGGCACAGGGCGGGCGAGCGAGCTGGAGCCGGCTTGGCTCCTGGTGGCGTCCTCAGAAGCCTGCTTGGTGCAATCCCACCTGCTCTTGCCTGCACTCAACAGGTCCTGTTCTGCCCTGAAGGCTCACTACGTGGGTTTAGATGTCCCAAGTTCAAGGGCAGGTGGCGAAGCTGCAGTGAGAACACGTGCTTGTTATTTTGCTTCTCAGGGTCTTGTTGTCTCCACCCTGAGTTAGAGGTACAAGGGTCTCCCCTACTCACTCTCTCTTTTGACCCTAAATGAAATGACTTACATGCATCTAAGAGAGACCAGCTGCATTGAAGAGACCGGCCGGATTAGGATTGGCTTGCACACCTGGGGCGGGAGAGGGGGAGGCTCAACAGAAGCCTCGGTTCCTTGGCCCACAAAGAGAAGAGGCTGAACTAGATGGCTTCACTTCTCTTCCAGGTCTTCGCTCTGACTAAATGATTGCACGGATTCCTGGAGGAATCAACCTCCCTTGTCACATCTCCATACACGGCTGAGAACGTGTGGTCAGTAGTGCTGGAGGATTGCAGGTGGGGCGCTGTCTCAAAGACGTCCAGTCTCCTGCATGAGGGGAAAGGAGACCTTGGCATTCTTTCACCATTTGGTTTTCTTTCTTTCTTGTTTGCACAGAAATCAGACAAACCTTCAAATCCCTGCTCTGCCGCTTATTAGCTGGTAAAACTGGGCAAGTTTCTTTAAAACGCTCTGAAGTCAAAGATGCTTTATCATAAAAGACACGAGGATTTTACATACAAGGATCAAGCTTTGTATGTGGAAATCAAATCATGGAAAACTGCAAGTTCTTTCCTCAATGAGATGTGACATCCAGTCCCTTCCTCCCTATCTGCAAAGGGGGTGTGTCATCCAGTGAAGTCCCAGGGCCTCAGCATCAAGGCTGTCTTCTTGGAGGGAAGAGGAAACAAGCCTGGGCAGTGGTCAGCAGGATGCGATTTGGAATCTTGAAAAGAAAACCTGAGGTTGAATCCTGGGCTCAAGATCTTCCACGTGGGCAAGAGGCTCCTCAGCTCCAAGGGTTCATTTAAAATGTTGTAAGTGGCACCTGCTGCAGAGCCCACTGTGGGGACTAAACGGTGGGGTGTCTAAGCCCACCCAGCCCATCAGGTTGGAGCAGAGGCGTGGAGGAATCTGTGTGGGACTTTGGAGTCACACCAGATTAAGTCCAGACCTCAGCTCTCCGCTGGGTATTAGACAAATAATTTGGTATTTATGTTCCTTTTTAAAACCTAAAAAAGCAAATTAAGGATGGTAGGCTTGCCGGTGGATCTGAAAGACTAAACACGGTAACCCGGGACAAATGCTTAGCACAGGCTGTCCAGAGATGCTCTGACCCCCGACCTGCCCAAGAGGCACAGTGGGCTCAGAGGCCAAGACAGGGCCAAAGCACAAAGCTTGCCACCCCCTGGGTCACGGAACAGGAGGCCTGAGAGTAGAAGTCAGGGTACCTGAGGGAATCGGAGTCAGGCCCTGGCCACTTCAGTAGGAAGACAGAAAATCAATGATCTTCCACAGACAGAAGCTAGAAAAGAAGGAGAAAGCTGGGTACAAAAGAAGCAGAAGAGATGATAAAAACAAAAGCATAATCAACAATATAGAAAACATAAAAAAAGAAAATCACCACAGCCCCAAATCAATCTTTTACAAAGATAACAGAAGTTGATAAGCTTGTTGCAAGACTGGTCAGGAAGAGAGAAAACACAGACCATGGACACCCGGAAAAATAAAGAAAAAATGAAATCAAAAACAAAGAGAAGGAATTCAGAATAAGTCAAAATACACAAAACTCACATACTCAATGTTTTAAAGAAATAAATATAATTTTACATAGGAATTAGATTGGAGAAATGCAGGTCTCACCTATGAACCCACGGAATAGAACCCAAGGGGTCACTAAGAACAAAGCCTACAGCCTCAAGTGAGTTTAGTTAGACAGCAAAGGAGATTGAAAATAGAAATGATAATTTACAATTCAAAAAGTTAGACAAAGAGCCAAACAAGAGGCATCTCTATAAAAATATGAGTAAAATTTCTTAAATCAGAAACTAATGACATAAAAAACAATAAAAAGATGTTTAATCAATAAGGTCAAAATTTGGTTCCTTAAGGGCAAACTGGGCAAGGATTTGGAGCCTGACTCAGGACAGAGAGAGACTGCAAACATGAACCTCAGCAGCAAGTAGAGGGGGCCTCACCCCAATCCTGGAAGGTCAATGATGTTGGGAATATTATGAATAAAGGTCTATAAGAAAAACTGAAGAGTAGATAAAAACACTCACTTTATTTATTTATTTTAAGAGAGAGAGAGAATTTTAATATTTATTTTTTTTTAGTTTTCAGCAGACACAACATCTGTTTGTATGTGGTGCTGAGGATCAAACCCGGGCCGCACGCATGCCAGGCAAGCGCACTACTGCTTGAGCCACATCCCCAGCCCAAAAAAAACACTCACTTTAAAACTCTGACGAGCAAAGCTGCATCTAGGAGAAGCAGAAAGGCATATAACATTGATTGTTTTACTTTTTTAATTATATATGACAGTGGAATGTATTACCATTCTTATTGCACACGTAGAGCACAATTTTTCACATCTCTGGTTGTATACAAGTATGTTCACACCAATTCCTGTCTTCATACATGTACTTTGGATAACGATGTCCATCACATTCCACCATCATTTATAATCCCATGCCCCCTCCCTCCCCTCCCACCCCTCTGCCCTATCTAGAGTTCGTCTATTCCTCCCATGCTCCCCTCCCTACCCCACTATGAGTCAGCCTCCTTATATCAGAGAAAACAATCGGCATTTGACTTTTGGGGATTGGCTAACTTCACTTAGTATTATCCTCTCTAACTCCACCCACTTACTACAAATGCCATGATTTTATTCTCTTTTATTGCTGAGTAATATTCCGTTGTGTATAAATGCCACATTTTTTTTTATCCATCCATCTACTGAAGGGCATCTAGGTTGGTTCCACAGTTTAGCTATTGTGAATTGTGCTGCTATAAACATTGATGCGGCTGTGTCCCTGTAGTATGTGTTTTTAAGTCCTTTGGGTATAGACCAAGAAGAGGGATAGCTGGGTCAAATGGTGGTTCCATTCCCAATTTTCCAAGGAATCTCCATACTGCTTTCCATATTGGCTGCACCAATTTGCAGCCCCACCAGCAGTCTGAGCTATATCCCCAGCCCTTATAACATAAAAAGAAAATGGTTGTTAAAGACCCACTCCTTCTCCAAAAATACACCGAGCTCTGCCGATATTCAGATCACCCTTCTTTACCTACTCAGCAGGTAAATTCCGCAATCTGCTTCATAAGATCAGCAGTTGATTCAACCACTCAATGAGATACAAAATGATGTTTAAATTATTTAATACCACGTACAATTGCTCGAGTTTCAGGAGGGTCCACTGTTGTTTCCCAATCCTGAAGTTTCCCATGATGTTGGGTAAGGTGCTGACCCCCCATGGCCACACAGGCTCAGCATCGGCAGGATGACAGGCAGCTGACATTGTAGGAATTTCAGCCTCTCAGGGCAACACCCCAGACAGGCCTCCTGGTCCCCACACCATGAAATATGCAGGTACAGCTAACACAGTGCAGCCGGGCCCCTCTCTGTCCTGAAAGGTGACTCCAAGAGTGAGATACGGACACTAACTCTACGCTAGCAAGGCACTTTACTGAATGGAACCGTCCCCGAGGATTCCAGGGGAAGATGCGATGCGTCCCTCTCACCAGCATTAGAGCCTCCTTAGGGGTCCCTCTCTTCCAAATCTCCCCAGCAGTGGGGAAGGGTTTGGGATCGAAGTGGCTGCTCTGTCTGCTGTTGTCCACCAAAGAGGTTCTGTGTGCCAACGTGTGACTTAGTTTGCCAGGTACAATGGAGATTCCTCATGTGCATTTGTATGTAACCATGCATGTCCACCCACGTGTGCCCGTGTGGCTTGCATACGTGTGCATGTGTGCGTGTGTCAGTGACAGACGCCCTGACTCTGCAGAAGCAGACGCCCAGTTACTCGAGATGGATGCTGAGTGACACCGTCACTGACAGGGTGCCTGCCTTTCCTCCATCACCATCTATCTCCAGAGATCTCTTGGGACTGCGGCCCTCCCTTTGCCCCCATGCTGACAGATAAGACCCCCAAGAACATTTTTTACAGCCTCTGTGAAAGCAGCAGATGAATCCACCCCGAACTGCAGGAAAAATGGGCTTTTCTCTGAATGTGATGGTTTCTACAAGCTGATGAGCTGACACTCGGGGGTGTTGACTTAGAAATCAGCACATTTTTATATTTCACGATGTGTTTGGGCTTTATCAATGTCTCCTCGCCCCTTTGTTCTTGATGTTTCATTACGCCGGCAATCAGTCCTGACAGCCTGTACAGAGCTTGATCCAGACAGCTTATTCTTTAAATGAATGATCCCCACGTCTTCTGACATCCTGTACATCCTCTCTGAAATGTGCTCTTCAACATCTGGCAGAGCCAGTTGTAGCTGCCAGAACTTTCTTAATCCAATAATCAAAACAGGTGCCAGGGAAGTAAATCCGTGACTGTTAATTTTTCAAGTCCTGCTCTTCCTTTCCACCCACCAAAGTTGTTTGGAAACAAATGTCAGCTCTTGGCTCAGCCCATGAGAGACTTCAAGAAAAAGAGGCAGTGGGTGAGGTGGGGTGGGGACCCACAACCCAACCCAGAAAGAATATTTTATAACTTCTGCAGGAATGAAGCTGAGCTTCATTATTTCTGGGTTTTTTTTGTTTTTTTTTTTTTTTTTTAGTTTCTACCAAGATTGCGACTCTCAGGCGTATTGAAGATATCTTCTGCTTCAGAATTGCCTGGAAAAAATATATATTTTAAATTATATCATTACAAGCCCCCAGTACGATGTACTGACTCAAAGTCGGAGTGGGAAAGACATGCGTTTTTAAACAGCCCCTCGCCGAGGGTACAGACCTAGTAAAGTTTGGGGTCTACAGAGCTAAACATTTTTTACACCAAAGAAACAAACGGACAAAATCTAACAGGGTCACTTACAAAAAAGCAGTTCAGTTTAGCAGCTCCTCTCTCCCTCTTGGAGGGATGTAAAATAGTCAAGTGACTTGCTTTAAAATTAGGATCAGGGGCATTAAACTTTATCCAGTAAAGGCAATAAATCCTGAAAATTAAATTCGAGTTTGATTTTATGTCCAGTCTGGGGGTGGGTGAAAGAGAAAGGAAGGGGATAGTGAACAGGAAAGAAAGGGGCGGGGAGGAAGCAGAGAGGAATTAACTTTTTTTTTTTTTTTTTTACTAATTTCCATGCAACAGATTCTGTTCCAAACATTTTCGTGAGCTGGCATGCTTCATGCAAAGAAGCGAGAAAATGACAGGAGAAAGAGAGAGAAACAGAGGCAGAACGTAGGCCACAGGTAGGCTTATTTACTTCTCAATAAATAAAGAGAGATAACAAGGCATAGAAAAAGACCGAGAGAAACAAGGACCATCGGTGGAGAATGCACACTGATGCCCAGAGAGCGAGGACCACAGCCATCCAAAGGGGATATTTGGGGGACACTAATCCATTTGCAAGGGCTGCCGTCATAGTACACAGACAAGTTCTACCCACTGGGCGCTTGAAGCAGCAGGAATGCGTCTCCTCCCAGTCTGGGGCCGAGAGGCACAGGCAGGTGTCACAGGGAGAATCTGTTGAGCCTCTCCTGGCTCGCAGAGGCAGGATGTCCCTGTGTCTTCACGGGGCCACTGCTGTCCCTCTGTGTGTCTGTGTCTTAAACTTCTCTTCCCCAGAGGAGACCAGTCATGTCGGATTAAGGGCCACCCCAGTGACCTCATTTTATTTTAATTAACTCTGAAGACCCTCCTTCCAGTGCAGTCCCACCCCAAGACACTGGGATTGGGGACGCCAACCTTGGAATTTGGGAACACAAGTCATCCCCTCACAGGTACCCAGAGACAGAGCAGAGGACAGGAAGAAAGGCCCCATATGGGATGACTCAAATGGAAGGTGGAACTCAAAGGAAGATCCAAAAAAAAATATTGAAGTTGCTCTCACTTGGAATCCCACCCTTTCTTCTGCTTAAGTGACAGATTTCATGGTGTTACATTTTAAGACTCATTAAGTCCAAAGGATTAATCATTTGCTATTTGTAGGTCTCCTGCAATTCTCATTTGGTTCTTAGGAACCATCATTGTTGAACCGCCTAAAATTCTATTACTCCAACAAAACGTTTCTGTTTCTCAGTTGGATTTATCAGGGGACCATCAAATTATATATAAAAAAAAGACATTGCTGACCCCTAGTGGCAACTCATTTGAATTGTAAGCATAGTATGCATTTTAAGGGAATCAACTAACTTTGTAAAACCCAGAATACAATATCCAACTATTTAATAATTTTGCTTCAAAATTATACTAAAGAACACCCTCTTGTGTTTAACTTACCTCCAAGTTGAAATATTTTCAGTGATCTGCAGATTTCCTTTAGTAACATACATAGTGGATGTTTAAATATTTTCAGCCAATCTATGTAATAAAGCCACTGATATTACATGATTAACAATATCAGACATTGTAGAATTAATAATCCTCCAGGAGAAAGAAAAAGAAGAGCTTCCCTGTTTTTCATTGGAAGATTAACAATAACTGAAAACCCAAGGAGGTGCTGCCAGTTCCTGGACCCCTAAGCACAGCGTTGGGTAGAAGATGCCTCAACAGATAAGAATGTGTCATGCAGCAATATGCAAACATCAGTGTGTGCAAGAGTCTCCTGGGGAGATTCTACAGAGAGAATGCTGGCAGACTCTCGTAATCAGTACATCCAAGCCTGGGTGTGATTGTTTTCATTTTACCAGGAATCTAGGGAATTTTGTCACCAAAAAATGTGAAGAAACACAAAATCAACAGAGTAAAAAGGCAGCCTACTAAGTGAGAGGACATATTTGTAAACCACACACAATGATAATATTCACAAACAGTATCTCATAAGAGGTCAATCTCAAAAATACATAAAGAACTCCTAGAACTCAATAATTTAAAAAAAACAAATAACCCAATTGAAAATGGGGTAAAGACGTGCATAGACATTTCTCCAAAGAAGACATACAAATAGCCAGAATGTATACGAACAAGTGCTCAGTGTCACTAGTCATCAAAAGTGTGTATCAAAATCACAATGAGACATTACCTTACAAATATCGGGAGGCCATTATCAAAAAGGAGAGAGAAAGAAAGGGAGAACAAGCGTTGGTGAGAACGTAGAGAAATCTCAACCCTTGCTCAGTGTTGGTGAGAATTCAAAATGGTGCCATCGGTATGGGAAACCGGATGGAAGTTCCTCAAAAAAATAAAAACAGAACTGCCATGGGATCCTGCACTCCCACTTCAGAGTATTCATCCCAAAGAAGTGAGACTGGAATCCTGGAGCACTATTAGCCCTCCTGTGCTCATTGCAACACTATTTACATTAGCTAAGATGTGGAAACAACCTTCACGCTCACTCGTGGATGGATGGGTGAACTAGGAATGGCGTGGAGACACGGGGATGCTCTGCAGCCTTCAAAAAGGAGAAAGTCCGGTTACCTACGAGGATATGGATGAACCTGGAGAGCATCATGCTACATGAAATAAGGCAGTCACAGACAAATCCTGCCTGAGTCCACTTCTATAAATATCTAAAGTAATCAAATCATACAACCAACAAGAGTTACCAGGGGCTGAGAAAGTAGGAATCAGGGGGTTACTAATCAACAGGCAGACTAATGACTTCAGTCAATCAAGATGAAGAAGCTCTAGAAGGCTGTTGTGCCACACTGTAGCTGTAGTCAACGGTCATGTATCGGACACTTAAAAATTGGTTAAAAGGATAGGTTTCATGTTATGTATTCTTGCCACTGTAATTTTTTAAAAAGAAGAAGAAACGCAGGGATTGTCAAAAGGTTGAGAGACTCGGAGACCATCAAACCCCAACTCTGACGTTTGCCACCTGTAGCCCCCCACCCCTGATGCGTTCCTCATCCGCCGTGGGAGTGTGGGTATGAAGGGTGATTGCAAAAGTTCTATAAAGCCGCGTAAAAGAAGTGCTTGGTGCAGAGGCACACTAAATACCAGGAACTCCGGGGTTCTCATGTGCACACGCACCTGCCCATCCCGACACCCCTTCAGCTAGATTTAGACTATAATAAAATCGTACCACTGTCCTTCTATACAGACAGAAATAACGCATGAGGGGAATTTCCCTGGGACCAGGCCCTGGACTGCTTCCCCTCCCCGATACCCACACACAGACCTGCCCCTGCCACCTGCTGCCCACCTGTCACCACTGTCCTTGGTTTATTGTTTTTGCGCCCTCAGGCATCAACAGCTCCCCGGGGGGGATCCCTTCCTGATCCCCTTGCTGGGCTGTAAGTTAATACACTCTTTTTTCTGCTAGGATTCCCTGTTTGTGCCGCACAAGAGGAATTAAACCCAACTGCCCTGCTCTAGCCACAGACTTCAGAAGGATAAGTGGGGAATTGAAGAGAAATCCTGGGACCCTAGAAGACAGAATTCAAGTGTGTAAGAGAACATGGTCTTTTAAAAAGCTGCAGTAGGTCATTTAGTCACCGACTGTAAGGAAATGACCTGTGACATTTCTACTCCCATCGTTTGAGTAGCTCTGGCTACTGCCCGTTTTATTACACTACTGTTGCTGCGGCTAAAATGATAGATATTAGTATTAATTATCATTGTCATCTCAAAAATAATAGTAAATATTAATATTGGTGGCTCCTACTGTGTCAATGGCTTTGCCTGTGTTCTCTCACTGAATTTTCAAAATAAAATTAGGAACAACCTACCATTAGCCCCGTTCACTGACGGGAGATGGCGGCTGGGAGGAGAGGGATAACCAGTGTGCTGGGATCCAAGTGCAGTATCCACCCCTCTTTCAAACACTTTCAATGTCTGGTGACTGAGAAAACAAACCGCCCCTGAAGGGTACCATGAATTCTGCAAATATTTACAGGACTTAGCATTTTGCTGGTTACGGCATCTGCATGCACCTGTCTTCCACCGATTCAGGTGGAAAGTGTTTCAGGAGTGTCGGTTCCCCTCCAAGGCCTGTGGCCTTCAGTGTGAAGTGGGCTCAGGGGCATCACCGCCAGAGATGAACTTCCTTTATTTATGAGTTATTTTATTAAGTTTTAAATCGTGTTTACTTAAGGCTTATTTGATGATCTCTGTTCGCACATACGCTGCGAAACCACCACCACAATCAGACTCATGAACATGTCCATCACCCCAGATAGTTTCAGTTTTCTTTATGCATCCGTCTGTCTGCAGTGAGATTATTTAAGATGTACCCTCTTAGCAAATCTCAGATATACAATGAAGTATTGGATTAATAAATAATAATAAGGTAAAATAAAAAATAAACTACAATAACAAAGTATAATATTAACAGATTTATGGCCGAGCGGGCTCTGGAAGCCAATCTTCTTACTCTTAATTTAATGCTTTTTTTAATATGTCACACAGTTGATTAAAATTTGTAGCTCATGTTTTAAGCATCTAACTATTCAGAGTCCTTAGCCACACCTGTCCAGGTGTTACCATGAGTATCACTAAGCACAGGGTCAGCAAAGGATAGCCAAGGGCCAAGTCCAGCCTGACACCAGTTTTGTAAATAAAGTCTTATTGAAACACAACCACGTCCATTCATTGACAAATTGTGATCCTACGGTAGGATTTGGCAAAGCCGCTTTGGGAAGATGGGATGTGGAAAGAGCCCTTGATTTAGAGGCACAATCAGACCCATCACGTAGCTGTGTGACATTGGGTGGGTCTCTCAAACTCTCTGAGATTTCCTGTCTGTGTCATCTCCGTCTGGAACATTCATGGGGAACAATCCAGCTCTTTCTGGCTTTCTGTGGGTAGGTCACTCGGGCATCCATCACCTGCCCCCCCACCAACCGTCAGGGCTCCACTCGCCCACTGTCACCTCACACCACCCACGTCACCGCCTGGTGAGGGTCAGTTACCAGATTCTCTGGTTTCCCTTGTCTGCCTTCCCTCACCTGGAATTTTGGTTCCACAAGGACTTTTCTGCTGTGGAAAAGAACTTTAAAATGTGCCCAACACGGGGCAGACACTTCAGAGCACTGAGTGTGAGAAAGTGAACAAACGCAGGCCCTAATGAATCTCCTCCTCGCAGGCCCGTCCAGAACGTCTTAGGAGACGGTCACGTGAATGGAATCAACAAACCAGGATTTTTTTCTCCTGGTGCCCCACTTGAGAATTGAATACTCCTACCCAAGAAAAAGAGATCATGAACCAAACCAGTCACAAGTTCTCAAAGATGACAAGACGAATACTGCTTATCTGGATTCTGGAAGTGTGATTCATGAATACATATTCACAGACTTGTTACGGAACACTCGCACGTCCCCAGAGGTACAGGCTGTAGCCTACGCCATTGCACTCCGTTACCCAGCTGCATCCCTGAGCGTGGGGGAGCTAATTGACGGCCACTGTCCTCCCACATCTCGAGCACAGATGTGCCGCCCTTACCTGTGACCGGGTTTGTAGAACAGGCGGTGGGCGTGGGCTGGAGAGGAGCCTCATGTTCCTGGGCTTGCTGCAGGATTCCTGGAAGGGACCTTGCTCTGCCCGCCCACCTCCTCCAGAGCCCAGCTCCCCTGCACCTGGCTCTTATTCCCTGCCTTTCAGCTAAAGGCTCAGTCGCCAAAGCCTGTTCTGACCTCCCTCCACCCTGGGTCAGAGCCTCGATGTGTGCAGTTTGTCCATTGGATGAGGCAGGACACAAGTCAGAGGAGCTTCCTTACGGGAAGCTCCAAGTATGGAGGCCCAGAAGTCCAAAACTGTGTCCCCCACAAATGGAACCAGGAAAGGCAGTGATATTATTCAGGGCAAGTCGGAAGCCCAAGCCCAGGAGCTCTGATGTCTGCAGTAAGGAGACACGGATGCCCCCGCTGGAGAAGAGAGAGAATCCACCCTTCTTCCACCTTTTCCATCTACTCAAGCCTTCAACAGATCAGGTGGTGGACACCTGGTGGATGAGGTGACCGTCTCGACTCAGTCTACCCCGGCGAACGCTGATTGCTTCTGGAAATTCTCTGAGACTCACCCAGACACAACATCTCGCCCACCAATTTGACACATAACGTGAACCCTTTCAATGTGTCTACCCGGCTTCAAAATAACCATGAATTCCCTAAAACATATCACCCCACGTGGTCGGAAATCTCTTGCCGCCCCAGGGATTTGTTCACATTTGGATGGATCCTCAATACCTTCGCCCAGGGGGGGGGGCACAGTTCCCCCTTGGGGCTGTGAGAGGGCTCCGAGCCCCTTTCTTTACTTTCTACCATGCATGACCTTGACCCCCCCACTGTGTGGTGCAGCCACGGCTAAGCTGGGGAGACCCTGGGGAGGCACAGGAGGGTCTGCTCACCACCACTTGTGTTCAAATAGCAAGCAGTCCCTCTGTCACCTCATCGGCACCACCTTGTACTCCCTTTCTCATCTCACCCTGAACAGAATCCGTCCCTTATTACGAAGGGCAGTCCTTCTAAATCCCAGGCCCTTCCTGCTCCCAAACGGGTCATCAAGTGAGTTTTCTGGGTGCTCATAGTACCCATTAATGTTTTTCTATCAAAAACTCCTTTTGGAGTTTGCCTTGCCCCCAGGCATTAGTAGTTTTTGCGGAAAAATAAATACGTTTTGGAAAGGGACATTCCTACGTATTTTTGAAAGAGGGGGGTTCCTTCCTGAGAGGGGTTATTTGGAGGCAAGCAGAAGACCCCTGGTCTTCCAAACCCTAAGACCCCTGAGTTACGACCCAGTGGCCTCGGTCCACACTCCAGATCCACCTGGGGCAGGTTAAGGAACCTCCCTCCGCCTTAAGGTCCCTATCTGTGCCATGGGAATGGGGCACCCATCCTATGAGGGTTCCATTCCACTTCCCTTCCCCAGAGAACTCACTCTGTTCTCCAGTAAAAGGCAGATGACAGAGGGTGGTCAGACCTGGTCTCCGGCTGCTCTGAGGGTCACGTGCCAAGGTGGATCTCGTATTTCTTTTCAAATGCCTTGGCCTCCGGGGCAGAGTGCAGCTCAGAGCCCGGGAGCCTGGGGAAAAGGAGGTTTGAAAAGACAACCGTCCAGGGGTGCTGACCCTCGGGAGAGACAGAGATCATGGCAAAGACAAACGCCCACCCCACCTTTCTCCTCCACGGGAGATGGGAGCGGCCAGCAGGCTCCATCTTCGCCATCAGAACCGGCCACCCGTCACTAAGTCTGAAAGGGTGGACGTCCTTAACCTTCTGTTCAGGTGGCCCCTTGGTCCTGGCTCGCAGAGTCCACGTCTTCCCCAGGTTTTGAAAAGAGCCTAGGGGAGCAATGCTAACTGGGCTGACGGCTCCTCCAGCCCTCCCGGGGGCCCAGAAGGACCTGCGTGTCCTGCCCTGCTCCAGCCACCGCCCCCCCACACACACACACAGAACCGCAGGAACCAGCCCTGCTGCTGTCCCTCAGGAAACAGCCTCTCGGCCTCAAGCATGATTCATTAATCTCGCTGCTTTGGCGGGGCCATTTATCAAAATTCCCTCAACAGTTCAATTAGGAACGGCCTGCCTCCCAAATTGGGGCTGGTTTTCTCATCTCCCGGAGCCAGCTTGTGGTCTGCACCGCCTTGACCACCCGGGTCTGGGGAGTGCCGCCTGGAATCCATCACCCCTCCCACTTATTGACTCCGCCATTGACGCTGCAGCGGAGGGATGAGGAGGATAAATGTTCTCCCTTTTCCGTGCCATCTGACCACGGCTCCTGCAGAACCCAAGGAGGGGAGTCCATCTGTCCATTGGTCCATCCACAGTCACTAACAGCTCTGCTTCCCGACCCCCGGGACCATGCTGATTCTCAGCCCCCCACTCTCTCCCTTGTATTTTTCCCGATCATCCTGTTGTGTTGAAGTTCACGAGACGTCGCTTCACCATCACAGCCACTGTAAACAGACGGTGCAGCCGTAGTCGTAATTATCGTTGCACCCACTTCCAAAATGTGTCATGTGAAACTGAAACTCTGTGCCCGTAAGCAGTAGCTCACATGCCCTCTTCCCCGGGGCCTGGAACCCTCGTTCTGCTCTCTGCCTCCCTGGGTGTGACTTCTCCAGGTATTCCATACAGGGGAGTCCCATGGCCGGCTTCTTGCACTTTGCATACTGCTCTCAGGGTTCATCCGTGTTGTAATGAGGGTCAACGTTTCCTTTTTTAAGGCTGGATAATATTCCAATGTCTGGAGAGATGACATGCATTAATCCACTTTGTCCAGCTGTGAGTGGACCCTTGAGTGGCGTCCATGCTTTAACTCGAGTGGCTCTGAACATCCCCACTCTAATTTTAAACCTAACCTCCCTGACTCTTCCACTAGCATTTGCTAATCCTGGAATTTCCACCCATTGCTTGCTTTGGAAGTTCCCCCCCCCACATCCCCCCACAGCCACAGCCCCATATTGAATGAGAGGCGCTCATTCTGCCCCAGGGTGAGCACAGCCCCAGGGCTCAGGACCACAGCTGACCTGGGACAGGGACCTCCACGCATTCCCGTTTCCCCAGCACCTCCACTCTGCACTCTGCGGACACGCACCCTGGGTCTCCACCCGGGACGGCCGAATCCCCCTCAGGTTCTGAACCTCTCCTGGGGAGCGGGACCATGTTCCTTGGGCGCGATTCCAGCGCTCTGCTTTTGAAGAAGGGAGAGTTGCCTGCGCTGTTCTCCTCCCAAGGCAGCCGGGTCCTCCTATGTCAGTTTTCTTTCTCACAAGTAACGTGAACTGCTTTTCCCAGAAAGCAAAACTCCTTCAAAACACCCACCCACCCACGTGGTCACACCCACCCGTGTGACTTCCTGTGCTCGCCCCTCACCTGGCCCATCCCTGGGAGCCTGGGGCTCTCTTTCTAGAAGAGCTGTGAACTATCCCTCTGGGGAATCTGGACGTCAGCGCCATCGTCCCATGTCCCTCCCCACAGGGGGCCAGCCCCCGGTGCTTGTGCAGGTAGCCCTCCTAGGAGCCTGCGCCCTGCCATGGGCCTTGCTGGAGTGACGGCCATAGGCGCCCCAGACACATGCCCGCAGGGGCCTTGAGCGCTAACCCCCAAGGAGACATGGACATCGACACCACGGAATCAGCAAGTCAGTGACAATGACGAAAGCCAAGTGTTCGGACCCGTGACCCCCTGCTACGATGAACTGGAAAAGTCCTCTTCTGGGAGAATCTCCTAAATACTTTCACACGTTCACGCTGGCTCTCTGAACCTCCTGACCAGCTCAAACTCCTTCACCCGACCTGCGTGCCGCTCTGTAGACGATTCTAGTTCCACCCACGCTCTTGGCGCCCCTACTGCAACTGGGCTGACCTCCAAAACCGACCTTACCCTTGGCCTCAGCCCTGCCCCTGAGAAGAGAACAAATCTCAAAGGAGTCGCTCTATAAATTCATCGCCGTTGAATAATGAGCTGCGCGTGTAATTTTTAAGTCCCTGTGCCCTCTGCTCAAAGGCAGACCACGTCCCTCTTGACTGCCACCAGAGCCCAGCACTGCACAAAATAGGTCTGCAGCTAAGATTTACTGAAGGACGGTGAAGCCCAAGACGGCCGGGCCGGGCCTCCACCCTGGGTGCCGGCTCCACGCTGATGTATTCTCCTCTGCCAGAGCTGATTCCACTTTGACCCTGACATCAAGGATCCCCACCACTTTATTCACCGCGGAGCAAGTGACAGGGCTGATGCAAAGCCACAGGACCTGTTTGCTGGCAATGCGGCCGCCCGTTGATGGACTTCCATGGTAATTCAACATTATTATGTGTCAAATAAAATTTATGGTTTAATACAATGCCAGTTTTATAACTGCGTGATGGCTATATATTTACATCTGGAAAAAAATAAATCACAGTGAAATTTTCCACTTTGAAAGACTTCATCCGGGATGGAGTGCTGAGCCAACCAAGGATGGTTTTCTCAGGCTGCAATTGGAAACGACTCCAGTCCTGAAAAACAGCCCAAATCAGCTAATTTCTTTCCGATGACATGGATTTTTCTAGCAAACTATTTGCTATCTTTTCCTCTTAAGTTTCTTGAATGGGCACTGAGCATGTATTCTGTGCCCTTAAGAATTCGGGTGCCCTTGCAAGACCTGCAGCATCCCCTAAAGTCGGCCTCGTCTCTCCGCACGTCCCCCTAGTACGTAGGATCCAGGAGACACCCAGGACCTGGGGCTTATGGTCTCGAGCACCCACACTCTCCACCAGCTGGATTTTGGGGTGGCCCTTTATTGGCTTGGTGTTCAACCCAGCCCTGAGGAGGAAGACCTTCCTCACCTTAAACACAGACCTGTGGCTTTTAACGTAGGCATTTGGTGCGCACTACGCCAGTTACAGCTTGGATGCTGAATGTCCCCCAGAGATGCACATGTGGAAAGTCCCCAGTGCGGGGTTCAGAGGTGGGACGTGGGGAAGTGATTGGATCACGGGGCTCTGACCTCATCAGTGGTCAATCCGTGATGATCCGTCATCGGGTGACACGGTGGGAGGTGATGGAACCTCAGGAGGAGAGGCCCCGGGTAGGAAGCAGGACCCTGGAGTCCACCCTGGCGGCTCTCCCTGCGCGTGGCTTAGCCCACTGAGCAGCCTCCCCACTCCCTTCTCCGTCCCCTCTCCCCTACTCCTCTGCTCTCCTCCGTGCCTCCACGGACGAGCTGTGTCACCTCTAAACGACTTCTCCCACTCAGGGGAGGAGAACTGGGGGGCTGCTGAGGCAGCTCTTGGCTACGGGGTGTCCCTCGGAGCTGCTGGCAGGATGGGGGTGCTGAGGTTCCCCAGGCCGCAGGCCCCCGGCAGTGAGAGTCACCCGGGCGCTCTGGTCCTTCACCCAGGACTCCTGATTTCATCTAAAATGGCTCAAGTCCATGCACTTCCCTTCCACCCACGGCTCCTCCCACCCAGGATGGCACCTCCTTTCTCCTGGACGGCTTTGATAGGCTATGAACTGGTCTCCCTGACCCCTCCAGTCAGTGCCTCAGAATGGAGACAGGACAAGACGGGAGGGAGGAGGGGGAGGGGGGAGAGAGGGCGAGGACGGCGGAGTCGGCAAGAGTCATAAGCGGCAGCTGTTTACCTGCTTATTTTTTTATTCTTTCTCAATCGACCCGATTTAAGCGAATAATGCCTATTACCCACAAGGAAGTGTGTCATTGCACCGGGCAGTTCACCTTCCTGCATTTCTTTCAATAAACTGCCAGCCTGGCCTAGTGTGGCCATTTTAGATATTTTCACTTACCAACAATGTCCAACTCTGGAATTCTTTTGATCCTGCTTTTCCAAATAGGAGTGTTCCCAGAAAGTGATGTGCCCACGAACCCATTTTCCCATCAACTGCAAGTGTGCAGTTGAAGAGGGCTCCCGGGGGGTGGAAAGGCCTGCAGAGGCGGACTGCAAACCCTAAGGAAGGCCTGTGGTCAGGGACAGGGGCTGGGCAGCTCCCCTCTCAGGCCAGGGTGCTTCTGGCCACGCACGGGCACTTCGCCTTCCTCTGAGAACTGAAGTCAAAGCAGTCGATGGTTCTGGACACCTGTGGCCAGTTGTCAATCCCCCTTCCTGAGCCAGAGATGGGGACATGACCAGAACGAGGATTCACAGAGTGACAACATGACAGCCAGCTTCTAGGAAGAACTGCCCTGGGGAGGGGAAGCTGCGAACAGAGATGGTTGCTGGAGCCAAGCTTTGGAGAGAAGAGGAGCTTGGGATCCAGAGGGTCTGCACCTCGGCTGCAGCTCAGCTGATGATATTGTGATGCCAGGTTCCTGGGACCCCAATAGACCTCCAGGAGCCAAATCCGATGAATCACACAAGAGTCTTTATTGCAAGCTTGAGCCTGGACTCACAACCGTTCCCGACGCAGCGGTCCCAGGGAGTGAGTCCCGGTCCTTTGTTCAGTGAGATTTGATAGGTTTTGGGGGATACTCTATGTGTCACAACATCACACAGCAAATCATTTCATACGGCGGGAAAATCAAACAACAACTCTTAACACTGATTAGCACATTCACTGGTGGGAACAAGATGGGTAGGGGAGATTGGTTAGTACAAGAGGGGGATTCCTTTGAACTAATTGGTTTAAGCCACGAGGGGTGTACGTGCTGAACTACATGGTTTCCCAACATGTTATCAACCACCATAGACTACTGGGGGCTCATCTGGCATCCCAGGTATTTTCCTGTCTCATGCTGATTGGTGGTTGCTAGGGGGTTGCTAGGGGTCCTCACCTAGCCTGACTGAGTCAGGGACACCTGGCGCAGCAGGTCTCTCCTGTTATTTGCAGACAAACAACTCAGCAGGGTGGGAATGTGCCTAGGAGTGCTCTGTGGGTCTTTCCAAGGACAAAGGTCACGCCCCCTTCCTTAGGACAGGCCTTGAGGTAGAAGCTGTTTTCAAAAATGGAGTCACATGGGTTTCTCAGTATGAGTCCATCTAATGGTGCTCGGCTGGACGGCACCGCTGAAAATGTCCACGTGTGCTCGGGGAACTCCTCTTCCTCTACCCGCGATGCACCTGGCAAACAGGCAGCGAGAAGATCCTCGCTCCCGCACGATGACATTCAACAGCTTAACCTCCCTCGGAACCACAGATCAGTGTCCCTTATTTGAAATGCTTGTCACCCAAAGTGGCTTAGATTTTAGACATTTGCAAATTTTGGAATGATCCCATGTACATGATGAGTCACGGACGGGACCCCCCCCCCCCCTGCAATGCACGATGTTCTCTTGTTTCACGTACACCAGCTACAGGGCCGGGAGGGCACTTTACTGTCAGTGCTCCTGTATTTTGACGGGGGCTCAGCTCAAGAGGACAGGAGTGGAATTTTCCACTTGCAGCACCTTGTTGGCCTTCAAAGATCTTCGGATTTGGAGCACCTCGGACTGCATTGTCCAATTAGGTTTGCTCAAATTATACCATTAAGACAGTCTTCCTTCTCTAAATGTCCCATGCTTTTATTTAGGCTGGTTTATTATGTATTTTGACCACAAATTACATAGAATTAAAACATATCTCCTCTTTTGGAGACATATAATAAATATTATTTATCATTGGGGGAAAAATGAAGGTTTGATCATGTAATAGTGTTTTTTCTTCAATATTGAAAGTAAATTTTACTTAGAATCCTGGAATTTTGGAGTTGGAAAAGACTTGAAAAATCATCTGAAGCAACACCATATTTTCTTCCAATTAGTAAGAAAGAATCAGAGAGGGAGATGAAAGGTGTAGGGACACACAGCACAAGAGAGGATCTAATTCAGGTCTCCCTCAGAGCACACGACTGTCCCCCCACCCCTTGCTTCACCTCTTTAATAGGTATATAATCGCCATCACTAATGGGAAGAAGCATCAGTCTCATTTTATGATGAAAAAGAACAAGGTTTCTGGCTGTCATCGCACAATTAATGAGGTCATTGTTAGATTCATTACTTGAAGATCTGTGGGTGTAATCAGTGACCCAAATGCAAGTAGATAAAACGGTTTGGCCCTTGTTTAAAATCTTGTCTTAAAATTGAGCAGTTTCCCTCCTCCAGACAGTGTCTCTGAGGGTCACATTTAATGATCACACGTCCCAGCGTGAAGTGACCCCAGGAGAGCAGGAGAGGACCTGGTAAACGGCGCTCTTTAACTAAGCTGCCCACCAGGTGGCATTTCCTGGCCCACCTGCCCGTTGTCTTAGGGCTGCTGGTCACGACCATCTATTTAGAGACTCTTCGGCCCTGTCCACGAGATCCTTCTAGATATACAGCTCATGCCTGGGACGCAGCAGCCAATCCACCAATGTTTGTTAAAACGACTTAAATGAAACTATCCCCCAATGCCCCCTCTCCTCTTACCAGGAGCGTCAAGCAGGGGTAGGAAGAGCAAAGGCTAAATCCCCCCTTTACATAAACACGGGATTGAAGCATCCGCGGATCCCTAAACCCCAGTTCTGCAGTTTTCAGCTCAGGGTGCCTCTCTGCCTCGTGGTTTCCGGGTGGCGAGGTCGAGTTCAGACTATTGAATTTCAGAAGAAAAAAAAGAAACAGATGCTTTCTCCAAAGAAAGAGCTCCCAACCCCTGCACCCAGTGTCATTCTGCAGATGGAAAACTTTTCAAAATGATTTTGAGGGTCAAACCCACCATAAGAGAAGCCACCTGGCCTGATCTCTCCCCAAACAATCTATAAGTGAGACGGAAACAAATCTCCTGGAGATGATGAGAAGACCCCGAGGGCAGTTCGCAGACGCACGCAGCTTCAGAATGGGAGGAGACTGGTGATCTTCTAGCTCCCGTCTTCTCAGGGTGGCAGGGGAGGGCCTCGGGGTCCACTGATGTTCAGAGACTGGCCCAGTCCCCAAGGAGTGAATGTCCCCGCTGGACTAGAGCGCAACCCCGGGACGTGCTCTCTGTAAGACGCCGTCCCCTCTCCTCAGACCAGGGCTTCGCAGTCTGTCCAGGGTTGACAATGGGGTCAGAAATCCTGGGTGTGTCGGGAGCATCTCTGTTCCCTAGAGGCCAGCAGCACCCAACGCCCCAGTTTTGACAACCAAACCCGCCTCCAGACATCGCCGGAATGTTCCCCGGGAGACGCAAAATCACCCCCATTGAGACCCCAGGAGGGACAAGAACTGTCCCGGGGCCAGCTCTGACCTCCCTCTCTGAGATCCCCAGCGGTGTTCCCCGTGGGCGCGGGATAATCTCTGCCTCAGAGTGGCACAGCCCATCTCTGGTGGTGGCCCCCCACACCTCACAGAAGTAGGTGATTGACTGGCACCAGAGTGGGTCTGGTGCTTTGAAATCCAAAAAAGCCACCTGTGAGGGCACCCAAAGGCGCCCTGTCTCCCAACAGCTGGACTCCCTGGGGTCCAGGGAAGAAGGCAGACATGCCACATTCTTATGAAGGAGAAAACAAGTCTCCACAGCTTGACTCTCGAGGAAAGTTGAGAATCAGAAAGTTCTTAGATACAGGTGGGAGCCAGGAGAGTCCCCCATCCGTGCGTGGCCTGGACATTCATTCTCAGAGGGCGCAGAGAAGGACCACGGTCATCACAAGGCAGCCCCAGCCTGGGCCTCAAGCTGTCCATCATGCTCCGTCAATCAGACCATTTGATCGCTGCCCACGGCTGCCCGCTGCCCACGGCTGCCCGCTGCCCAGTCCTCACGCCTGCCGACGTCCCTCTCCACTGCACACAGAGTCCGTCTGGACTCCCCCTTCCGTCTTTCCCAGCCACTGCTTCACAGCCAGTGCCGTGATTCCCCACGCTGGGAATGAGCTCTGGCCACGGAGGCCCCTGTCTGAGCCACTGTCCGGCCTCCCATGCCTCTCCAAGACCAGCTCCTGGGCTCCGCCCTCCTGGCTCCGTCTGCCCCCAGTCCCTCCTCCACCCCACGGCTCCCAGGGTCGGGGTTCCAGCCTGGAGCCCGCGTCACCAGCCCTGCTGGACGCTCAGCTCGCTCGGGTGACTCTGTTCTGTCCTCCACGGCCTTCCTCGGATGTGGTCTGCCTCACAGTGACCCTCACTCTCCAAGCTCAACCCTGTGAATGGCGCTGTCCAAGAAAGCAGATGCACGCAGACCTCCGTCCGGGAGCCGGGAGCCGGCCCCGGAAACACAGGCTGGAAAGTGGGGACTGCTGTAGAAGTTTCCGGGCCTCCTTCCCTCTCTTCTTTCTCATGCCCAAGATTTCTTTCTTTTTCTTTTTATTTTTTTTAAGAGAGAAAGAGAGAGAGAGAGAGAGAGAGAGAGAGAGAGAGAGAGAGAGAGAGAGACAACCCTTTTTTAATATTTACTTCTTAGTTTTCGACGGACACAACATCCCTGTTTGTACGTGGTGCTGAGGATCGAACCCGGGCCACATGCATGCCAGGCGAGCGTGCCACCGCCTGAGCCACATCCCCAGGCCCCCCAAGATTTCTGTTTGTTGGGAGACGGCTACAGTTTGAATAAGGGTCCCCCAAGGGCTGCCGTGTTAAAGGCTCGGTCACTCACCTGTGGCGTTTTGGAGAGGAGGCAGGACCTTTGGGACATGAAGCCTAGTGGAAGTAGTGCCCTTGGGGGATACTGGGACCCTGGCTCTGCCTTTCACTCCCCCCTCTCCTCCCCTCCCCTCCTCTTCTCCTTCTGTCCCCTCCCTTCCTCTCCCCTCCTCCCCTCCTCCCTCTCTCTCTCTCTCTCTCTCTCTCTCCCTTTTTCTCACCCACCATGAGGTGATCAGGCCTCCCCTGCCTCCTGCTCCCGCCCTGGTATGTGGTGCCACCACAGGCCCAAAGCAGCAGGGTCAAGTCACCATGGACTAAAAACTCTGAAACCATGAGCCAGAGGAACCTTTTCCCCAACGAAGGTGATTACCTCCGGTATTTTGTTACAGTAACATGAAATCACGTGGAGACTTTACCACAGTGAGTTTTTCAGAAGCTGACGTGGCTGAATCAGCAAGGACGGCCACTGGGATGTGCCACTGGGATGTGCCCCTGCTGTGCCACTGGGGTGCGGGTTCTCAGCCACAGGGCTTGGTCCCATCTGGAGCAGCAGAGAAGCCGAAACTAAGGGAAACAACCAGATGCCTGGGTGAATAAGCTCCCACCCACAGCCACAGCGCCGTCGGTGCCCCAGAGACCCAGGAGCAGGAGTCGGGACGGGAACAGGGCTGAGCGGGGCTCCGGCCGCTGCCCACCTGACTCCGCGGCCTAGCTGGGCGGGTGCAAGGTCTTCTCCTGAATCGCTGACGCGCACCTCTGCCGCCTACCCCGGACGAGGGTGGAGTCACGGTCCTGTCTGTGTCCACCTGTGTCCACCCGGGGTAAGGACGTAGTGGGCACCCAGCGCCCCGTGTGGATTGAGATCTGGAATAAATTCACCAGGGATGCCGCGTTCACACCTCTTCTCAACTGGACAGGGCCTGAGGCGGCCTCGGGGACCTTGTCATTTTTGTGGCTGTTATTTTCCTCCTTGTAGAATGACAGTCTTTGTAAGGGACCGAACTCTATCGGGTGAGTCCTGCTCAACAGAGCTCTCCTAAGTGATGTGCCCCGTTGTCCTCCTGCCACCCCCGGACAAGTGCTGGACAGACTCGGATTTTGCCCATAGAAGGGAATGGGGTGAGTAGCCTGCATCCCCCTCGAGTGACCTCCTGGACAGGCTCACTCGTTTCCCACCACTGGACAGGGTGCTGGAGAGGGAGGAGGCCGGCGCCGGAGCCACGTGAGGCTGAGCCACCGCTTACCCTCTGCAGGACGTGGGACGGTGGTCCTCAGCCCAGCCTCTCCTCCAGGAGTTGAGGGTGGCACAGCACTAGTGTGCGGGCGGTGCTCCCAGGCTGGCCTCTTGTCTAATTAGAGGAGACGAGGCCAGCGGTGACAAGCCCCGGGTCCCTCTTGGCATTTGTGATATTAGGATTGCAGGTTCCCAGTCCTGACCCGCAGCATGAAGTGCAGCAAGTCCTGACATAAGATGGTGAAGGGCGCAGCGTCTTCATGGGACGACACCCATAAAGATGGTGCACCGGGCTCCTCTATGCACTGTGTGGCCTTCAGAAGGCTCCTCCGCCTCTGCTGTCCAGTTTCTCACTTTCCAATGGAGAAGGAGAATGTCCACTTCACAGGATGAAATGCAATTCGGGGGCATAACGGGGACAGGGGAGAGTGTCAGGCCAATGGTACAGTCTCAACCGGTAACGGTCCCGCCTGCTGTGTGACCCTGAGCAAGCTGCTTAGCTTCTCTGAGCCCCATTTTCCGTTAGATGGGAAGATCTCTGCTTGTCAAGGAGAAAGACTGACGGGTGAGAGCCAGGTGGGTAGGCAGTCTTAGTCCATCCACGCTGCTGTAACAGAACTTCACTGACAGATAGCTATAAAGGCCAGGCCTTGAGTCCTTACAGTTCTGGAGGGTGGGACGTCTCGGGCACAGAGCTGACAGGTTCAGTCACCCTGGGAGGGCTGCAGACAGCCGAAGGGGAGGACATCACATCAGGGCAACAAGACCAGGAGGCAGAGACCATGGGGGACACACAGCGCCTCCCAGCCTCACAGGGCATGTGACAAAGCCTTGCTGCCCTGTGAACCCAGGCCACCTGTTAGCAGGGCGCATGGTCCCATCTTAGCGGCACATGGATTCTCCCCCCTGTGCTCATCTCACGGCTCTGGGGCAGCGGATGAGGCAGGACTGGGAGAACCCGCAGCAGGAAATAAGGGAGGGGAGGGGGGCTGGAGACAGCGTCCCCCCCTGGTTGTCCCGAGACCATCCGGCCACTCCCACCGTCCGCGTTCTCCATGCGAACTGCAAGTCAGAGTCACCGCCTTGGGAAAGCGACATTCACACAGAGCTGGGCCTGGCACCCCTTCCTCGCTCCCCGTGGAAGCCAAGATGGAAAGACCTGTTACTGGTCACGACTGCAGAGTCACCTGTAGACCAGGTGTTGGCAGGGCCTGAGGCTCTGCTTAGACATGGGGCGTCCACAAGGCAAGGCCCCCAAGCAGCTGGAATCAGGTCAAAAGCTTTGGGGAGCGAAGAAATAAAGTATCCAAGAGATCGGTATCAAGCAGAAGTGGGCACAGAGCAAACTGGCAGAAACAGGGCGCTTCTCAGAAATTAGGGGCCAAGGCCACGCAGAGGGAGACGTCCCGCGTGAGGAGGAGCCGGGGGCAGCCCAGCCATCAGCCCTCCCCGTGGCTCCCTCCCTTCCTTCATGGAAATTCTCATAATGCAAAGGTCAGTCCCCCCCTGAGGATATCACCCACCTTTTCCAAACCAGCCATTAAGCTATGCGCGCTCCCCCCGGGCAAGGCCACCCTCACGGGGAGCCTGAGTCTGATGTGGCCTGCCGGGAGGTGAGCGCATCTGAAATCCAGATCACCGTGGAGAGTGTCCCACGGGCTAAGACGAGGTTGAGGAATCTCAGTCTCCGCAATGCACTCGCCTCCCGAGTTTCAGAAATAATCAGTCCTGGGAGCGACATCATTTCTGCAATTGGCGCCCCTGCTCCAGCCCTCCCGGCTCCATAATTGGGAGGATGCCCGAGCGCCGAAAGACAGCGAGGAGTCGACATGAACTGTCTCCGTTCTGCACACCCGAAAGGGAGTCTTCAGCCACCCTCAAAGGTTTCTCCGGGAGCCAGAGAGCAGGGCTGTGGCAGCCTCAGGATGCGGCTGGTGCTCCGACGTGCCCCCCGCCTCCTCCCTCTCTGGGACCCCATGCCCAACTCCTCTTACAGGAATGACCCTTGAAGTACTTGATATTGCCCAGGGGTGCGGTTCATCAAGGTCCTTCTCTGCCCCTCCCTCCTCAGAGGGCGGACACCTGACCCAGGCTAACCCGTCCAATCCAGAGTTGGGACCCAAGTTTTTAGAGGTGGATGCCAGAGAGACTGGTCTGCCGTCCCTGTTGGAGTTTGAGCCGTGAGGATGTGATCTGAACCTTCTGGTGGCCATTTGTCCTACCGTAGAGGGAGAGGCCTGAAAATACCGAAGTGAAGAAATCCGAGCCCCTGGACACTGCCCAAGCCCATGCACGAGCCCAGCTTCACAGCAGACAGTCAGATTCTCTCGCTCTCTTAAGCCAGTGAGGGTAAGGTTTCTGCCGCTGATCACCAGCAGCACGAGAGACAGTGGGACCACTCTTCAGTGTTAAGCACTAGGGACACCAAGACAAGTGGCACTGTCCCCACCCTCAAAGGGCTCAGTCAAAGATCTATGGAGAGTGGTTTAAAGTAAGAAGTCCGGAGTCAGACCTGAACTTGAATCGCAGTCTCCATCTCCTGCTGCATTTCTGTGGTTGGCAGGATTCTTAGTGGAGCAGATCTTCCCCACACTGTACTCCTGAGATCATGTCCTGCATTGTCCCCTCCCTTGAGTCTGGTCAGGACCTGTGAAGATGATGGGCCATGGCCGGCATGATAGGTTAACTCACACGGCAAAGGTGAAGAGACTCCGGACATGCCATGAAGGTCCGAAGTCAGTCGATTCTGAGTTCATCAAAAGGGGTTCTGTTGGTGGGTCTGGTTTAATCAGGTGGGAGCTCTAAAGAGTGATGAAGCCTTATCTGGAAAGACAGGAGTTCTCTCGCTGGCCTGGAATAATCCTGTGAGATGGGGAGGGGCCATCTTTAGGAACTGAGGGCCTCGGTCCCACTCTGGCCAAGGATGAGACCCTGCCCATGACCTGATGGAGGCTGGAAGGGTGCCCAAGTCACAGCAGAGAATATGGCCTGGGTCACACCTGGATTGCAACCTTGTAAAACCCCATGCAAAAATGAAAATGAAAAAGAAAATAATCCAGCCGTGTTTTGCTTCCCCTCCTGATGCACAGACACTGCGAGAGAATAAGCTCACGTTGTCTGAAATGGCTAAGCCTGTGTCATGTGTGAAATAGCCATAGAAAGCCAGCAGGGTAGGCTGGGGTGACAGTGAGCTTTTATCCAGATTTCGGGATCTCCTCAGCTAGTCATGGTGACACTAGAGGTGCCTTCCCACGTGGCTGCTGTGAGGATCGAGGGGTGATTCCTGAACCATTCAGGGCCTGACCTGTAGTTCAACACCGTTCCCTGCCAGCCGGACTCCACACTTTAACGCGGGTGGCTGCGTGTGTGCCCGTGTGGGTGATGGGTCTGTTAGAGCCCTCCCTGAACACCCAGCGTCAGGTAAGGAGCCTGCTCCTCCAGCCGAACCTCTTGCTCCTATAGCGGGGAAAGTAAGGTCCAGGAAGCAAAAGCCACAGGACTCTTGTGGCCACCAACAAGCCCACAACGAGGACTTCTAACTCCAAGCCAGTCCTGCCTCCTCTCCACCCTCCAGGTAACGGGTCCTTCTTGCCAAACTTGTCATGGACATTCCCACTGGGCTAAATGTGGGGATGGCTTCACCACTTTATTTCTCGTATCTGTTACCTATTCCTATGTAGTAAGGCTCCCTAAAACTCATAAACGAACTTATCATCTTACACTTTCAGAGAGGGAGAAGTCCAGGCACAGCTTACCCGGCTGCCCCTACCTTGGGCTCTCCCCTGCAGCTGGTCTTAGTCGTTGTGTGTGACTGAGGCCAGGACACGAGCCCGTGGCCTCTCAGGTCTGTTGGCAAGAGGCTCCAGTCCCCGGCCACAGGAGCCTTCTGTAGCGCTGCTCCCTCATGGAAGCCAGGTCCTCCCCGAGTGGCTGACCCTGGAGAGAGAGGGCAACCAGGAGGGAGCCGCAGCACTTTTATGACCTGATCTCAGAAGTGACAGTGCGTCACTTCTGCTGTCCCCCGCTGGCCACAGGTCAACCGTGGTATAAAGGCAAGGGGACTCTCAGGGCCGTGAACCCCAGGAGGGGTGACCACCGTGGACCACCTCAGAGCAGCCGGCCCATCCCTCTGTACTGTCTAACTGGCCACCTGGCAGAGAGTCTGGAACAGGCTGTCACTCTGCGAAGCTAAAGCACCTTCTATCAGCAACGTGGTCCTCGCTTGAGTTGGCTTGAAGCAAACCCCACAAGGTCCAGGCGGCCTTGAAATACAGAGCAGAGCCTCGTGGTGGCAGGAGGGAAGGACGGTGGTTATAATTCTGCACATGCCCTGACCACCCGGGAGCTACCCTCCCCCGGGAGCCCCGCCTGACCCAACAAAATGCAGTGTCCCTGCGTCGTAGTTCCACAGGGAGTGGGCAGCCTGGGCCTCCGGGTGGGCAGCTCAGGCCCGGACCTTCCACCAAACCCCCGACTTGGTGAGTGAGCTGAGCACAGAGGAGTCCGTGTTGGGCCAAAATCGATGCCATCCTGCTGCAACCTCCCGTCCAGCCCTCTGTGATGGATGGTTGCTTATCCCTAAACTGTAGCCAGAGTCTGCCCGCGTCCCCCTCCTGCCCTGACACACCGTGGAGACGTCTCATGGCTTCTGAGGGGCGTCACATACTTACCTAGAGGCACAACTAGAGCCGACCCTCCCTGCGCTCCTTCCCAGGTGGCTGCAGCCCACGTTCCCGTCCCCTCAGGGCCATCCCCCACGTCCCTCCCCCACGCCCTCCCTCTGCTCCATGGCCCACCCCTTCCTGCCCGACCTCTTTAGTTCCCTAAGCTCCTGGCTCCTGTTGGCCATCGCAGTTGACCTTGATCCTTCAGAACACCTGCAACAGCCGCAATGAAACTTCTGGCTGCGTTGTAAGGGCCACTCTGAAGTCATCGACACCAAGAGAACAAGGACCGTATCTCCCGTGCCCCTCGCGGTGCCCGGCACACAGAGATATTCAGTCGGTCTTTGCTGAATGAGGTGTTTGTAAAGACGCACTCGCCAGGTGCTCCCCGCGGCCCTGGGATAACTCCGGTCCCCACCTGGCTCTATCAGTAGTTTTAGGAGACCACAGCCACGCTCACGTTGGCCCTTGCTGTCCGCGCCCCTCTCCTGCCACAGTGCCAAAGTGAGTCCTTGCCAGGACCATGCGGATAGCAAAGCCTAAAATCTGCCCCCTCCCAGAAAAAGCTTGCTGACCCCTGCGCTTGATCTCAGCGCTGACACCAGGAAGGTCCTGCGGACGATGGTCGCACGGCCTCCTACATCCGTCCTGTGCCTAGCAGGACGCCGTGGACAGGGAAGGAGTCCAGGTCTGGGAAATTTGGAAGCTGCAGTTCCGGGAGGCTGGGTGGGTGCTGCTGGACTGGCTTGAGGAGGTGATGGGGACCGTGAAGATCAGGAGCCAAGACCTCCGCGGAGGCCTGAGCGGGAAGGTGACCACTGGCAGGGACAACATCCTCCGTCCGAGTCGAGGTCACCCCCACCTCACACAGGAGCCGCGACCTGCTCTGCGAGCTTCATGGTCTTACCTGGCCATGAAGGATCCACCTCCTCCCAGGGCTATGTGGACCCAGAGAGCGTGATCGATGGCCCGTGTCCTCTCTGGGCTTCGCAGCAGTATCGGCCATTTGCCTTCCACTCACTGGACGTTCTCCTCGGCCTCTGTGAAGGAGCCATCGATGGCAGGGCACAGGGTCCGCCCAGTGGGGTGAGGGAGACCGCAGGGCCCTGGGTTCGAGAGCTCAGCTTAGCAGCAGGGTCTGGAGACTGGCACCAAGGGTCCAGCCCGGACTGGAAGAGGTGGCAGGGACGACATGGCACAGAGGCAGCGCTGGCCTCTCACCCAGAGCAGAGCCTCGGAATGTGACATCTGTCACCAGCTTCAGGCTCAGGGCTGATTAGGGGGAAAAGGAAAAAAAACAAACTTGGCTATCTGGGGCCATCCCGTGTCCACTGAGGAGACTCTCCCGGGGGAATCCGGGAGCCCACGATCTAAACAAAGTCCCCAAGACTTGTGCATTCTTGAGGTTGGAGATCTGCTGAAATAAGGCCACACTATTCCCCTCGCTGCGCCATCCCAGGGTGGAGGGATGGGGTAGAGGGGAAACACCAGATCAGCCCACACCGGAGACCACGGGGGCTTCCCTCGAAACCCTTGGTGGGTCTGAATGGGCCATGGTGGGTCACCAAGAGCATTAACCTAAAAACCAGGCGAGAGACGTCCTGAGACCAGAGAAAGAGGGAGACGGGTCAGGATGGCAGAGTGCAAGGGACTTGACAGCAGCGTGGCCAAGGGTGGCAGCCGAGTTTACTGAGGAGGAAGCTGAAACCCAAGTCTTGAAGGTGACCACCCGAGGTGGACAGCTGGAACGTCAAGGGGAGTTCAAGGGCACGGCGGCCCCTCACAGACCTAGGGTCCTCAGTCCTCCTCTGGCTCCACAAAGCAGCACGCGCCCCTCCTTCCTCGCACCCTTCCTCGTCCCTGTCCCCTGCCCTTTCTCCCTCCTTCCCCCTTCCTCCAGGAGGGGACCCCACTGTGCCTCACAGATGTTCTCTCAGACGCAGACCCTGAAGGAAGGGTCCAGCAGGGAAAAGGTCAGGAGAAGCCCGCAGGGGAGCAGAGAGACCAGGGACAAGGAAGAGCCAGCCTCGGGAAGTCACAGGGGACATTCCCAACCCAGCCTCATTTCATTGCCAACCCTGGACCCCGTGTGCGCCTTGTCAGGCCTGAGACAAGACCCGGGCTTTGTCCCCTCCTGCCACTCATGGGCAGCGGCAGCTGAGGTCAGCCGTGAGACTCCTAGACTCCTCCGGCTTCAGGATGGAACCCTGGGAACTCCCGCACTCAACGGTGTGGCTCCAACATAGAGAGAGAGGTTCCCCAGGTCCCGTCTGGTGACCTTGTCTCGGGTTTTGCAGGGTCCACAGTGGAGTTTGGGCTCCGGCGTTGACATCTTGTAGGCTCTAAGACTGATGTAAAGTAAACTTAGGGACCAAGGAGGACAGCTGACATTTCCCCGTTCCCTTCCCCTTCTCTCTGTGGAAGACTCTTGCCTTAAGGCCGAGGACTCTGGACCTTTCATTTGCAGACAGATTTTCCTTTTGTCCCTCCTGAATCCAGCTGGAGCTGATTTTGTAGGGCGTTCCTGCTGACTCCCCCCAACCTTCTTGCTATTTGTCCTCTGTGGCCTCCAGGGAGACCTGGAGTCCCCTGTGGTCTGGGAAAAACTGTCCAATATGGAATTGTCCAGGACAGTAGGCCTCAGACGGTTAAGGAAATGCTCTTGTCGGGCAGATGCAATGGGGAGAATGTTCACGATGAGACGGTGGCATCCAGGGGACCTGGGGTTCTACAGAGGCAGGCAGGCGGGTAGCCAGCCCCGGGTCTCGCGCTACCATGGAAGAGGGAGGCGGTCTCACCAGTGTCACTGAGGAAAGGTACGGAGCCTGACCCTCAGTATGCAAGGGTGGGAGCCCTGGGTGGCCAGCTGGTCCTCTGCAGAACAGAGGGTGGGGATTTCTTCAACACCACGGTTTCCAGGAAGCCAGCGGTGACAGGGTCTTCATAAGCATGATGCAGAAATGTGCCCCCCCCAGTGGTAAATGGTTACAGGGAACACGGAAGGGACATGCAGGGTGTTCAATCCAGAAAACATTGACCTCTAAGCGTTCCACGTTCGGCTGTGCACCAAAGGGAAGGCTTCTGGGACGCAGATGGTGACCCGAGCCAGAGCCTGCTCCTTCCAGAGGAATTGGAGTTGCCACTTGTTTTTGTTTGTTTGTTTGGGTTTCCTCCCCCTGAAAACCCCGGTCTCGGTCTACAGATCCAGCTTGACCTGACCAGAGCCACCTGGAGTCATACCCACAGTGTCCCTGAGAAACCCCATCCCGATGTCCCCACCTGGGTTCCCAGCACCCTCAAGGAAGCCCGCCGTGAGAGTGGCACCCTGGACCCTTAGCTTGAGATAAACCAGGGACGTTCCAGGCTGGGCGAAGCCACCTTTGTCCTGACCACTGTATAAGGCCCACTCCTCGGACCCAAGTCTCAGGGTCCCTTGGTTTTGCTGCCACCCTTGGCCATGCTTCTGTGGGTAAGTCCCCAGGACACCGCACTCTGCCACCTGATCCGTCTCCCTCTTCCTTTGGTCTCACGGCCACCACATCTGGTTCTTTTCTTAACACTTAAGAAAGCGTCCAAACTTCGGTGGCTTGGGGTCCAACTGGGAGCCATGGGTGACCAAGGCTAAAGGGAAAGAGACCCAGGACGGTTAAAAAAAAGCCATGTATGTAGCACCATGAGCAGCCGTGACGCCAGGCGCCCACTGCATTTAGGCTGCTGAGCTTGGACTTGAACTTCCCCCAGCAGAGTCTTGGCCTCTTGCTCATGGAAGCAGTGACCTTTTCTGATTACTCAGCGTCCTACGTAGGTGGTCCTTCTGGTGCCAGAAATTAAGCCTTGGCCCCCTGTACCCCCACTGACCTTTACCCTGTTGCTTGCCTCTTCCCCTAAGGGCAGGCTCCTTCTCTTGTTCCTGCAGGACCACAAATGAGACCTCTTTTCTCCCTCCTCCCCTGCTTCCTCTCCCTCCTCCCCCTCTTCTTCCTTCTCCTTCTCCTTCTCTTTCTTCTTTCTCTTCCTCTTCCTCTTCTTAAACCAGGGGTGCTTTACCACTGAATTACATAACCCCAGCTCATTTTGTTTTTATTTTGAGACAGGTTCTCACTAAGTTACTGAGGCTGGCCTCAAACTTGTGATCCTCCTGCCTCGGCCTCCTGCAGTGCCTGGATCACAGGCGGGTGCCACCAGGCCCAACTCAGCTTCTTGATTACCGTAGCACACATTTGTGTGGCATCAAGACTCTCCCCGGCATTTCATCACCCTGGGCCCTCTAGCGAGGAAAGGAATGTCTATTCCATGATGCCCGATTTTTTATTAAAGGAGCCAGAGATGGAGAGTGACTTTCCCTGGGTCACACAGCTGGTAAGTGGCAGAGCCCGAAGGAAAGAGAACCCTGGATTTCCTGAGTGGCATTCGTGGTATTTGCCATTTTGCTCCCTTGAGTTTCTCACCTTAGTAACTGGGGCTTGGGACAGAAACACTCTTTCTGGGACGTATTCCGTGCTCCCCCAGTTACCCTCCCCCCTGGGGACAAAGAAGGCTCCTCTGGGTTTTTCCAGCCAAGAAGGGTGCCCTTATCTGGAGGAGATGCTGCCTGCAGTGAGAACTTCTCTCCATTTTTCCCAAAGGTTAAAGGAAAAAAAAAAAAAAAACCCTTTTAATTCTGTTTCCATTTAAATAGCCATGAGAATTGGGAACTCGAGATAACCAATCAGTTATTTGCTAGTGGAATTTTCCTGGGAAAGAGAAAAAGCACTTAGGCCCAAAATGTATACATTTCTTCCAAAAATGTCACTCAACATCTATCTCCCTCCCAGATAGTGACAAACGCCCCATGTTCCTGTCAAAATGCCAGCGCTCAGCACCAGCCTTAATAATAAAAGCCAAATCCAAAATCCAACAGAGAAACGGCAGTTTTGCCAGCAAAGAGTTTATCATCCCATTTTATTTTAAGGTGCCTGGCTCACTGTTTTAAAGTCTCTTTACTATTCTCTCCTAATTAAAAAAAAAAAAAAAAGCCACCAGTTTGCTCTCCGCGGTTGAAGATTTTCTCTGGAAACTCTTCACTCTTACACTTTTTCTTTCGTCCCCTAAAATACGATTATCTGAAATGTTTCAATAACAAGTGAATAAAAGGAATCTCCATGCACGTGGCTTGCAACTCCAATTAGTGCAACCGAGTGGCAAGTATATAAAAATAAAGGTTTGCAATGACCACTTCTTTTTCTTTTTTTCAGACAGGAGAATCCATTTTTTCTAGTTTCTTCCCCTGATTTCTCTCTGGTTTCCCCTCCATCTTCTCCCCTGCTGGAAAGGGGGTGCTTACAGTCCCAATGACACAGTCAGGTTATGCCATGAGCAGGCGTCAAAGTCAGTGAGGCGAAGATACATTGGCCTTGTGTTTGCACCTCTCTGAGGAAACACTAAACATCTCCAACAGTGACATAATTGCCACCAACCCAAGTTGTGGCATCAAGATGAAGTGAGGACCCTGACCAGGCAGAGACACAGAGCAGAGGAGGAGAGAGATCAGGAGGATCCAGAGTCTTCTCCGACGATTTCTATGCACCACTGTCCTAAAAGCGTGGTGCAGACGGTTCCATTTTAACCTCCTCCAATACCATGAGACAGGTACGATATTACCTCCATTGCACAGAAGGGAAAACTGAGACTGATGGAGGCTAAGAGACATACACCAAGGTCACCCAGCCCAAGTGACAGAGCCAAGAACTGAACTTGGTGTTCCAGCTCCCGTGCACAGCCTCCGCAGGGTCCAGAGCCCTCTGGAACACCCTGAGCCATGTTGCATGCTCACTCGGAGACGTTTTCTCTCCCTGGCATCGAGGCGGCCCGCCCAGCCCCACCAGCGCTCCAGAAATCCAGTAGGAAGACGGCCACACCATGGTAAGAGACGCCGCGTCCCCTCCCTCCCCCACCTGAAGCCAAGGCCCGCCCAGGGAACATGGAGACGGAGCTCTCCCTGCGGCTCTCTGCCCACGGGGCCTGCTGCCTGTGTCCTGGCAATTCTGTCTTCGCGGCATCCAACTTTTAATTGCTTAACACCAGAGATCCTGCTGCTGTTGCCATGGCACCCTAGGCCTCCCGGGCCCTCCCAGAGTCATCCAAGACCCACACATCCATCCCAGCCCCCAGAAATGTCCCACCTGGGCCAGCCCATGGCTCTTCTGGCTCCGCCCCAAACTCACGCATGAGTGCAAATCTCCCAAGCTCTGAAAACACTCCCCAGGGCTGGAGGTGTCTTTCCAGGCACCAGGCAACTCCCCCCATTGTATGTCCCAACCGCCCCTTGGTGTGAACACTACTGTCCCCCTGCATGGACGGGGGAACACACCAGGGGGTAATGGCAGAGCCAGGGTTGACCCAGGGGTACCCATCTCCTGAGGCCACATTCCTATCACTGCTACAGGGTGTTGGGAAGGACCAGATCAATCATGTGCTGTTGATACTCTTTGGAAAAGATGAAGGACAGTCCACTCTCGGCCCACAGCTCAGCTCCAGGAGGCCTGGGTCCCTCTTGCTCACGGGCTTGTCTTTGTGCCCAGGACAGGGGGCTTCTGCACACGGGGGGCTCTCACTCAAGAACTCTGAATGCTTTCTAGACCCGCCTGGTTCACATATTCTTTCATCAAAGCCAAACCATTTTTCAGGCCCTGGGTTAGGAGCTCCAGTTACAAAGAGGAGCAAGCCCTGTGTCCACCCCAGGTGGAATCCCACGTCCTGTCTATAGGAAAGAGGCAAATCCAACACAGGTTTCCAGGCGAGAGGGAACCCTGGGGGGTGAGCATTGTACATGCATGTCAACACCCTGGGCTCCTCGCAATAGGAGCAGCACGTATCTCAGTGGTCCTCAAACCCAAGCTTTGACTAGCAGAGGTCGCCACTCCCCTGAGGAAGCTCATCCTCCTTCCATCAGGGAGTGTGGGGCAAAGAGCAGCTCCAGGAATTCCAAATGTGTAGGATCCCCCATCCCGGAAGGCTGGAGCAAGTTTGTCTGTGTGGTGAATGACGGCACGCCTCAGACCTGACGCATCCGGCAGATTGCTGTTTATTGGCCACCAAGAATCATCCAAGGGCTACAGCAGGCAGCGCTGATAAACGGCCCGGCCTCCCCGCTGCAGTAGCATGTCAGAGCCTCGCCACCCTACAAATCACCCAGGAACCGGCAAATTAGCATAGATGAGGAGCAGATGCACACGGAGCCTGGATCCTGCTTCTCCTTTTATGCCTACACGAGAAGAACTGGAAACGGAAGCCCCAGCGCAGGCATGCAGAAGGTGCCACATCACCGTGGGAGGGTGCTACCTGGGAAGGCAGGGAGGACGGTGACAGAGGTCTACAGGGTGACGCCCGTGCCCCTTGGGTCCCTGACATAAGCCTCATTATCAGCCCTGGATTCAGACTTCCTTTACCCAGGTGTCCCTTGTCTCCCAGGTGAACACACGGTTGTTCCCTGAGCCCCCTCTGTGTCCTGGACACGGTTTTTTTACATATGCTGACAACACGGCACACAAAGCCTCCGGGAACCTCTCTTCTGTTGGGAGAGACAGACAATAAAATTAAAATGTGCCAACAACAATAACAAGACCAGCAGGTAGTGGTGTGCGTCACGCTTGCACACAGTGATAAAGGACATACAGAGGGCAGTGGGGCTGCTCTGGACAGGGAAGCCTTTCTGAGGGGTGACTCGTGAGCCTTGGGGTCACCCTGCAGAGCTGTGCTGTCCACACAGCCAGCACCAGCCACGTGTGGCCACTGACATTTAAAATACAACCATGAATACAATGAATACACCGATTTAATAATCATAATATTTAATGACTTTGTGGACCTTAAGCTGATGTGCCTATTTTTGAATTTACTTAGGTATTTCTTGCTTCTTTAGTTTTGTTTGGCTGATGTATGCTCATGGTTTCTTCTTTCCTTGTATTTTATCATTAGGCACATGTTTAATAAAATTCATTTATGGGAAAAAATATATATATTGCCAGTCCAAACTGGGACAACCATCAGTGTGGAAACCACACCAGATTCCTAAGTCTAGTAGGAAGGAAAGGATGTAAAATAGCTCATTAATAATTTCCAACATGGATCAGACGCTGAGACGACCATGTTTTGGACAGTTGGTTAAATAAAGCAGATTGTTAAACTTGACTTTCAACACAGGCACCACAAAACGTAAGCTCACCTGTGCAACACGCACATGCAAGACACATTCTATTCCTGCTGGGTGGCACTGCTTCTGACTCAAAGAAAAGCTAAGTCAAGGGCGTGAAGCCTTCCAGTGGCCAAAAGGGTGTTGGTCACATTTTCCTCACAAGAGCGTAGAGAAGCACCTGTCAGATGACTGTTACCAAAAGATGAAAGACAACAAGTGCTGGCGATTGGGAACCCTCACTCGCTGGCGGGAACGTTCGTTAGTACCGCCATCTTGGAAAACAATATGGAGGTTCCTCCAAAACATTAAAAGTAGAACCACCATATGACCCACTACCATGTGACCCACTACCATGTGACCCACTACCATGTGACCCACTACCATGTGACCCACTATCATATGACCCACTACCATATGACCCACTACCATATGACCCACTATCATATGATCCACTACCATATGATCCACTACCATATGACCCACTACCATATGACCCACTACCATATGGTCCACTACCATATGACCCACTACCATATGATCCACTACCATGTGATCCACTACCATGTGACCCACTACCATATGATCCACTACCATGTGACCCACTACCATGTGACCCACTACCATGTGACCCACTATCATGTGGTCCACTACCATATGACCCACTACCATATGACCCACTACCATATGACCCACTACCATATGACCCACTGTGGATATACATAACTCTGTTGAAGAGACATCTGCACACCTGTGTTCACTGGGGCGTTACAGTCGACAAAATATGGAACCAACCTAAGTGTCTATCATTGGATGGATGAACAAGGGATCACAAGAGATATATTCACAACGGAACAGTGCCTGTCCTTAACAAAGAAGGAGACCTATCATTCGTGACAGCATGGGTGACCCTGGAAGACCTTAAGTCAGTCATTACAATAGCAGGGGCAGAAAGACCAATGTCCCATGACCTCACTTACATATGAAATCTAAAAAAGTTGAACTCATGGACACAGAGTAGAAAGTTGGTTACCGGAGGCTGGGGCTGGGGTTGGGGAGGAGTAGGTCAAAAGGCACAGAGTTTCAGTTAGTAGGAGGACCTACTGCACATCATGGTAACTCCTGTTAATAATGTCATCTGCCTGGAAATGACCAAGGATGTGAGATAATGCAGACATCAAATAACTTGATTTAACCATTCCACGATATATACATATGTCATTGTAAATATATACAATTTTTACTTTATCAGTGAAAAACACATATTTTTAATGCATAGGTAAGAGAAGGATTTGCATTAGGGATTCCGTCTTACCCACCACGTGTAATGCAATAGGTCAGGCATGACGGTGCCACCCTGGCCTCTGGAGCTTGGGAGCTGAGCCTTGGAGGTTGGTAGAGTGCATACTTAGCAGGCTCCAGGCCCTGGGTTCCTTCCAAGTGCCACAGGGGGATAAAAATAAGCCCCCCGCTGTCGGCCTTGGCTCTGTCCACCCGCCCTCAGGCACAGGTGTGGCACCTCATCCCCTCCCAGGGTTACTGCAGGAACAGACCTGGCAATGACCCTGGGCTTTGCCTCCCGTACCTTCACCCCCTCCCCTCAGCCGCCATAGTTCTGACTTAGTACAAACTCACTGGGAAGGAGAAAGGCCAAGGTTCCTCCCAAGAACTGGGGAGGTTTGACCGCTGCGTCCACGTCTGGCTGAGAGGTGAACGAGCCTGTCCAATCGGCTTGGAAATGGCACACTAGCAGACGCGGGCAGGAGGACCCCTCTCTTCAGGGGTGGGGTGGGCTGCAGGTGTTTGGATGGATTCAGAATCACCTCCGCCAGGTCTCTTCTCCTTATTTTACCTAAGTACCTTTGATGTTTGGGACCTTCTGCAGAATGAGACAATAATCAGACTAAAAAGGTTGTAAGCTTTAAATTTGATGCTAATACAATATAGAGGCCTGATGCACTTTATTTTATCTTAACATTATCTTCTCTATTTTCTCTCACCTGGGAGAAAGGTTAGGTCCATCTCTGATCAATCTAGAGGATTAATACACTCCCCTAAGAAGGAGCGTCGGTCTTTCCCGCGGTACCATGGCTGCTCAGGCCTGAGGACAACTTGGTGGAGGGGTGGTTCCCCCCCAGTGACTCTATTCATTCACAGAACATCAAGGCCCAGGGTGATGACACTCCATTCTGTTCCGTAGACATTATCTGTCAATTTGTCCACTTGACAGAAGGAGAGACTGAGTGACTTCTTGGAGACTGTGAGTTTCCTACATCCCAGGAATAGACTGAGACTTGAAAGCAGGGATTCTGAACACTCCATTCCTGCCCCCTCCGAACTGCCCGAGGATGGCAGCTTGCCCTCCACTTGATCCCCTCCAGGGGCCACAAACCCCCTACTTCACAGGACAGTTGTTAGCATTTATTGAGTGCCTACTGGATGCCCCATCTCTCCCTACACATAAACTCTACCAATCCTGGTTTCCGTCCTGGGAGGCACGCACTGTCCTTGTCCCAATTTCCAGGAGAGGTGCCAGACACTTCGGCACCTACTGTACCTATGAGCTTTAAATGAGGGACAGAACTTGCCGGAACCGATGCCACACCCAGGCACCTCCTTTCCGCCTGGGGACTGCACATCCTGTATCTCTATGGAGACGGACAAGGACCTGGGAGGAGTAGCGGTCCCCCTGGTCCTACATCGGTTGACCACAGCGACTGGGACGGTTCCCTGGCTCTCCACTCACCTAGAGCCGGGAGGGCTGCTTCCTCCCCCGTCACCTGGAAGACGCCTCAGGCTCTTTGTAGACAAGACAAACCCCAGCCTGGAACAAAAGCTGTCTGTGGATGATCCATCAGCCTTCCTTAAATAGGCCGCGCGGAGCCGTCCCCAACCCTCCTACCCTGTGTGATAAGCGGTGACGTATGGTGTTCATTTACTCTTCTGTTCCTACAGAAATATGGCGGCCACAATCAATTTCCCTGTTTGTTCTCTGACCCCCTGTTCCTGGGTTAAGCAGCCTGCTTTGTCTACATTTGTCAGTTGATACAAGCTTCTCCCTGCCATGGGCACCACTATTGATGAACGTCATCGGAATACAGAGCCGTGAATAATGCACAAAGGATCGGACATGCCAAGCCGCCCCGGGAAGGGGAGGGTGCTGGGGGCGGGGAGCCGGGGCCCGTGTTGCGCTGCTGGAGCGCCTTCATTTACAAAGCATATTTGTCAAGTCTTTTGCTAAGAGTAATGCCGCAGAGCAGCCTCCCATCACTCTTGTTAATGGGGCTGTCTGTGGGTTACAGTAAACAGCTATAACTCTTCTCTGGAGCCATTGTGCAGCCGGCAGAGTTTTTTCAGCTACCAATTAAGGGTGTCTCCAATTTGCAAGCCAGGATCACAAGAGCGTGGTGCTTGGCCATCAGGACCTGGCATCGTGGAGACTTGGTGGCATGGAGGGTGAGTTGGGAAGACTGAGCTGCCCTTCCGCCATCTGGTAAGAGGCCTTGGAACCTGACTGGAGCCCTGGAGAACCTCCAGTGTCCTTTAAAGGCCACCACGTCATGCCATTCAAAGACACTGGCTGGTCATCTCAGACTCTCATGGAGATGGAAAAACGTGGGAGTTGAGAATACAAGCTCAGGAGCAGGGGTACGAGGAGCCCGATCCCAGCTCAGCTCAGTCACCTACTAGCTGTGTGACCTTGGGCAAGTTATTTAAAGTCTCTGATCCTTGGAATGTCATGTGTTAAAAGCGATGCACCACAGCACCTCTGCATGGAAGAGTTTTGAGAATCAGACAAGACTGTATGATACACAGGAAGCCACCATCGTCGTCATTTCCTGCCTTAGCTAGGTCTTATTCCTCACTGCCCCATCTAGTTGACCAGTATTTATCTCTCAAGTTCCATATGAAATTCCGCCCCCCATGACTGCGTCAAAAACAGCTCTTCTCTCCATTAATAATCACATTGATGGGGGCAGTTAGCATGTACCAGGTCACGTGACTCTTACTCTCTCCCCATTTCCCAGATGTGAGCATTGAGCCTGGAAGTTTCAGTACTTGCTCAGGGGTTCGGGTTCGTGGTTCTCAAACAACAGGGTGAGACCTAGTCCCCAAGGGATGGCTCAAACCAGAGCTTGCCGATTCCTACTTCTCTCAGGTCCAGATGGGTCCCTGCTCCAGGATCTGCCCTCTCTTTCTGGAGCATAATTATAACTTTCAGTGATTGTTGGGCTGAGGTTGTGGCACGTGTGAGGCATTGGGTTCTATCCTTGGCACCATACAAAAATAGAAATAAAATAAAAAGTTGAAAAAGAAATCGTGATTGTCGTCTCACAACTATTGCCCCAAGGAAGAGGAGAAGATCCTTAGAATGTCTAATTTTATTTACGCATTCAACAGTCTGAGATGCCGAGGAACCAAAATCGCCCTCCACCCGTCATCTGCCTCACGGACTGAGAGGCCAAGCCTGTGTCAGGCGCTCCCGGAAGGCTCTGCCTGGTCTACGGGAAACGCAGAACCTGTGACTGACAGGTGCCTCCTTCCCAGACGTGGGGAGAGGGCACCACTGAGGATGTTATTGGTGTGTTGATCTTCATGGTTTGGGAGAAGAGGGTCAGAAGGGCTGGGGACCACTTCCAACTGTCCAGCTGGTGAGCCTTCCCCACAGTCCCCTCCTCCAGAGACACAGGGAGCGGCCGGTGCCTCCCTGTGAAGTCAGCGCCTGGGTTCACTCCGTCCTCAGTAAAGGGGCCACAGAGTGCTGGGAGCTGAGGCTCAGGGGTGAGCAAAGCGGGATCTTCATTCCCGCTCTCATAGCCATCAGGGAAGAAAGAACGGTGACCAAACGAGGGACAGGTGCTGAGCCATCCACCCACCCCCCGCCCCGCGGAATCCTCGGCTTAGCCCATTTACCCCTCAAAAACAGAACAAGCGTCCATCGTGTCAGTAACTGGTGTCTGTGCGCCCCAAGTTCACATGTTGACATCTGATCCAGACACCATGGTGTTTGGATTGGGGCCCTCTGGGAGGTAACTAGGTTTGGATGAGGTCCTGGAGGTAGATTCCCCCATCAAAGAACTGGTGCCCTTATAGGGAACAAAGGGCCCAGGGTGCATGTCCTCTCTCTGGTCCTCTGTCCCCCCTCCTTCTTCTCTCTCGTGTGAGGATACAGCAGAAAAGGCACGGTCTGGAGACCAGGAAAAGAGGCCTCGCCAGAACCTCACCGCGCTCACACCTGATCTCAGAGTTTCCAACCTCCGGAACCAGAGTAGTCAGCGTGGACCCCCCGACTAAAGCACACTGTCACAGTGTCCCCAACTGATGCCGACACCATCCCTTTTATCAGAGGAGCAAAATAGTGCAGAGGAAGACGGTCGCGCTGCTCCTCAACTCACGGAAGCACATGCAAAGGCCACAAGTGTCCGAATTTGAGAACTTTCCAGAAAATAGACGTGCTCATGTGAGAGAGAACATGATGAAATGAAGAGGTCGGCAAAGCTGCCGTTAAGCAGAGAGCGAAAGCCGAGGACGGTGCGCAGGGAGAAGAAGCCAAGTCCCAAGACACCGGCACTGAGAGGCGCAGCGTTTCCGGGGACCACAGGTGTCAACATCGTGATGCCCTGGATTCCAGAGGAGCCGGCTGAGGTCATCGTCCCCCCCCCTTCCTGGGGACCACTCACGGCTTCAGCAATCCCACTGAGCACTCGCCCTGGGCCAGGCTCTGAGGGAGGCGGGTCAGGTGGGGTCAGCAGGGCACGGTGAAGACACAGCTCTGCACACGCTGTGCTTGGCATGCCCTGGGCACGGCGAGAGGCAGGCGAGAAGCAGGGCACCGCCCAGCCCTCTGTGTGTACTGCACCTGACGAGGTAAGCCGGGCAGTCACCTGAGGTCAAGGGCAGCAGAAGAAGATGGAGGGAGGAGGAAAGACCCAGCAGGAGAAGAGCCAGGTAGGTGCGGAACAGCCATCTCCAGTACCAGCTCCAGGGGGCTCTACAGCCCTCCTCTCTCGGTCCAGTACAACCTTCCCAGGCAGCCCCGGTCCAGGAAGTGAGCCGCCATTTGTCGGGACTAATCGGGGTCCGTCACACAGTGACTAGTTTAGGCAGAGGCCCATGGTGAGCCACGGGGAGCAGGAACACACTGGTATGGAAGAGGCCTGTACCCTGAGGATGGGAACAGACGGACTCTGCCCCCTTGTCTCCAGGACAGTCTCCAGGACTGTCCCCCTCTGCCCTGTGCACTGTTGTGACAGTGCACACCTGTGTGTGTTAAGCCTCTGAAGTTTGGAGTCATCTCTTTTTTTGGAGCCCAAAGTGTCATCATGGGGCTGAGAAATTCCCAGCAGCACAGGTGGCCAGGCCTGAGTGGGCGTTGGCCGGCGGGAAGGGGAGGTGGCCCTGCACAGGCAAAGTGCGCACATCTGAGAAAAGTTCCCTCCCAAGGTCAGCAGAGGGAAGGAGGGCGCGGGGAGGGGTGTGCGGGGCTGCAGGAAATGGAGGTTTAATGTTTGTGTAAATTGAAAGAAGGAATCTACTTGGAAATGAGAAAAAGTGAGATTAAAATGGAAAACACAGCCCCAGAGCTATTAATACCCAACAGATCCAAATTGAAAAATAAAGGCAATGGGTGAAGCATAGAGTTCTCAAAATGAATTCGTGTCATAAACCATTAACATCAGCTCTACCTTATTACCTGTAATTCCAGAGAGAGGGGCTGCGAGTAGCGTGGGGTGCATGTCTGATTGGGGAGCGGCGAGACCGTGCTCCCAGGCCGGGCTGCTCACTCCTCCCCGAGGCCCCGGGCTGAGCCTCCTTATCTCACCAGCTTCGGAGGCCCGGGGAAGCCCCAGCTCTGCCCTTGGCCCAAGGAAGAGCTCAAGCATCCGCAGACGCTATTGCTAAGAAACCCTGAAACCAAGAGAGTTCCGGGTGAATCACTATCCTTCACTTCCATTAGGTGCCTCCATAACTGCCCGGTCCCTGTGCACGCTCACTGGTGTTGATGAGGAACATGTGACCTACATTTGAGGGCCAGTCAGTAAATGTCACCTAAGCCTGGGCCATGACCTGGGGAAATGAGGACCGGTGTGGTCTGTACTGTCCAGGGGCCACACACATGACCCACACAGCCCTGGCTTCGACGTGTCACCATCCACAGTGGTAATCAGTCGCCTTTTGGACATTCAAACCTGAGCACTGCCATTGACCTGCCACAGGACTTAGGCAAGGCCTCGGACGCACTGTCCTTCCTGGTCCACAAGATCAAGCCAGAAGTGGCCAGGGAGGACCCAGACCAGTAGTAGCACATAGCATGAGCGCAATGAAAGCTGGGTTATCACTGCTGCTCTCTCAAAGCTTCACGGGCTTGGGGTCCGCAGGGCACTGAGGAAGAGATCTGACATTCGGGTGTGACCAGCGTCCACCCCAGAGCTGGGGAGGACTCCCTGTGGAGAAGCAGCCCTGGAGGTTTGGAAGACGGTGTGGTGTCTGCACAGGAGACTCAGGCGGCCAAGCATTTGCATGCTTCTTGCCCAGTCTTCAAGCTGAGCCTCCTCAGGCCCAGGTCCACCACGGACTCACCCAAGAATAATTCCAGAGAATGCTTGGGTCCGAGGGAGCACCAGCAGTCTAGCACCACTGCCACCGGGCTCACCGGTGCCACTCTCTTGTCACAGGTGGATGCTGAGCAGCTCTCTGACAGGTTTTGTCTCTCCAAATTCTCCCTGTCTCCCATACACCTGTGTGCATGCACACACACACACTCACACACACACACAGCTGCACACTGGATCAGCTTCAGGAGCATCCAGTGGAGCTTAAGCAGTATGCCATTTGCTGCAAACAGCTATTCCTTGCACAGAGCTGCAGAGTATCAACAAGCTGCCATGAGTCCCAACACTCTAGCACGTCCCTCCTTAGAAAGTCTCCACCCTGAAGACCATCGCGTCCTCCACAAGCCCACCCTGTAGCCAGGTCAAGCTGGACTCCACTCACCAGCTGGCCCCATCACATGCCCCAGGACACAGAGCCGGAGCTATCTGAGCTCCTTGGAATGACTCCAGGAGAAGTCCAACACCTCTTTGCCAACACCCCGAACACGGATGCCTGATTTCCAGTTCAAGGTCCAGAGAGTGGCTCAGGTGGACTACAGTTAACTGGTCATCAGTCTTCCAGTTGGGGGAACTCGTGGACTTCCTGTAACCTCTCCTCCAAATGTGAAATTCAGTCTATTCTCCAAGGGCAATCTCTTCTATGAGGAGTAACCAGTCCAGCGTTAGGGACTCATGTCAGGCGATTCTTGATAATTACCTAAAATATATTTCTAACTGGGAACAGTACAGATTTGAGACTGAGCTAGAAAGACGCTCAGCTCCAAGTCCTGGTACCTCTAGGTGTGTGCCTTATCGATCCCTCCTGTTGTACCTTATTACACCACCTGCTTCTAGCCAAGAAGTGCCTCTTTGAGCTCCTTGAGAAGAGGGACCATGCCTTCTCAGTCTACTGCTCTATAGAATTCTTTTTAAAAGGTGGACAGTGGAATGTCACCCAAGTGAGCTCCCAGATCTGAGTTCCAACACGCCAGCCGTGCGACCTAGACAAGGGACTTGATGCTTGCGGGTCTCTTTTTCTTGTCTACAAAAAGGCACAATAATCCCTCCTGAATAATGCTGACATGCTTGATAAGAAAAGTAGTCCATGTACCAGAGAAAGAAAAGAAACCAGTGGTGGCCGGGTCTCTCCTATTACTCTGGACAGGTAGAAGATGTTTTATCAGTGCCCTCCCCACCCCGCCCCATCGTTTCTCACAGACTCACTCGCCCTGTGTGTGGAGGTGCCAGAACACCATTCCCTGACCCACCGAGTGCTGGGGATGCAGAAAGGAAGCAGGCACACCCCCGTCTTCAAGGGCTCTGCAGTCTCTGTGTTAGAGATGAGGGCAGTCTGCGGAGATGGACGGAGGTGGGACCCTTCCACCTGGGAGTTCAGAGGCAGCATCCCAGAGGAGATGACAGCAAAATGACCATTGAGAGTTGAGGCGGACTGACAGTCAGAGACAGAGCTGAGACAAGTTCAATGCAGAGATCAGCAGAAATCTAATCGCGCTCGGCCTGGTAAACCAGGACCCTCGGCTAGGAGGATTTCAGTCGCAAATAACAAAAGTTAAGCTCAGACCAGGTTATGATTAAAAAGGGAGGTGATGTGCTCACCTGGCTTGGAACCACTCTAGGTAGCCGCAAACTAGACACAATTAGCTTCAGAACCAGGGCCTTGGAGGGTGGGGTGGTGACCCCTGGTCACGGGGTGCTTTCTCCCCATTTACCTTCTATCTTCGCTCACTTCATTCCTCAGAATAGCTGCGCCCAAGAGGGAGGGGAGACCCTGCAGAATCTCTCAGTCCATTTCCTCCCAGTTTATCCATCCCAGTTCTGAGGTGCGATTTTTTTTTCCAATAATCATCTATCTCTTCCTGGGTGGGGTTCTGAGTAGCTCCGCTTAGGGGACATTCCCTCTCATTCAGCCACTTATGTGGCCTGGAGGTGACACAAGCTGATGCCCAATGCTAAGTCATGTGCTCACGGTGCACAGGTAACACTGGGGTGGGTGGCAGAGTGGCCCAAGCCGGGGAAGGAGCTTAGGAAGTGTTTGGCAGCTGAGTAAAATCTTTAAAATCTCTGACAGCTCAAGATCCCACGGTTGAATCCCTCTGCTTGTAAACAGGCAAAAAAGAGTCATTGCAGCCTGGACCTGGGGGGTCTCAAAAGCAAAACCTACTTCCCCTGTGATTTCCCCTCCCCTTTCCCTGGGGACTCAGGCTGGCTCTGACCTTAACATTCCCAACTTTCCAAAATACCCTGCATTTATTTAGGAGAATAAGGAGGGGATACATGCCACCCTCCAGAAGCAAGGAATCAGGAGACAGAGTCTTAAATCCAGGGACCATCAAAGCTGGGGAAGGACAGGCAGGTCACCTGCACCGTGTCCTACCCAGAGTCACCCACAAGATTTCCTCTCTCTCTGCCAAGAGAAGAAAGGGCATTTGTGCTCTACCCTGCCACCTGGCCACCTTCCAAGGGCTGCTTGTCACTTTAATAAATTCTCCTTTTTGTGTGTCTTCAAGTCACCTGGGGCACAGAAAAGGAGTCTAGCTGAGTTTCAAGTATTTTCCCTGAAGGCAAAGGATGAGCACCCTGGGCAGGAACCTTGCCCAACTTCTCAAGGTCACGGAGGCTGGGGACCTGGGTTCCTCATCAGCCGAGGCACATACATGGGTTGTCCTGGTGCATGGGGTAGTGTGTGTGTGAAGATGGGCAGGAGAGCTCTATGTTTGCCCCAGAATCCCATCCCCCGAATCGCCCAGCGTCCCATCCCCCTTGCTCTCTTCTGAACCAGGTAACTCTGGAGTGAAAGTCCAGACACACACACTCTAACTGTGGGCGGAAGAGGCTTAATCCATCCTGTGGTCCTGGATGAACCTCGCAACCTCTCAGGGTCTATTTCTGAGTCTATAAAATGAGGAGGAAGAACAACGTCACATAGGCTCCTTGGAGCGCCTCGTGTCATTAAACATTTACTGAACATGTATTTTGCATCAGAAATCGCAGAAAACAGACAGCCAACAAGTACTGTGCATGTGGTTCTCAGTGATTCATGCAGTTGGACTCACTGAATCTCCATTGGCCACCCAATGACGAACATATTGCCGTCCCCTCATTTGGCAGGCCAGGAAACGGGCACAGAGTGGCCCTTAAGGGCCCGTGATAACACAATCCTTAAGTGGCAGGCTGAGGATTTAAATGTAGGGTCTGGTTGCAGAGCTCCTGATTGCTCTCAGTGCCTACCTGTCTCCTGGCGGCCCTTACGGAAGAACAAAGCACGGCCTCTGTCCCTGTGCTGCATTGCACCTGAGAAGCAAGAGGTTTGCAAGCAACCACCGCTAGACCCAAGTGTCCACCCGTGAAGACAATGCACACCTCTCCAAGCCAAGGACTCAGCAAACACCCGTTGGGTCAAGTTCAGCGGCAGGAGGAAAGGTTTCAGAGTCGGGAGGAGGCCAGCGTCACTTCCTTCAGAGTCACCTGTGCCTCCTTTGTCTGGGGAGCCTGAGCCCAGGAGGTGATGGAGTGAATCTTTGGACTCAGGTCCACAGGGTGGAGGGAAGCTGTCTTTTGTTCTTTGGTTTTTCCTGACCAAGTTGCTTCCTTCTGAATGGTTTTTACGAGGGTCCAATTCACAATCCCCGCTCCCCTGATGCGTCCCTGCGCACACACGCTTCTCACGAGGGTCCCTGCTCCATGGCAGCATCAGCCCAGTCTGTGGACCCCACTGAACTGTGTGGACCTCAGTACGTAGCTCTGCAGGGAGCATAGTAGGAGCTTAATGAAAGTTGTTGATCACATGATTACAATAAAAACAAACAAGATGGTAAGCAAGCAGTCAGTTTGATTCAGCTCTTCTGACTCCTCTTAGATGTTAAGATTTCCACAAAGGAATGAAAGTTCTAATCCTGAAGAGAAGATCTTTGCATGCCCTGAGCTGGGTGCACATATCTTTAGCACCTCCTGAAGCTCCAGTTTCATTCCTAGTCTTTGTGGTAGGCAGAATAACGTCCCTGCAGCATGTCCACCTCCTAAGCCCTAGAACTTGTGAATATGTTAGCTCGTGTGGCAAAGAGGACTTCCTGATTGTCAAGGCTGTTAAGATGGGGATTAGCCTGGATTTCCCAGGTGCAGCCCAGGTCATCTCACACACTTCGATGTGATGGAGGGAAGCAGGGGACATAGAGCTTGGAAGAGATGGGCAGGTGCCGTGCTTCTGACTTTCTGATATCATTACCAAGAGTCGTATTGAAGTATATCTGATAACCAAACAACTGCATTGATGCCACGGGTATGTTTTGCTGAATCTGTCCATATGCACACACTCATGGAACCATCCTAATCAGGGCTTAGGAACCTTCTGGAGGTGATATTCATTCTACGCTGGCTTTGAAGGTAGAGGAAGGCATCATGGGCCAATTAGTGCAGGAGCTTCAAGAAGATGAAAAAGGCAAGAAAACAGATTTCCCCCTGGAGCTGGATTCCAGAAGGAGCACAGCCCGCCAACATCTTGATTTTGCCCAGGAAGGCCATTTCAGACTTCTGACCTCGAGAACCGTAAAGTAATAAATTTCTGTTGTTTTCAGGCCTCGGTTCGTGCTTGTTACGGCAGCCAGAAGAACAACCCAAGGCGGCTCTGTTTCCAAACCTGCTCTAAGCACAGCGCTCGTCCTCTCCCCCAGAGCCACCCAGCCCACTTTATGTATTGATTCTCTTCTTTTGATTTATTCCCCGGGAGGGGTGGAGGCTCGTTCCCATGCTGCCATTTAACCAGCAGCATAGTTCACGTCCGATCCTGTGGTTTTTTAATGTGAATGATCCACTTTAATCCTAATGGCTACGCTGGGGTACGGTCACCACCCTCCCGCCTCGCAGAGGGACAAACTGCCTTTCAACAATGTCACATCCAATGCTGGAAGGGGCTTAAATCCTCGGTGCGTAGCGCTGTCTGCTAACGCCAAGCTGCGTGGCCTTCACCGGCTCCTCCCGCCGCCATGGCTGCACACCTCTCGACTTCGCTGAGTCTACATCTGTTACTTGGAGACCTGAGTGCTTTTTTATTCTGGTTCAGATTTCACAGATGGTGGGATGACAGGGGAGATAACTTACCGGGGCCCGAGTGTGAAGTAATGGTACCATGGAAACAGGCGAGAACGGCAGTGATCTGTTCTGTTCTGAGTCTGTTTTAATTTGGATGGCTGGACATAAATCAGAGCTTCCCGGCTGGCATCTACCGCCATTTGGGACAACCACTAAAGACCCGGAGACGCAAAGGCACTTGCCCAAGGCCACCAACTCAGGCAGAGGCCAGCCAGGGAACTGACCGCAGGTCTTCCTGGCTGTAAAGCAGTTGAGCTTTATGGCTCTCAGATAATGTGCAGCTTTTCCTGACACTTGCTCTTTTGCTGATAATGGTGGCTCTCAAATTAGCCATCTGCAAACCAATGGCATCAGAATCCCACAGGAAGCTGTTAAATGTACGTATTTCCTTGACTCATCCCTGAGACTTTGATTCTCTTGGTCTGGATCACACTTTCTGGGAATCTGACGCCACTGTTGTCTTTGAGCTCTTCAGGTCAGTAGGACGACCAGCCAGGTTTAGAAACTCTGGGCATCGGCAGCAATGCCCATATTCTCCAAGAGTGAGATATGCAGGTACTTTTCCGCCACCTCCGTATAGAAGATGTGGGACTTTCTTTTCAGAAGACCAACTGGAGAGAGAGCTCATTCCCCGACAGATGATAATGCAGATGAAGTTGTTGGAATCCATCATGGCCTTCGGGAAGATGATCTGGGTACACTCTGCTTCCAGAGAGTTCTTAGGCACAAGTGCAGAATCCTCACCCAAGGCAGCCCTTGAAAACCTTCAATCATCCCTTAAAGTGAGAGATCTCAAAACCTCAACGTTAAGTGTTGGTGAGTTACAGGAAATGGGTATCCTCCAACGTGAGTGGGAAGAGAAGGGGTAAGAAGTGGTGACAGCATTTAGGAGGAAATTTCAGAGCCAGAGCGTGTCTAAAATGGATCATGCATAGACATTTATGACCCAGCAAATTATCTTCTAGATTTCACACTATAAAGAAACTTACAGAAATGTAAGCATGCTCAAGAAAAAAAACTGGAAACCCCCAATGTGTCCATCAACATGGGCTGACCAAATAAGCTCAGTCTTTTCAATACTATGCATTACAGATATGTAACACGATGTGATAGGTTGGGATGAGCTGTCACGAACAAACACCCCAGATGTAACATTAAGAAGAAAAGCAAGCCTCAGACTAACACAAGCAGTATGCCTTGATCAGACACGGAGAAATGGATATGGATGTGTCTCCGTATGCTCGCCAAGACACGATTCTATTCCAACATCTTGTATGTAAATGAAGACAGATTTTGATTGGTATTCATGAAACTGATCAGTCTCTACCTCTGGGAAGTGGACTGGACCTAGATACAAGGACGATGTGTGAGACCTTTTCTCCACTGGGTTTGAATTCTTTTCACTCAATAGTATAATCACAATGACTCTGGCAAGTTGTGGCCTGGTTGCCACTGGAGTCTCTTCATCTCTTGGAAGAATCAGAAGCCTTGTGTTTATTTCATCAATGGCCACAGTCTGTGCTATTGGGGAAATTTTCTTTATTGAGTCAAATATACCCTGATTGGCATCCATCTCATATACCAGGTAGCACAGTGGGTACCAAGAGAAATGAATGCAGAGCCGTCTTTGTCTTGGAAGAGCTCCCCATCTTGGGTGGTGAGAAGCGAGGCGTATGTACAGTTAAATCATCAACACTACGTGGTGAATGCTATTGTTTTAAAAAGAAATAATAGTCCTTCCCTAAACACCTTCAGTGCCTAGACATGTGCATGCACCAAAGTTGTGGAGATGTTTAAATACTCTCCTGCCCTTGAGTCTCTCACCTAGATTGCTTGCCTTGGTGCATGGCTCAGGGCAAGAACCCCATCTTGCTCATCCCTTTATCCCCTGGAGCGATTTGTCCTGAGCTTTGTGTGAATCAATGGCAAAAACCGCATCCCCCTGGCAGGGACCCCGTGGAGAGAGGGGTGGGCACGAGGAAAGAGAGGGAGGAGCGAGGGAGTCTGGAGTCTGGAACCCTGGTGGCCAAAGGAAAGTCCCTTCTGTTTATTTTTAACTTGAGGGACGTCCTGGGTGACGTTGACAAGCTAGCAGCTACAAATCTAAGCTTAGGGATCAGCTTGGGGCAAGAGGTGGAAATGAGGATCGGGAAGTCAGAGGTGAGAGGATGTGATTCCTATGGAGATGGGCGAGGTGTTACCAATGAAGACTGTGGAAAGTGGAACTCTATTAAGAGGTAAAGTGGAAGAGATAGCAGACTTGGAAGAGCAACAAAGACGGAGAAGGAGAAACGGGAAAAGTGACATTGTAAGGGGCAGGGTAGGGGCATTCCCAGTACTGATTTCTAGGCAGTACGTAGATCCAAGCAGTGCACAGCAATCGAGCAGGTGCAAAAGGGTCAGCGGGAAGGACTGGATACAGGTTCAGAGTGGACACGCTGCCATCAGATGGCCTGGGTGTGACAACCCTCTCCTCGGTCACAGATAGCCCATCTGTCTAACAGGGATGCAGGGAGCAATAGCTCTATCTTAGAAACGTCCACAGACTTAAGAGCCAAACATGTACACAGTGCTTGGAACATAGGTATTAATAAGTGATAGAACAGCAATGATCACCCTTATCAATCAAGGACCTCAGACGACTTGGCAAGATCTTATGAGTGGGGCATGACCCCACTGACCGTGCCCTGGTCTAACCCTCCTCCTTGAGCACAGTTGGACCTGTGACTTGCTTCTGGCCAAGAGTGTGGCTTGATCCAGTCACCTTACCAGGCAAAGGAGAGGGGATGCCATCCTGTGACTTGTTTCATCATATAAGACTCCAACTTAGCAGGCAGCGGAGACCCCCTGCTGGCACTGAGGAAAGGGACCCACTGAGCACCCTCTATGGAGAATGTCCCAGGGCAGGAAGCTGCCTTTGCTCCTAGAACTCAAGGGTGGTCCACAGACCACATCCAGCAAGAAGCCTTGGTCATAAAGCTGCAAAGAAAGGACCCCTGCCCCAAATAAACACGGATGCAGATCTTTCCTACTCATACCTCCGGATGAGCGTGCAGCCCAGCAGATGCCGACTGCAAGCTGGAGCGATTCTCAGCCGAGGTCACCTAAGCTCTGCGGGGACTGTGCCACCGAGCTGGTGGAGATGAGTGCGTGAGTTTTCCATCACTGATGGGGTCTCACGGAGGCAAAAGGCACAGTGCACTTCTCTGGTGAGAAGGAAGGCACGGAGCGGAGCCAGGGGAGGAAATCTCTGCCTCCAGAGAACAGCTGAGGGTGGTGGTCTGAGCAACAGGAGAAGAGACCAAATCCAGGGCAAAAGCGATTTTTAAAGTAAATCTTCCCATGAGTCTCTGTCAGACCCCAGAGCGTTCTGGCTGTGACTTCAGATTCTGTGGCAAAGCCCTTCATTGAGCAGCCTCTGTGGCCTCCCAACAAGGGGCATCAGGAGCCAAGGTGTCAGCAGGCCGTACTAGGAGCTGCCAACTGTCTTGGTTCTCCTACACCTGTGTGCCACCAAGTGGGGGCCGCAGGAGACCCCTGGGGATCCCCCAGGAATCGGAGAGAATGAGGACTGACAGCGTACTTAGACAGGTAGCAAAGAGGTAGTGTCCCCTGACTCTTCCCCTCCCTACCTCTCCACAGCCTTACTTGGGACTCCATGTACGAATCGTGGTGGGACAGATTGGTTCCAACCATTCAGCCAAGGTCCCGTAGCATTAGAATCCCTGGGGGAGTTGCCTTCAGGTCCAGATGTCTGACGTGGCCAGCCCAGCCTCTGCCCAGGAGATTGCATCTCAAAGAGCACTCCAGCTTCCTATCACAACAAGTTGCTGGACACTGGAAGTTCCAGCGCTTACCAGCCTTATGGTCTTACCCAAGTCTCAAAGCTCTCTAGACTCAGACTCCTCATCTTCAAAGATGAGAATAGCTGTCATTCCTGTCCTCAGCCGTTCTCAGAATTTCTGTGAAGCGTTGGGAAAGAACAGTGGGTTGTGGGGGCTGCCATTGCGGGGTTTCCTTGTTCTCTGGATCCCAGAGGACCTGGACAGGCTTGGCCTCTCCCAGAGGAGAGGTCAGGGATTCTGTGGACATCACCATCTCCATCTCCAACCGGCAAACCCCACCCCACCCACTCTGGGCCTCCCTCGGGAGCAGATGGGAGTCAACTTGATGTACCAAGAGCCACAAAGACCTGAATTTGACTCTCAGGTGGGACACAAGATACATGATTTTGTTCACGGTGCCCTCCCTGGGCCTCTTTTATCCTCAAAGATAAAGCAAATATGAGACAATGTCCTTATTGTCATCGGTTTAGGAAAAGGACAGGCTACGGTATGTGCAAGCAATGACTTCCACCTTCTTTTAAACCCCAGACTTTACCACCCTACTGTCATTGTTGCAGTAATTCAAATGGGTTAGGAGCCTACAAACTAAACTCTCCGCCCGTCCTCTGACTCAGAGAGCAGGACACCAGCCCGGGAGCCTCCCGGGCTCACAGCACAGTTTCCTACACTCCCGCTCCACAAAGCCAGCCTCGCTGCAGTTCCAATCAGGCGTCCCCGAGCCGGCAGGCGGACCAGCTATTTCCGTGGGCTGTGTGCCAGTCTAGCCCCCAGCCACCTCCCTCCGCTGTCGGAACAACTCTGTCTGTCAAAACTTTCCGAGCAGAGTCATTAGTTTCAGAGAGATGGGGAAGGAAGGATGTGTTGCCTGGGGCATCTCTTTGAAAAGGTCTAACTTTCTAAAATGGTAAATAAGCCAGACTTCTTTTTCGGGGGGTGCACGGAGGGCAGGAAGAGCTCCGGCAGGGGATGACCCCCCAGGAGCCAGCTGGCCTTCAAGACATCATTACTTCCTCCAGGCCTGCCCCTGCGCTCCGTGCGTGCCCAGCAGCCTGGGAAGAGGCTGAGAGCAGTCTGCACGGCTCTGATTACCCGGCCAGCCCTGCACTGAGGGTTTTATTAGGTGGGAAAGGGAAAAAAAATAGAAGCAGCAGCTAGAGCACTAGCTGGGGGGAGAAAAGCCCTTCTGCCTTCAGATAAAGGCGAAAATTATATTATAAGCGTCGGGAGCAGCTAAGCTTGTGAAAGGTGAATACAGCACTCAGCACTCCTCCTAATCTCCGGCATGCAGTGCCCACGATTCTGAGTCAGCGTGTGCAGACGCCGGCATGATCAGGGCAGGTCCGATTAGGCCGAACAAGATACGACTGCAAGTCTGAGGTTGCCTGTGACAGCCGCCAAGCTCACAGTCCCTGCCTCTCGGCTCGGAGGTCTGCATTCTAGGGTCTGCTTACTTCTTGCTTAAATCCCATGAACTCGTGTTCCCCGGCATTCAGCTTTTATCCTCCTGTTCTCCTGGAACACAATGCTCGGGAGCCCGACAGCTCTCCCTCGGTGGCTTCAGATGAACTAGCAGCAGGCAATAGTCTCTCCTGTGAAGAAGGAGCCGTTGGAAGGGGAGGAGGAGACAAATGAGCAGAAGAAAGCTGCCCGGCTGGGATTGGAGAAGTTGGAAGCAGAGCACTGCTTGTGAATTCAGCCGGTGGGCAGATGATACTCTCCAGCGCCTGGATTCCGTGGGTGTGGTGCAGCCACAGCCCCCGAGGTGGTGACACGCCGAGACAATTGAGCTGATCAACTCTGTGTCCCCATTTCACTCACCCACCACATCCAGTGTCAGAGCTCAGTCCAGTCGGCCCCATATTCTGCTCAAACCTGCACTCTCTCCACCCCATTGCCACCTGTCGTCCCGAGAACTCTGCGACCCGCCGTGTCCCTGCTCCTGTCCTCCCCGCGGGGCATAGGTCAAGACTGTGAGATAGCATCTTCCGTCTTCCTCAAATACTTGCGTGTGCCAGACACTGCTCTTGGCACTGGAAGAAGAAATAGTAAGACGAGGTGGACACCTTCTGCATGGGGCTCTGACCCCCTAAAATCCTCATTTCCAAGTCCCACCCCAGTGACTCGGAACATGGCTGCATTTGGACAGGTCTTCGAAGAAAAACTTAGGTGAATGAAAGTCCCGTAAGTGGGCCCGGGTGCCACGTGGGACACAGGTTCACACGGAGGGGAGACCATGTAAGGACTCAGGGAGGAAAAACAGCCCTCCACAAGCTGAGCACAGAGGACTCAGAAGATCCAACCCACTGACGCCTTAATCTCATGAGACCAGCCCCCAGCCTGTGGACCTTTGTTACGGCAGCCCCCAAACCAGGACACATTCTCATGGGGCTCATGGCTCCGGGTGGGAGACGCGTGGGTGAAATGGTTAGGAACTTGAGTGACAGTAAATACAGAGTAATGAGTGGCAGCAGGACAGCGTGCGTCAGGAGTCACACAGACAACGGATGTGGATACGGACATAGAAAGTGAGATGGATACGAATATGGATCCAGGTGGAGATGTGGGTGGGATACGGAGAACACGGCATGCCAGGGAGTCCTGCTTTGGTCCAGGAAGAGGTCCGATGACCTTGCTGAAAAGGTCATATATACATATATATGGACAGAAAGAGAAGGGGGGATGTTTCCAGTTAGAGAAAAGCATGTAGAAAAGTACCTTGGACTAAACAGAGCCACCCGTGCATGAAAGTCCACGGAGGCTGCAGGAGGAAGCATGGGGACCAACCCGGTGGGCAGGGGAGTGCGCGTCCAGATTCTCTGAGGCTGCCCGCTGCCCTGAGATAGGGTTCAGGGTCCTCAACAGCTTAGACAGCACTCCAGGGTCTACTCAGACCACCTCATCTCTTCCCATGGGTCACAGAGAGCCAAACCAAGTCACATGCAGGTCCCCCAAAGCGTCACACGCTCCTCTTCATGCAAACCTATGAAGATGACATTCCCTGTGCGAGTGGCACCCTCTGACCCCCGTCCTCTAACTGCCTGTCTCACCCCTCAGGACTCGGTTCAAAGCCCCGGGAAAGGCTTCTCTGAGTCCTAGAGGGGACGTTCCTTCTTCGTTGATTCCACAAAAGTGTGTGGATCTTCCTTCATGCATGGAGGCCTATGCTGTCCAGAGACAAGGCCTAAAATGACACCAAATAACGCCATCTCTTCCTCAGAAGCCCCACCCGGGGCCGCCCCTCCTCCCCCTCCCTCAGGGTGCCCCCCCCCAGCACTGCATGGACAGATGTTGCAGCCTTATTTGCACAGGGTCCCCCGCCGACCACCGTCTTTTTCATTTTTTTTATTTTTTGTCAGCTCCTTCAATAGTCCCTGATATTCAGTAGGTGTCCAATAAGTGCTTCGTGAGTTGATGAGTGAAAGGGCATCAGCTCTTTGAATGGGAGGTAGGGTCATCTTATCTCTTATTCTTTAGAGTAGTGATTGGCACATTTCATTTAAAAAGGACTCAGATAGTTATTGATTTAAGCTTTGTGGACCAAAAGGCTATTAAATATAGACGCTTGAAAATATGGAAACCACTCTATGGTCCCCACTGAGAAGCCATAGTTTTTTGTTTGTTGGTTTGTTTTTTTAAATTTTTTATTATTTTAATGAGTTACACATGACAGTAAGATACATTTATGCACTTTGATATAGATGGGGTATGATTTCTCATATTTCTGAGTGTACGTGTTACGGAGTTGTATTGGTCATGCTGTCACATATGTACACACAGTCATAATGTCTGCTTCATTCCACTATCTTTCCTATCCCCACGTCCCCTCCCCTCCCCTCCCATCACTTCCCTCTACCTAATCTAAGGTAACGCTATCCTTCCCTAGTGTAGAGCCCCTAGCCTTATTGTGGATTAGCTTCCACATATTAGAGAAAACATTCAGCCTTTGGTTTTGTGGGATTGGCTTATTTCACTTAGCATGGTATTCTCCAACTCCAATCATTTACTGGTAAATGCCATAATTTCACTCTTCTTTAAAGCTGAGTGATATTCCATTGAGTGACATGTGATTGTGTATGAATCACTGCACGTGACCTCACTGTGCCTCAGTGTGTCCAGCAGTGGGGCTGGGGGGCTGATAATCACATTTGCTTCGTAAGGATGATGTAACTAATAATCACAAACAGGGTGGCTTAAAATCACAGGAACGGATCCTCTTATACCTCCAGAGACCAGAAATCTGAAATCAAGATGTTGGCAGGGGTGTGCTTCCTCCAAAAGTCTTTGGAGAGAAACTCCTTGCCTCTCCTGCCTCTGGTGGCTCTGAGTCTCAGAATGCCAGGCTGCATGCCCCAGTCTGCCTCCACCTCCCCGTGACTTCCTCCTCCACGGATCTCTTCTCTTCTAGTCTCAACCTCCTGAGAACACCCAGAGAATCTACGTGCTCTCATCTCAAGATCCTTAGCTTCTTTCATCCATAAAGACCCTTTTTCCAAGTAAGTTCACATTCACAGACATGCTGGACAGATCTTTGGGGGTCCCATGGAATGCACTGTAATGATCCTTCATGCCTTAGAAGGCTGACATCAGGAGTCCATTAGTGAACTGGGATCACACTTAGCACAGTGTCTGGCACCTTTTAATTCATCAATAACACTGGGCAGCATCAGCAAAGTCGTTCATTGAGCATTTACTACGCACCCAGCCCAGTGCTGGGCATTTTCCATGCTTTCTCCCATGCGTCCCCTCAACAACCTCACGGACACGGGGACCATCTGCCCCATCTTGCCATCTGTGGCTCCCAGAGCAGTTCTGCCGCCTTGAGTTTCCACCTCTAGAAGGCTTCCCTTCAAGCACTGACATTCCTTGGGTGACCGATGGGGGTGAGTCCAACCCTGCCCATCTCCCTTTAGAAGGCCTTTGTCCGCTACGGCTTCCTGCGTGAAGCTCAGCGGGGGTGGAGGGTGGAGAAGAGGAACCTCTAATGGGTTTAATTGAAGAAGACTCCATCGCCAGGAGCTCTCTCTTCCGACTTCCGTCATGCATTTTTCATGTGGCCTCTGGAGAGCGAGCACAGAGAACTTCCCCTCTGTGTAAAAGTCCATGAGCCCCGCCGAGCCTGCCCCCTGCAGCCCTCGCTCAGGAATGTTCATGCAATTAAGCTCAGAATGGCGGCTTTTACAGCCGAACTCCGTGGGACCTGGAGGGACCTCCCATGAATCTCAGCACCCAGCCCCGAGAAGCCAGAAGACACTGTCTGCGGCACTGTGAGTCCCAGGTGGGTCATGATCAGAGACTCGGGCTGGAGAGGCAGAGCCCCTGAGGAGGATGGGGCTTCATTTCTTTAGAATGAAGATCCTAAAACTCAAAAATCGGTAGGAAGAAGGCCGAGGAGACCAGGGTTCACGTCCTAGAGAAACCTCGGTCATTGCATCGGCGAAATGGAAAGAATTCTGATCCTGTTCATCTGCTCTGGGGACAAATGGGAGGACGATGACAAAATGGCCTGGAACATCAATATGGAATAGCACCCGGATGTCTCTCAAATGCTTCTTTCTTTTATCTTTTCCTATTTTCTCATCTAAACAATGAGAGAGTGTATACAGACTCTGGACTACCTCTGGGTGTCACTCCCGACCACACTGGCCTGGAAGGTGTAAGGACATTCTCAGTCCTTAACCTTTTCTCTGCCAGAAGCGAAAGCCCCGAGGCACGGAGGTGAGAAACCCACCGTCTCCCCAGTTTCCCCTCTGACTTTAGAGGCCCCCAAGCCTCTGCTGCCTCTCCACCCTGGCGGAGCACAGAGATCTCTTTCAGCAAGAAGACATGCCAGAGAACCTTCTCCTGCCCACCTCAAACACAGAGGGGAGGGGACAAGGACGTCTCAGACCCTCAAGTCTGGAGGAAACAGGAAGAGAGTCGATTGAGATTTTGGAGCACCACGACCTCTAAATGCAGCAATGGGGAGGAGGAGAAATTCACATGCACTAAGATGATGCTGGAAGCCCTCTTGGAGGAAAAGCTGAAATGTCTGCAAATGGTGACTAATTAACTGAGAAAGCATTTGCTGGGCTCCTGTTACACACCAGGAACGTTCCAGACACGAGAGATGCCGTGAGCAAAAAGCCGAAGTCCCTGATAGCACAGAGCTTGCATCCTGGTGGAGAAGACAGAAAATAAAGTGTGTGTGTGTGTGTGTGTGGTGTGTACACACACACACGTGATGATGGTATCAGACAATTTCACCTAGTGATGAAAAATGAAACGGGAGGGCACATGACCTGAGAGCAGAGGGCTGGAGGGGGTCCAGAGGCGAGTGTCAGACGCAGGACTTGAACTCGGCTCTCGTTAGCACCCCATGCTAATGGCTGAGCACTGAGTGAGAAGAGACAGCACCCACACCTGGGTGGGGTGGAGGGAGAGAGCGACTGAGGCCAGAGCAGAGGGAAGGCGGCTTTGAAACTGAGACTGAGCCTCACACCCACTGAGGATCTCCCTGACCCAGGCACCGAGCTGGGTGTCTTTGTCCTCTCATGGAGGTCAAGGGACTTGACCTTCCCCGCAGTTCAGAGTTCAACCAAGCCCTCACCCCATCCTAGAGTGAGAAGCCCCAGCCAGTCTGAGAGGCGCAGAGTCCAGACGCCACCTTCCCGCCCCTCTCCCCTGCTTTCATAGGAATCCAAGATGGCTTCCCGTCAGCGCTCAGGCATGGCCTCCCCGGCTGGTCATCCAGGGGAATGAAACGGGCCTCTCCTGGTCCCGGACCCAGAGACAGTGAGTGGTGCTCCTCCCTGTGGCTCGGGGTCTCGGAGGAGGCAGGAGGCCCAGAGCAGCCCCCTGCTGCTTCCCCTTCCTCTGTAGCAGAAGCCCCTCACCAAAGAGCAACTCAAACAAACTCTTCAAAAGGAAAGACAGACGGAGGCCCGGCCGCACCCAGCACCCTGTGGGCTGGTTTGCGGGAAAGTGAAACAGCTGCTAAGAAATGACAAGGCTTATTGAAACAAATTCCCACATTTATAATCCATTACAGGGCCCCGTCTGGAAACGGCTGCTTGATTTAGGAGCAATTTCAGCAGGAGCTGGAGAGGCCGGATTGCATCTCCTCTAATCCCCTCCCACCAGGACTTTCTCACATCTTTCCCCGTCTCTCCGCAAAAACAAAGATGACCTCTCGAAAGGGTTTGTTTCTTCCTCCTTTTCTTCTCTTCTAACTGTTCCCCCAGTCCAGCAGATCAGGCCGTGGCTGTTGACCTTCAGGAAGGCAGCCCAGCGCTTGAATCTGCTGCAAAGGCCTTTCCTGACAAGAAGGTCTTAAGATAAAGCCCCTGAGGTTTTTCTCAGCACAAACTTCTTGTCATCTCTGCCCAGAGGCTTAGCGGGCCGTGTAAGGACAGGCGCCTGCATGAGAAGCAGCCCTGGCCTGGAGGTCTGCTCCTGCCCACCCTCCTCCCAGCTCACATGCCCCTGACTTCCGTCCCTGGTGCCCAAACTGGAGGACTGAGTCTGAATGGCCTTCCAACCCTGTCTGGTTGGCTGGCTTTTGCAATCCATTCATCCATCCATGGGTGTGTAGGCTGCTTACACTCATGCACACACTCACACACACACATATTCACACACACACTCACACAACACACTCACACTCACACACACACACAGTCACACACACACGCACACACCAGCACTCACACACACACTCACACTCACACACACTCACACACACACCAGCACTCACACACACTCACACACACACTCACACTCACACTCACACACACTCACACACCAGCACTCTCACACACACTCACACATACTCGCACACTCACACACTCTCACACACTCACACACACTCACACACTCACACACACTCTCACACACTCTCACACAGTCACACACACTCTCACACACACTCACACATACTCACACACACACTCACACACACACGCACACACCAGCACTCCTTCTGCAATGCTGCAGTGATCGTTGATCTGGGTTGGGTCTGAGGCTTCATCAGCTGGAATTCCTGCGGAATCCAGAAGCAGGAACTCTGTGGATAGAGGCAAGAAACCAAAAGGAAAATCCTCTTCTTCTGTCTAAGTCACCTAAAGGCGGCAAGGTCAACACGACGAGACAGGGGATGACCATATGACCATAAAGTGAGCATCGCTGAGTTCCTGTTGAGCTCAGGCACTGCGATAACAAATCACATTGATCATCTCACTCATCCACCCTGAAATGCTGGGGTCCATGCCTGTGCTCCTCTCTCCAGCCCTCCCTCCACCCCAAGCCGCGACCCCTCACCCCTGCTCATCTCCACCAGCTCCCTGAGCCCTCCGTTCGGTTCCCACAGCACCCACCTGACCCTTCGGTTCCCCCCATCTGGATCCCCAGCCCTGGACCGTAAGCTCTTCCTGGTGCCCTGTCCACGCGACGTCTCTGCAGTCTCTGGGACCCTCACAAGCAACCTCCTCACCTCTCTCCCTGCCCTCGCCACGCCACCTCGCCTCAAGTCGTTTAGATACACTGCAGCATTTCAGTGCTGGGAGCATGTGTGCGTTTTATTTGCTTGTATTTTTTTATTGCCTGATGTGTGTGTGTGTTGTCTCCCCTGCTAAAAGGTAAACAATTCCAGAGCAGGGGCTACAAGTGCATATTCTTGAGTCTCAGTTCCCTCATCTACAATCATCTACAAAACGGCCATAATAATCAGACCTATTCATGAGCCTGTGTAAGGATCAAATGAGTCTCTCAGCAGAAGTGAGCACAGAGCCCTGTCTGCCGTGTCTGTGACCACATCCGTGGCTATTTCTCCTTGGCCCAGCCCCTGGCCGAGTGTCTGGCCTACCGTATTCACTCAGTAAGTGTCTGCCGGATGAATTCTATTCTTTTGTGCTATTATCTATACTGGAAATTGCACTGAAGTGAGACTCTCTTAATTAGCCTGGCTGGGGTGCTAGAGGAAGACCAGCCCAGCCAGGACAAGCACTGAATAATTGCCTCTTAGGGAGTCAATTCAGCAAACACATAAAAATGACCCGTAATTCCTCTGGTTTTCTTCTTTTGTCTGGGAAAGAATGAATCCCAGGTGCTTCAAAATAATTTGTTCTCTTAAACAGTGTAAACATCACCAGGGCCATCTGCGTGCATTATTGATTTTCTCATTAGCTCATTCTTTCTAGAGTGTGCCCAGAAGCCTTGAGCTGAACAGTCCCCAACCCCCAGGTAAAGGAATCCAAGGGAAGGCTGCGGAGCCAGTCCCTTCTGAGCCCACCTAATCCGCCATGCTGGCCACCTTCCCAGGACGGCCCTGGGGGACATCAGAAGCAAGGTGTGTGCTTCAGTGGGCGTGGACGGGGACAGAAAGGTGGCTGAGCATTGCGTGGTTCTGGTGCCGGATCCCTGGATGTAGGTCCAGCCTCACCACTTGCTAGCTCTATAACCTGGGGAAACTACTGAGTCCCTCTGTGCCCGTGTCTTATCATGTACAAAATGGGAGATGTAGTGGTTCTTACCTTACAGGTGGGGATGAATCAACACACGGAATATCCATGGCACCATGGCCACGCAGAACAAATGATCAGTGCACCCCCTGGTAATCTACTCCCGTAGATCCCTGATCTGGAAGAAGAAAGCGGAGGCTTTGGAGAAAGGCCCAACTGCAGATCTGGGTTTGCACAAGCTGGTCAGCATTTCCGGTCCTGGAGTCACTCATTTGCCCAATGGTGGCACTCACCCCTGGGCAGGGAAGGGTTGTCGGGGTGGAGAGGGCGAGGACACGTGCAGAGGCACATAGTGACCCAGGAAGTTGGGTGAAGTTCACAGATTGTGCTCAGGCAGACCTTTCGACATCCTACAAAGAAAACCTCAAAAACATTCAAGAACGTTGTGCCAGGACTCAGTGAGCACCCACGGGGGGCAGTGACCAGGTTCCTCTCCCGCTTTGCCCCTGAAGGTGGGATAAGAGCTAGGCTGGAGGGGGCAGGGCGCAGAATTGGGTAAGCACTGCCCTGGCGCTGGACCACAGGGGCCAGGGCTCAGGCAGAGTGGACCACAGGGAAGGTCCAGGGCAGCACGGAGAGGAACCGCCTGATTCCTACGCATCACGTGCATTAATGCTTGCCCCCTGGACGTCCAGCAGTGTCCAGGGACGAGACCTGGTGGCAAGGCCAGGGCATGGAGGATGTTTCGGTGGCAAGGTGACCACAGGACCCTACCTGGGACTCCTGGCTCCTCGGGGCCTGATCTGCTGCATCTCAGACACCATCTCTCCTCACTCTAGAAACACCAAGCCGCCTGGGGAAGGGGCCAGAACCCTAATGATCAAGGAAAAAAATGAATGACAGGCAAGCCACCACCGTGTTCATGAAAGGTCTAAGAAACACTGCCCTATGTTCCAGGGGAAAAAAGAGAGATGAAAACAAGCTAAGGTCCCCATGGCCACACACAGCAGAATCCTGTCCCCATGTCAATGTCCACCTGCTTCCATTCTGGAGACCCAGGCACACTGCCTTTGGTGTGTTCCTGCAGAGTTCTACCTGCATTCCGACCACAGGACCTTTGTGCATGCTGTCTCCACCCCTGCCCAGTCCTTCTCACCCTTCACAAAGCCACGGTCCTCTCTATGTGGTGCTCCTCCTACCTGAGGTTTTGCATTTTTCTGTCTCCCCCTCCAGGCACCAAGCTCAGGAAGGCTGAGCGCCTCCTCGTTCTCAGCCCAGCGCACAGCTCATAAAATGCACTGGACACACAGGTATGGAATGACCCAACATAAGCAGAGGAATGGGCCAATGTGGGGTGACGGGCTACAACGCAGGCCTGCGACTGGGAGAGGACATCGGCACAGACTCCAGGACCCCCGCCCGCCGTGGATCTCTCCCGGCTTTGCCCGTCGGTACATGCATGTGCCCGCAGGTGCTGGGGGCTGTTGCCCGGAGCTCTGGGGATGTGTGGGGGGCCAGGCTGGGGGCAGGGAGGAACTGTGACGTTCCCTTCCCTGGGAAGAGAGAGCCGGTGGGCAGAGGGGAGAGGGAGAGGAGAGTCACAAACAATTTCTGCTTTAATTAGAGTTCTGTCGACTTCTGTTAGCCGGGTGTTTGTTCCCTTGTGTGTGTCAGGGAATTTGGAACTGACCCCAAGCTTGTGAAATAATTAGTACAGTAGTGCCGATCCAGCCATTTCTGGAAAGAGTAATTCACTCCCGGTGTAGCCTCCCGGCAGAGGCGCTCATTAATCAACCCGGGCCGTGCACATCAAAGCAGGTCCCCTTTCCACCCCGGCATCCATCATCCGCCGTTAGGTGCTGCGGAGGCCTGAGCCGACACACGCCCTCCCTGGGCTGAGCCCCTGCCTCTCACCGCGGCCTGGGGTGGGGGCGGAGGGCAGGACCCGAGCCCCTCTGGTTCGCGGAAACCTCACCTGTTTGGGATGCAGAGCTCAGGTGGCCACCTGCCCCGTGAGGTGCCCCTGACCACCAGAAACGCGCCACCCACCTGGTTTCACCATCCTCTCCTCATGCCCCCTCCCACGACTACCTGCGTCCACCTGAAATTATTTGTTCATCTGTCTACTTTTTATTTTATCTCTGTCCCTAGAGGAGACACGTCAAGAGGTGAACAAGGTGGCCCTCTTCTCCACGGAGGCCCCTGAGCCCTGCCCAGGGCCTGCCACACAGATGTGACGGAGTCACTTTGGAATCCATGAAGGTGTGTCCTCAGACTTCCTGACTCTGGTTCAAGGTGTCATTGACAGCTCCGCAGCCCACGTCCTAACACCCGCTGGCCCCCTGGCCCCCGCCCTGGGGGAGACTCTGTGGCTGACTTTGCTCCATTTCGCCAGTCGCGAGCTGTTGTGTTCATCGTCTTTTGCTTTGTAGCAAATTATAGGAAAACCTAGGAGCTTTAAAAACCAGACATTTATCATTTCTCAGCTTCTGTGGCTCAGGAATCTAGATGAGGCTTCTTGAGTCCTCCTCTCCGCAAAGTCCCAGGAGGTTACAGAGCGTGGGGTCAGGGTTGGTGGCCTCACAAGAGGACGTGGCAGATTCTGCCTGTTGTGGGCATTCCGCTCCTTGTGGACCCCTAGACCAAGTGCCTTGGTTCCTGGCTGCGTGAACCTCTCCAGTGGGCGTCTTGTTTCAACCGAGCATGGATACCGCGGCAGGGGAAAGGGTCTTCTGTAACCTAACAGCCAAAGCCACCTCCCTGCACCATGGCCACACCCCGCTGCTTACAAGCAAGATCCTCAAACGGGACGGAAGGGATTACATAAGGCCATGACCACGGAGGTGAAGTACGGGGGCTTATGGGATAAGTCCAGAGCTGCTTATGGGATAATAACAATGCTACGTGCGCAAGAAAGTTCACCATGTGCTCTTTCTAATCGTGTCACACTGAATAATCCAGGAGCCTCTCAGGGAAGAAAGAGTTGAAAGTAAATAATGGAATCTCTATTATAAAAAGCTGCAAGGGAGATGGTAACGGAGAGTGCGCTGTGACCAAGCTAAGCGTGACTTCACCAGGCACCTGCACATTACGGTGCTTAGAATCTCCCAGATCCTGAGCGTGGTCTTTGTGTTGGTGGCCTTAGGAAGACCAAGTCCCCGACCTTGCCCAGATGAGGAAGCCCCTCCCAGAGCCTTTAGTTCACTCCTCACCCTGGATCAGACTTTCAGCCCCTCTGAGACTGAAGACCCCTCCTACTGTCTGTTTTTGCTGTTTAACCAGGAAAAATTCAAAAGGGAGACTCCCAGATCACGCAGCCGACTTCACGGTGAACGGTTCTCTGGGCGTCTGAGTGGGTGGTGTCTGTGCCCTTGTGGATTCCCGCTCCTCCCCGGCACCTCCCAACCTTGTCTTCCGGGTCCTCGCCCACCCGGGTGTCCGATGGCCATGATGGTGACGAATTCCTGCCCGTGTCTCCCTGCAGTCCGCTCATAGCTTGACCCAGAGCGGGCAGACGAGTTGGAGCCCGGCTGGACCTCACTGCTGTCATCTTACCCTGTGAGTCTTTGACTCCATCTCCCGTCACCCAGTTAGGAGTCTGTGATTCTATTTGATCCAAATACTTAGTGAGGAGCTTCCTGTAGTTTCTCCATAATCAAAGGAGGGTGTGACAGCATCTGTCCCCAAGGAAAAAGGGAAGAAGGTGCAAAGACTGTTGATCACCTGTTGTATTTTTCTGCACCCTGAGTGAAGTGTCCTGCGCTTCCCTTCATTGTATCCTCATGTGATCCTGATATGACTATGAAATGCCTCACTTTATGGATTAGAAAAAGAGACTGAAGTTCAGAGTGATTGAGCAAACTGCCCAAGGATGACTGGCTGGTGAAGCTTCTTCGAACTCTAACACTAGGTCATCGTGTTAGCACCATTTAGTACATTAATAGTGTTAAAAATGCTTCCTTTCCATGAAGAGAGAGCTCCACTGACACTGACACGCTGTGTTCAAGGTGAGGTTGGCCTCACAAGTGTTTGGACCAGGGTTTCTAGCCCCGGCCTCCTGGAACTCAAGGCTGGACAACTCTGTGATGTGAGACCATCCTGTGCACTGCCCGTCCAGCATCATCCTGGCCTCTCCCCACCAGATGCCAGTAGTGCCCCCACCCCCAGTGTGATACCCCAAAATGTCTCCAGACCTTATCAGATATCCTCTGTGTGTGTGGGGGGGGGGACAGACCCACTGGTTAAAGGAGAAGAAAAGCTCTTTTTATCACACTTGCAGGGGCTAGAGGAAAATGTGATGGAATGTTCCAGAAGGTTGCACACTGCTGCACTCATCCTTCTGAAGGCACTGAGATCAAACCTAATCGGTCTCCTTCTCCTGGCTCCAGGTGGAGACTTCCGATCATGACCCAAATTCTCTGGTTCTGAATATTGCTCATTACACCAAACAGGGGGGAAGGCAGGGCCACATGGACACCGAGGCTGGGTTCGATCTGCCCGGCCTCTCTGGCAGCTGTGTGAGCAAACACCATCAGCTCCAGAGCCTGAGTCTCCCATCTAAAATGGAATCATGGTGACATCTGTAGACTGGTGCGTGGCTTTGAGGACATGATTTGGAAAAAGTACTTCCTGAAATGAGTTCTCCATAACTAAGTGACCCTCACCTCCATCCTTCCCTGTCCGTCCCCTCCCTGGACTGTGCCAGCCAGTCTTGACTGCCATTCTTGGCCAGCGTGCCTCTGCTGGCTGAACAGTTACCAAATGGAATAATTAGCTCTCCGGATAGCCATAGCGGGGAGCCAGCCGGTGACCTCTGGTGTATGCTCCATCCACGTGCTGACCGATTTCCTGGGTGGCCCCAGCTGTCCTATCAGCCTGCTCCACAGACCATTAGGGGGTGAGTTTAGTTTCCAAAGGACGGATCCCAACGCAGAACAAAATGAAGCCCACCCAAATGAGAGGCAGGAAATTCTGTTTGCTCAGAGCTTGCTGCAGTAGGGGAGTCAGGCGGGGTCTCCTGGGCTGGGCAGAGACTGGAAGGTGGGCGGAGGAGTGGGGAGGCTTTCGTGGCGTGGTGGAGGCTGCAGGCAGGAGGAACCTGGGGGGCTCACTAAACATGGGGCATCCTACAGACTGGTCAGGGAAACGTGACTGGCCTTCTCTGGGTGGTCTAAGTTGGAAATGGTCAGTTATTGATCAAGTTGGGGCTGCTTGCTACAGAAGTGGTTTTGACTCCCCGGTTGGTTTGTGGAACAGACTGGGGTTTGACTTCCTGGGCCGGCTGCTCCAGTTGTGGATCAAAGTTTGATTTTTATACAGGGTCTGGGCATTATCCATTTGTGTATTCAACATTGCATCAGGAAGGTGTCTAGAGGCATGCAATTAGTTCTCTCCGTAAGTTCCCTGAGGCTCCTGGGCTTGCTTTCCCGGAGTAAAGTTTGATATTCTAGGCATGAAACAGGAAATCAAGAGGCTTGGGTTAGAACTGGGAATCCTCCACATTTTCAGAGTGACTTTGAGCAAGATTTCTCCCCTCTGAGGAGCCAGCTGTAAATTGGAAGTCTCCTCTGTAATGAGAAACGTAGTAATCGGCACACTTATCTCAAAGGGCCAACAGGAGGGTCTCAGCAGGAATTGTGCACCCAAACTGGACAGACCATGGAATGTTTCATAAGTGGATAGTTACAAACGAAGGGCAGGATTCATGGACACCAGGGAAGGGGGAGCCCAGGAACCGGGGACAGTTACAATAGGAGCTGTTACCACCAAAGCCAGAGGAGCAACTGAGGGACAGGAGAGAAAGCACTGCCCGATGGGACCTCTGCCCTTAATCACGGCCACAAGGGCAATCCGTGGTGCCCTGGCAGGTAGGGGACATGTGTGACAAGTACCCTCTCTTCCCTCCAGCCCTCGGCTCTTCTGACATTACTCCCCATTGGCCACCCAATTAGAAGCTGAAGAGTAAGGGAGCTAATTAATAGAACCCTACAGGTCAGCAGCCCCAGGTGCCAGCAATGGGAGTGGGTGGGGAGACGAGAGGAACCACAAAGGTCCAGCACAAGGGCCCATCGTGTATTAAGATTATTTGAAGCACTTTGCTAATACACAGTTGTAAAAAAAATGCTTTCAATATTATTTTCTCACTCTTAAAGTGAGACTACAATGAGACAGTAAATGCATTAGGCTGAATTTTACAGATGATAAAAGTGATGTCAGAGCCATCAATGCTCTGCCTAGTGTCACAGTGAGACCAAGTGGCAGAATCTGCATTTTGTGCATCTTTGACTCCGTGTTTCATCAGTAACTTCATATGAGCAAAAGATCCATCCAGGTGTCCCCCTAAGAGGCAGAGTGGTACAAAGGACTAAAAGTCCACAGATGTGATTCGAATTCACCAACTTGCTCATTGGGAAGTTATTTAACTTTATTTAACTTTGGTAGACTTTTGAGTTTTCCCAGTATTCCGTGTGCACTGCCATATGGCCATAATGACCCCCCAAAAAGAAAGCCAAACTTACTTTGTTTGAGATAGCTAGGGAGCCTCTGACTCAACACAAACCCTCACTGGATGCTCTGGCTGACGCCCTTCCCCCAGGGTGGATGAATGCAGAGGTCCCTTCTGTTCTACATCAATATCACACATGAAGCTATGGCTCCCAAGAGCACTGGTTCTTCCCACCAAGGTCCATAGTAGATGCACATCAGAAACTAAGCCGCTCTCAAAAGGTAAATCACAGTTAGGATGGGAAAGGTGACATCCTCACCTTCCCCTAGCCTTGCTAAATTTCTAGGTGTCCAACTCACCAGAAATTGAGCTTTTAGTGAGGATGAATCACCATGGACATGTTGCTAAGCATCAGTCTTCCTGATGTATATTGCACCTGCATTAGAGTGTTATAAAAATTGAACAAGATCAAATGTAAAGTTATTAACCTGGTAGATAGCAAGCACTCAGTAAGTAGTAACTATGATGATAACTAACGTTATCATCGTCATCATCACCACCACCTTCATCATCATCACTACTATCAACATCCTCACCATCATTATCATCATCACAACCATCATCATCACCATCACCATCACCACCATCATCATCACCACCATCTTTATCACCATCATCACCATCATCACCACCATCATCACCATCATCATCATCATCATCATCACCACCATCATCATCATCACCACCATCATCATCACCACCACCATCATCATCACCATCATCACCATCACCATTATCACCATCATCACCATCATCACCATCACCACCATCATCATCATCACCATCCTTATCACCATCATCACCATCATCACCATTATCATCATCATCACCACCATCATCACCATCATCATCACCATCATCACCATCATCACCATCACCACCATCACCATCATTACCATCCTTATCACCATCATCACCATCATCACCACCATCATCACCATCATCATCATCATCATCGCCACCATCATCATCACCACCATCATCATCACCATCATCACCATCACCATCATCACCATCATCACCATCACTACCACCATCATCATCATCACCATCCTTATCACCATCATCATCACCACCACCACCATCATCACCATCATCATCATCATCACCACCATCATCACCATCACCACCGTCATCATCACCATCATCACCATCATCACCATCATCATCATCATCATCAAAATCCCAGCCATATTAGAGCCATCTAGAAGCTAAGACTTTTAAAAAGGGCCCTGAGGAACCAGAAATCAAGGCACATCTAGAAAGCCATATCTGTCTGTCCTTATCACCACTGTCACTGTTGTACTAGGCTGCTGCTGTTCCCATTTCCACCTTGTATTGTTGTGTCTTTGACAGGACTTCTTTGGACCTTCGACCTGGCCCCAGCCATATCAGGGATCAATTTCTTAAAGAATATTTTCCCTTGCTGATCCACTCTTCTTGGTTAAAAGAGACTAATTGCGCCACTACATCTTTCCCCAGCCCAAAACTGTGATAACAGCAGTACTAAGTACAAAAGCAAACATTCATTATTTACATTCTAATTAACACTCTGCATATATTAGTTCATTTTACCATCGCAGTAACCCAGCAAGGAAGGTGTGACTGCTATTTCCATTTCATAAATCAGGATGCTGGGCTGGGGGAGGTTCAATAACACACTCAGGTTGCGAAGCCAGCAAGCCTGGTGCCCGGCCCACTGAAGGCTCTGAGGATACCGACGGCCAGGGCAGAGGCTCCTCAAGGACCAGGCTAGGAGCCACCGTAAGCTGTACCCTCCTCAGTTGAATCCTGAAGAACTGAAGTCAACATACCACAGTGACACAGCAGCACAGTTCACAATAGCCAGACGGGGGACCAGCCTAGGTGTCCACCATGGATGAACAGGCAAAGAAAATGTGGTCTATGTACACAGGGGGGTTATCCAGCCATAAACAAAAAATGAGATCAGGTCATTTGCAGGAAACTGGATGGAACTTGAGACCCTGATGTTACGGGAAATATGCCAAACTGAGAAGGTCAAGGGTCATGTGTTTTCTCTAGTATGTGGGAGCTAGAGAGGAAAAGAGAAAAGAAAGGTGGGGTGTCTCCTGCAAACCAAAGGGAGATCAGCAGAGGAAAGAGCCCAGGGCTGGGGAGGAAGGGAGGTGGGTAAGTGGTGGGGAGGGACACCGGCCAAATTGTCCTAACATGTGCAGGTACAAACACGTACAATGAGACCCATCATCAGGGACAACCATAGTGCACCAAAGAGAAAGAGATCTGGGAATAAGGAGACGGGCCCTACAGGAGGACAAAACAAAAGCAACAAAGTTCACTGCATGTTGACAAAGCAGTGCTGAGAACAAGCCCAGGCGTCGCAACCCTGGGGTTCAAGGCCATGGCCACCTCGGCACACCGGCCCAGCTCAGAGAATCCCCCAGGGAGCTTCTTGTTGTCACTCCTCCACTATCTGGGTGTTACTTTTATTGCAGAAGCGATTTCTTTACAGCCACTGAAGTCCTTCTGTGCAGTGCCCCTGGCCTTGTCACCCTCAGTGCTGGGCAGGGACAGCCATCTCCTCCTCAGGGACAGGTCCTTAGTGACCACAGCCAGGCCTTCTCTGAGCTTTCTGTCTCCTCTCCTTCGTCCTCATCTCCCTCGCAACACAATCTGATTGTCTGCTTCCCAAAACGAGTTCATCCTTCTCCACCTCAGAGGCGATGCCCATCAACAGGAAGAGTGATGGGTTTAAAAGATGGTTGGAAAGACCTGAGGACAGACGGTGAGATACAAAATCCAGAGCTGCACCTCTCCAGGCCCAGGGGAGGACACACCTGTGCGGTCCCTCTCTTCCTCTCCTCTGGATTTCTAACCTGGCCCACCAACATCTGCATATTACCAGGTAAATAAAGCTCGGAGGGAGGCAGAGCTGCCCAATTAAGGGCTGCAGGTGAAAAGTGGGCCATAAAGTGCTCCGTTTCAGCGGGAGCGTCTATGGAAATGCCAGCGTCTGCTCACTGGTTGCATGTAAATGAGGTCTGCAGGCACCGTAATTACATCACCTGGCTGTCTCCCATCCGTGCCCAGGCTGATGGGTTTTTGGTCTGCGGACACTTTGAAGAAGAGGCTCCCTTTTAGTTCCCCAAAACCAGGAGGCTGTGATCCCAACAGGGTGAACTTAGCTCAGCCTCTGAGCCTGCAAACCGTTCATTATAAACCCCAAACTGTCACGTCGCTCCCCTAATGAGGGTGTACATCTTTGGCAGCCTCGGGACAGTAGTAACTTATTTCATGACACATTCTGGGAGTTTTATGGGCCTGCTCCATAAAAACAGGAATGCGCCGTTTCCATAGCAATGCGGGGTCTTTCGGGCAGCCCCGTCGTGACAGCCAGAGCCCCCGCGTTCTGCAGGGAACTGTTCTTTTTGTTTTTCTGGAAGCTCTTAAATTGTCCCCCAAGCACCCTCCTCTGCCCCCGTTTCAGAGAAGACCAAATGGCACATTCTCGGGCTTGCCAGCCTGACGACGTGGCTTAGCGATCCTTAAAACCACGCAGAGCGTCCATTACAAACCCCAGCCCACCTGAAGGAGATGGATTCTTCTTTCTGCCTGGGTTAGAAGAGAGACAAAGCGCTGCAAGGAATGGCTCATGGAAACAGCTGGCCACGTCTGATAGAGCACCCCGGGAATGTGCTGAGCATCTGAAGAGCCCAGGCCTGGCGATGGCCCTGCCCTCAACTTGGAGCAGACCTAAGTGCCCCCAAGCCTCGTCTTGGGAGCCACACCAGCTTCGGTGTGCAGGGACCTGCCGGCTGTTGCAGTGGTTAGGAGAGACTCTCCATGTGGTGGCTCTGCTGGGCCCTTGGAAGCTCTGCAGATGTCAGGGGTTGCCACCCCGTCGTCGTGAGCAGGTCTGATGAGGCCGTCCTCCTCCAACCGCCACTCGGTCACACCACCTTTCCCACTCCCACCTCGGGCTTCGCAGTGGACCTGCAGGTGGATGTGGGCCAACAGCCGGCCACCCTGGGTGGAGGGATCCAGACGCTGTCTCTGACAGGAGAGGCCCAGGGCTCCTTCACTTGGCTCCCGATTCAGCCTCCTACAGCCACCCCCCCAGTCACGGGCTGCTTTGGGGTCTAGCAGGGATCTCATTGTGCCCTATGCAGTGGCCCTGGCAGTGACATTCTAGTCACTGTGAACCGACCAGAGGGAAACTGCCCACTGAGTGGTCACTCAGATTGGAACAAGTGCACTGAAGCGAAGAGCAGGTGACCCTTGGCTGAGGCCACTTTAGACTGTGGAGGACCTGGTCCACTTCCCTGCCCTTGTTTGGCACCTCTGAGAGGGGATGGCTGCTCCTGGCCTTGAACTTGTGTTTCCTGCCCATTCTCCCTCGGCCCCATCCAGCCTCACCAACCTCCCTGTAGCTTTTAGAAACCCTTGTGCTGGTCGCCTGCCCCAAAGGAGTCCTCTTGCTGTTTTCTGTGTTGGTGGACCTCAGGGGCAGACGTTGGGGTATTCGTACCCCTGAGTTCCCAGCGCAAGGCCACGTGGTCCTCGGGCAAGGCCCTCCTCTTGCTTGCTGTATTTATCTCTTACCAGTCCCCACATCATCCCCTTCAGCCTCCTTAGGCCACCGCTCTCCGGGTTCGCTGCAGATCCTTTGATGTGTTTGTGACCCTATAAATCGCACACTATTGGCTTATGTACATAAATCTTGATCAAACACGCAGGGAGGGCTACAGACTTCATTGTGTGTGTTTCCTTTGCACACCCTGACCTGCGCTAGCGTGCCTGATCATTGTTCTAGCATTTTAAAAAATTCACACCACATGAATCCCCTCCCCATGACCTTGCCCACACTGCCCCCAACCCCCACCTCCACAATGCCACACTACAAACCTCTGCCCACGGCCCTGTGGGAACCCGGGTAGGAATTTCCTCAAGATAAAATACCCAGAAATGCAACTATCAGGAAATGGGACATATTTTGACCAAGTAAGTATTATTATCCAACTGTTTCCCAGAACAGTTACACCGATCTAGACACCCAGGTTTCATTTGTGTATTTCAGTAACTGGAGACTCGAGGTTGAGAATCTGGTGGGGCATTTGGAATTTTTTCCTCTAGAAAAAGTAAAGACCATCATAATAATCATGAAAAACAGCATTTACTAAGATAAAGGATGTTTCTTTATCAAGGTGCATGTGCCAGTTGATTTAATTCTTGCAAAAATACGTTACATGAGGCGTTTCTATTTTATGTTGGGATACGGTTTTCAACGTGCAGTTAGGCATGTTAGAGTTCACCGTTCAGGGCCTTTAGAGCATTCACAGAGGGGCACCATCCCCATCTTGCTCTGGTTTCCAAATGTTTGTCCTCACCCCAGAAGAGCACCCTGTGCCAAGCAGTCACTCCCCACTTGCCCAAGGCCTCCGTCTCTGACAACCAGTGATCTGCTTCTATGCCTGTGGCCTCACCTACTCTGACATTTCACAGAAATGGAGCCATACCATGGGCCTGCCATCTTCCCCTCGGGTAGTGTTTCCAAGGTTCATCCAAGTCATAGCCAGTGTCAGGGCTTCATCTGTTCTTGTAGCTGAACGGCTTTCCTTTTTAGGGAAATGCCACATTTGTTTATCCATTCTTCTCTCTTTTAAATTTTTTTTTATTTGTTTTAGTTAGTTATACATGACAGCAGAATGCACTTGTGCACTTTGATATGTCATACATAGATGGGATGCAATGTCTCAGTTTTCTGAGTGTACATGTTGTGGAATCATATTGGTCATCCATTCTTCTCTCCATGAACATCTGAGTCATCTCTGTCTTTAGGTCATTGTGACAATCCTTCCATAAACATTCATTTACTAGTCTCTGTGTGGACATATATTTTGAAATTTCTTGGCTACATCTTGCTATATTTATTTCTTACCAGTCCCAACATCATGCCCTTCAGCCTCCTTGGGGGCAAAGTTGCTGGGTCAAATGGTGATTCTATGTGTAGCTTTTTGAAGAATCACTAAACCATTTCCTTGATGTCTATAGCATTTTACCTTCCTACCAGCAGCGTGTCAGGGTTTCTGTTCCCCCACATTCTTACAGACACTCGTTATATTTTGGATTTTATTAGTAGTGTTATTATGAGGAGGAGGAGGAGGAGGAGGGGGAGTCTTACATTTTCATTATTGGAGTCATCAGAACGGGTGGGTGTGACGCTGTATCTCACCGTGAGTTTTGATGTGCATTTTCATAATGACCAATGACATTGGTCATCTTTTCACATGCTTTTCCACACCTCCTCCCTGGGGGGGGGGGGATTTTTTTTTTTTTTTTTGGTCATTTATATATCTTCTTCCAAGAAATGTCTCTTGAAGGAATGGAGGCCACACTGAGTTGGAACTAAGGTGACCAGATGGCAGGACCAGTAACTAGAAATTCTGCCCAATTTTTCATTAATTTTGGAAGGAGTCAACTATCAGGAAATGGGACCACTTCTCCCCCAAGATCCCAGGGACTTCAAACTGTCACACTGGACTGTGAGCCCAGCAAGAGACCAGGCATGTGATTCTCAGCATAGGTGTGAATGCAGTCCCCTCAGAGCTCCCTCTGTCTAAAAATACGCCCCTTCTTCCTGCAGTGAGTCCACAGCTCGACTCTAATGCCCTGTGACCCCCAGGACAGCTGCAGCGCTACCCCACCGCTCCCAGGCAAACCGAGCTGCTTGTGTGGTGCGTCGTGAGCACCGAGTCGGCCTGGGGTCTTGTCTAGGGCGTTATTTCATCTGGATCAGTTCTTGATCGTTCAGTTTTCCTTTGATCCGCTGTGGCCTCCTGCAGATCAGGGATAAATCACTCTGCCCTGCCGAGGTAAGAGGCATCTCATCAGTGGCTGCTCTGTGACATTTGAGGCTCTCCCCGAGGCCAGTATCTGGCTGAAGACAGTGAGTGGCTCTGTCCCATGATCAGGTCAAAGGCAGGCAGATACGGGGGGCTCTCACCAAAGGCAAGAGAAGCAGGAATGTGCTGTTCTGTCTTGGTGCATATCATCCCCTGACACGACACCTCAGGGCCGAGTTCACCTTCTGAGCACTCCATGAGACTGACCTTCCTTATTGAGTGAGTCCAGGATTGGTCCCGTGAGAATCCAGGGAAGCACTAAATCAAAAACAGGAAAAGGGGGCATGGAGTGGCTTCCTCCTACCAGCAAGACCTTGGAGCCACACTGTCACAGCAAACCACTTAGCATCTCCAGCAACAGCACACACCAATCGTCTCCATTTCACCAGGAGAAACCATCGCTCCAAGGGTTAACCCGCTGCTCCCAGGTGACAGAGCCAGCAAGGGCTGCAGGTGACGACGGGCCAGTAAGAGCTGATGTCACCTGAGCCCTGAGACCTAAATCTATGTGAATTTCATTCCTATGCCCTTTATCACCACAAATTCTCAACAAGTAAAGACCCTGCCCAGCATCTTCCCAGACGTTTCTCCCTCCAAATCCTTGTGCAAGCCGAGGAAAGGCTCCAAATTCAAGTCCTGCCAGGGCCAACCCCGGACAAATCGCTTAACTCTCTTCCTGGGCTTCCTTATTTGCAAAATGGGTTTATTGTGAAGAGGACTGAGAGATGAATGCAGTTTGACAAGGAAGTATCTTCTGGTTGACAGAGTTCCTTCAGTGAAGTGCTCACATTTTTAGGGAGGTTCGTAAAGTTCATGCAACCACAAGACCTAAAGATATGAATACGGAGGTGAGTTTTCCACGCCAGGATGGGGCTTCTCACATATATGGTGAGAAATCACCTCAAGCTGCGTCTCTCGGTTAAACACCTACAGCACGTGACGCTCTGCGGTGTGACAGGCTGGCGGGGGCCTAGTCAGTGAAGAATGGGGGTTTGCCATTTGTCTTGCAGGCAGCCTGCTAACTCTTGGGAGAGAGCAACCCAAGTCCAAGTGTTCTACCTGCCATGAGGCTTTACCAAGGGAAAGGAGACTCCAGATTCCATTCTAGTTGTTTATTTTGGAAGTGGTTATTTGATCGTTCTGACTCCTGGATACAGAGAAACCATTTGGCCAATCAGGGCTAAGAGAACCCAGTTCATGGAAAATAAATCTGCCTACCATGTCCCATCAGATCCAAGGTCCACGCTGAAGACCAGAGGTCAATGTCCTCTTCTGTTCACATATTTTCTCCTATTTTTTTACATATTTCTCAACAAGTCAGTCAGCAAACCCTTGCACAAGAAAGCAAGGTCATGTAGTCCTAGCAGTAATGGTGGTTATTGATGGGGGGATGGCAGGAGTATAGTGTAACAGTGACAGTGACACAGAACTGAGCACATTTGCAGGCTTCCTGTCAGATACTGTGAGTCTAGTCTGTTGGCACTAACCCATTCAGTTATCACAGCCTCATGTTTCCCCATTTTTCAGATGAGGACCAGGGGCCCTACAAGGGTATGTGCCCAAGGTCACGAGACCTCTGAGCAGTGAAGTCGGAGTTGGAACCCAGTTTGACTGCACAGCCCCTGCTCCTGGGCACAGTTCAGATGGACAATCACAATCACAGCTTGCTCTCTGGAGCGCGTATTAGGTGCCTGACTTGCTCTCCTCTTTATACCCTCAGGGCCAACTCAACACTCTGGAGCAAAGCAAGGGACATGGAGACTTGTATGGTAGCAGACTCTTTCTGGGTCTGCCCCAGGCCAACTCACACAGGCCCACGGGACAAGGAGCTCTGCGGCTCCCCAGTCCCAAGTTCCTTCCAGGGAGAAATCTGTGGATATTCAAAACAAGTGAAGCAACAGGAATTCACAAATTCTGGTCAAACACAGCCACAGGGTGCCTGAGAGTCACAATATCTGAGTGCCGTATTTGGGTACACAATCCAAATATGCCCCCTTGTTGGCTGTGATACAAGCTTCTTGGGTTTCCCCAGCATGAGACCACCCACACATCTGGCGCCTTCCCTGATTATTATTCAAGTTATCAGTCTATGCATTTATCCCTGCAATATCATTAAGTAAAAAGAGAATACCTATTTGCTGAGACCAATGCCTATTGGCTTACTCTGTTCTGCTTTTTGTTTTATTTTGTGATGTTTTGATACCAGAGATTGAACCCAGAATCACTTAACCACGGAGCCACATCCCAACCCTTTTTATTTTTTATTTTGAGACAGGTTTCACTAAGTTGCTGAGGCTGACTTTGAACTCGAGATCCTCCTGCCTCAGCTTCCCTAGTCGCTGGGATTACAGGCGCGTGCCACACACCCGGTGACTTACTTTATTCTTAAGACTGTCAGTAACTGAAAACAAAGAGTCTCTATCCCTATATTTTGTTATTGAGGACAAATTTCTCTACCCCCTCATTTTACTTTTATTAATTCATTATAAATCTAAACAATAAGACTACTCCTCATTATCTTCTATGAGACCACCTCTACAAATTATTTAAGAGATAATCCTGAAATTTGAACATCTTCATTATGTTTTAGTGTTAGATTGTGCTTTGAGATAATATTAGATTTATAGAAGAGTTTCCTTTAGTTGGAGAATGGCATTTAGAATCCAGGATCTGGGTGTTGGTTATATTTTTAATGTCCTTTTCTAATAACAAACTATGATATATATCTCTCTTCCAATAAAATCACTGATAATTATTGACTAAAACACTACCCTGAATCAGGTCTGGTACTAATGTTTCTTGCTCAACTATTTACATTTTCTCCATTTATCCTCAACAAATGCTGCGAGGTCGATCCTAGATTCATCCCCATTCCATCAACAAAGACCCACTATTTTTCCACTGTCACACAGCGGTTAAGTGGTGGGGTTGGGTGTGAAACCAGGTCGAAGTCTAGATTTCTATAAATCTAGACTCTTACCCGCCCAGCTCTGCTGCATCAGGGTATAGGTTGCGTGGATCTCACTCTAGTGAGATCAACCCCAGTTCCGCCATTTCCACTGTGACCCCTCTGAGGTTTCTCACCCATAGAATATCATTAATAAAACCCATTTTATAAACAAATAAAACCTATTTTATAAATTAGTAAAACCTAAGACACTCTTGGCAGGATAGAGTACATATAGAGCATGATGACGTGAGGACTGTCAGGACGGGTCCCCTGTTGGCCGGGACAAGCCTAGCGGTGAAGCAACTCGACTCTGAAATCAATATTTAAGGTTTAATTGCCAGATCCACCATATCTAGTTTCTTAAAGTCTCTGGGCCTCAGTTTTCTCTTCTAAAAATGCAGCCACCCTAACAGTGGGTTGGAGGGATTACCTGATCCGGTAACATCAGCACTGACCACAGCACCTGGTGCATAGGAGGAGCTGACATAATACTGATCCCTATCGGTGTTGCTATTTGAATCCCCAGTGTCCAGACAAGTGCCTGGCTTCGTATGTTTGAATGGGTGCACTTGGATGGATGCGAGGCTTAGCCTATATGAAGAACAGCATGTGGAGCAGGTCACCACTTCAGGACTGAGATGTGCCTTCTGTCCATCTCTCCCAGCATCTCTATATACCACTGCTCAACTCCCTGAGGTTCCTCATCTCCCTAGGAAGGAGGGTCCATGCGGTGCCCCCATGAAGAGGACTCCTGTGACGGGTGGTTCTGTTGGAACCGCAGGGCATTGATGGACTCCAGCGTCATACATCACAGGGCCATCAGGACTGGCACCTTGATCATGTGCTATGTGAGTACATCATCAGAACGCTGTCACCCTGGAGATGGATTCATCAGCAGATGGGCGGTCGTAAAAGGGAAGGAGAAGAAGTGTCAGAGGAAAGGGCGATCCTGGTAGAGATCCTGGTGCTGACGTACGAGGGGTCCGAACTCTAGCTGATCGATGATAAGAAGGCCACAGGGCAAAGCAGAGTGGAGAGTTCCGCTGAGGATGGATGGTCCGCCAGGAGCCCTGAAGCCTTGGGGTCCTGTCAGGACTCATCTACTGAGTCCTACTGAATGCTCCTGACATCTTCCCCCTGCATACCAACTGCCTAGGCTGGCCCTGGTCGGTATATCACAAAGACTGTTCCAGTGAATGCCATTCCCATGAGATACTCTATTGAAAATTCAACATATTTACCCAGATTTCACCCTGAGCCCTCACAGAGACTGAAATACACTACTGTTGATGGTGGTTCCCACAGACATAGAGCAAGCCCTCTTTATCAAGAGTATCTAACCAGGTAATGCTCACTTCTTATGTGATACGTGTTAAGCTACTCTTCTGGGGCATCTCTGGATTCCATGACCCCCAAGATCCCTGCCAGTTGTAGAAATGTGGAGATGGGAACATGACCCACAGGATTAGCAGACCTGGGTTCACACCCGGGCACCGCTGGGTATGAATGAATCTGATGACTTGACTAGCCTGTTTCACCTTCCAGACCATTCCATATCCATCCCCAGCTCAGGGGAGCTGGGAGGACCACATGAAAGGGTACTGTAAACGGCTGCTATCCAACCTGAATACAGCCAGCATTTGCTAATCAATGGTTCCCATTGTTGTTATCACGAACTAACATTCACTGAGTACTTCACAATGCAGGGTGTTGTGCTATCTACACCAACAACCTTATTTAAACCATAAAAATACCACATGGTGTAGACATTATTGAATTCACCCACAATATACCTAAAAGAAACAAAGGCTTAGAGAGACTAAATGACTTGTCCAAAATGATATGTGGCATGCCAGGATTCAAACAGGTGAAGACTCGGAAGCCTGAGCCTTAAACCATGATGTTATTATGCAAACCTAACATAAATTAAGAGATTACACCAGTTTTATGAGTTCACCCTGAGAATTTCCTACTGAGCCACCACATCCAGCATACCAGGCCTCAGACTTTTAAAGATGGATGGACTCTTGAAAAGTATGATTTTCCTTAGAAGTTTTGCTCTGAAGATACAAGGAATTCATGTGTCACCATGCTACAATGGCATTATTACAATGTCTTAGAATGTCATCTTCAGCAAATTCTCTACAGCTTTCATGTCTGGCATTGAATACAGATGGCTTTGAAGGCAGAGCATATTGCAGGAGTTGGGGAAAATCCCTTTTACAATGTTCAAACCCTTCCCTTTCCTTTGGACTTATGCAGCCAGTCGGTCTGCACTTGCATAGGACAAGATAGAGTGTGTCCAGCCTCAGTAGTTGAATTAAGGGAACCTCCACATTGTGGATACTGACCTAAAAGAACTGGCAAGAGAGAGGACTTTGTGGCCTGTGGAAAATCATGGAATGTGGAGTCAGACACATGGGTTATTGAATCCCACTAACTCGCTCTTTAGAGCAGGCAAAACATATTTGCTTCTCAGAGCACCGGGCTCCTTTAAAAAGGAGATATCTAAGATGAACGTCTCTGAGGTTCCCTTCACTCCTGCACTCTGTGATTCCCAGAACATTCCTCTCTGTGCTCACCTTGCTTGCAGAGCTCCTGACTAAAACAAAGAATACCACAGCAGTCATGGAGTGAAGTACCACATCCAGTCGGAGCCACTGACATGCACACAGTCAAGATGCTAACTCCACAGATGTGGGTATTCACCCTGGTAATGGTGGAATTTAATTTCAGGAGAGAGCTTCCATATCACATAATGGTGTATCATTGCACTACGTTTTACTTCCCCTAGCAAATAAAGTACACAGGGAAAAAAAATTGAAAAGAACATACATTGTTTTATTGTCTTGTGAAATTGCTGGGTTTCAAGCCAATAGCATGCCTTAATGCTCAAGTTCTCCAGGGTGATACAAAGTGCAGAGCATCTCTGTTTGTGAAGCTAAATTTAATAAACAGAGTAATCCCCTGGCAAGCCCTGGGATTTTTCTAATATCCTGATGGCGTCAAGGGAGAGGGCCTTGATATGTGAAAAATAGCACAAGACCTTACTACCCAGGCTGCTGGAAACACTTGCCCTTTAATTGAGGCATCTGCTTTTCACACGGTGAGGTGCTGGGTTGGAGGTGACTTCACTTGTGGGCGCTGCCCTTGAGTCATGGGTGCTGTCCACAAGTCGTGGTGCTGAACCAGAAGGCTTTAAATCCAGGGTTGCCCAGCCTGGTCTCAGGACACAAAGACTACAGGCCTTTGTCAGTTTAAGGACGTCCTTGCTCTGCACCCTGCCTGGCATTTTAGATGCACACTTGCAGTAGACATCATATCATCAGAGCCTTGTCATGACCACCTATCATTTTTGAGCACTCATTCTGTACCAGGCAGAGACGGGTGTTTCTTCAAAATACACAATCTTTACATGTCAGTCCTACAGTGACGCCTCCGTGGAAGACGCTGTTCTAGGTCAAGTTCCCTAGGAGCAGGGCCTAGATATTCTTGGGTGAGTGATTTATCGAGTGCTCTCAGGCAGAGGGGACTGAGGGAAGTAGAGTCAATGAAGGGGCACAAGCCTAAGGAAGGATGAGGAGATCCGATTCAGCCTGATTCCTTGGGGAGCTCTGCAGCACAAAGTGCACTGCAGAGTTGATTCCACCGTAAGACAAAAGATGGGCCTTTGCCAGGCACAGTGGCGCACGCCTGTCATCCCAGCGGCTCGGGAGGCTGAGGCAGGAGGGTCCCGAGTTCAAAGCCAGCCTCAGCATAAAGTGAGGTGCTAAGCAACTCAGAGAGACCCTGTCTCCAAATAAAATACAAAATAGGGGATGGGGATGTGGCTCAGGGTTCGAGTGCCCCTGAGTTCAATCCCCAGAATCACCCCACACACACACACGCACAAAAAAAGATGGGCCTTTCGGTATCCCTGTGTCTGTCAGCCATTGACCATAGACTTCCCAGGGAAGTTCGCTAATGAGGTGAAAGTGTTCTGTGAACAGCTGACATTCACAGGCAGGATCTGGAGCTGGGGTGCACCCCCCCCATGGCAAAAAGAAGCTGAACCAAGCCCACGGGCATCCACTTCACGGACGGAGCTTTACCCACATTCTCAGATTCCTCCTACCACCAACAGATACTCTGTTTCCATCACTGCTCCCCCACAATCAGCAGTTCAAACCAGAAGCCATCCTTTGTTCTGCTCATGGTTCTGCAACTCGGGCAGGTGCTTGAGCCAGGGAGACTCATCTTGGTTCCATGACACGTCACCTGAGGTGGGAAAGCCACCCCCAAGGGGGCTCATTCACAAGATGGATAGATAGAGCTGGGCGCCTAGCCAGGGCTGGGGGCTGGGGTCCTTGGTTCCTCCCTACACGGGTCTCTCCGTGTCGCCTGAGCTTCTTTGAAGCATTATGTCTGGATTCTAAGGACAAGCGTCTCAAGGGAGAGAGCCATCACTTTTTATGACCAGCCTTATAAGTTAAATAACACGCCCTCTGCTGTTGCCTATTCATCAGGAAGACCTCAGATCGATAGACTCAACCTTTCAATGGGAGAGCAGCCATGTCCTTGGAGAGCTCAGGGGATGCGAAATATTGCTGCCGCCATTTGGGGGAAATGCCATTTTAGAGCATGCATCTGTTCACCAGCCTCTGTGCCCTTTTCTCAGTAGCTGATACTTGTGACTTGCTATTGAAAACCACAGAGGGACCCAGGAATGCCCAGGAACGTAGCCCTCCTGCAGCGGCCCTAGCCCAGGCCTGACCAGGGCAGAGAAAGGAGGCTCCTTGCTGCATGCAGAGGCAGACTCCGAGGTGTGGTTTATATTCCAGAGCGTCCCTCCAGGAAGGGGCCTGGCTCCACTTCCTCCCCTGCCCTGCTTTCCCATCCCTCGGCCAGTTTCTACCAGGAGCACTTCCTTCATTTGCACGTGAATCCTCATTTCAGAAGCTGCCTCTGGGGACTTCACCCAAGACAACCTCCCTCTCGGGGAGTCATGGTGCTTATCTGCTCTGCCACTCATCTAATATGTAGACAAGTATCACCTTGTGATCTCCTGTTTTGTATTGTCTCACCAACTTTGATATCATCATCTATCTTTATGCTTGGTTTCCCAAGCACTGGTGGATGCTGCATCTTATTCATCTCCATTTCCTCCAGTTCCTGAAAAATAACGTAGGGAGATGGTGAATGCTGTCGAGCACTTACTATCTGTCAGGTGCCTCTCTGCATTCATTATCTCCTCTAATTTGAAAGCAATTCTTATGACAATTATTATTTTAGGCCTCTCGTTGTGTAACTGAGGAGTACAATGTTGGGAGGCTAGGGCATTGCCCTATACAACCCAGCAGGAGCCATGATCGGAATATTCTATGGAAAAGCACCCCCCAGAATTTGGGGTGAGCCCTAGACTTGTGCAATGAATTCATCCTTCTCAGAAGGACAAAGAAACGTCCCCAAGGTGACTCAGGCTGAGAGGAACAGAGCCTGAATCTGACGACCTGATTGGCTGCAAAGTCCTCGCCTTCTCCCCAAAGCCAGGATGGCTTCCGGTTGTTGAGATTTACGGATCATTTTTTAATCTATTTCTTTCACCCCAATTAGGCTTATGAATGGTTGTGCTCTTCATGTGATGATAAAGATATTCTTCATCATAGTGAAATAAACTCTTGACCACCTGAAAAAAAAAATAGCCTGCGTTATTCTTTGACCAAAGTCTTCAGGGGTGGTGGGAGGGGTTCCCAGAATCCACCAGCCTAAGAAGAAGGCTGCTTTCCAACGGAGTTGAATGAGAAGGCGCCAGGGAAGGGACACGGGCTTTCTCTGCCCCGTGCAGCCTCGTCTCTCTTCTCTGATTTTCCGGCTGGCTGCCTCACTTGCTGCTTTCTCTGTGACGGGCACCTCACAGCTGTGACAGAGAATGACATGCCCTTGCAGGACACCTCAGCTCGGTGTCAGCCTCCCTCTCTGAAAAATTGAAGTTTCAGTTCCAGAAATTGCTGTTTTCAGAAGTGACATGGTGGGAGCCTTGTGCCTTTGACAGAGAAAAGAACCCCACATGACTCTCACAGGGTGACTGACAGGCCTTTCCACGTCACCAAGACCCTGGGTCCTGCAGACAGACAGACACGGGTTTGAATCCCAGCACCATCACCGACCACCCAGGTTGTTTGAACCCTGGGTGCCTCAGTTTCCTCGTCTGCAAGATAGGGATTTGTGGGATCGTTTTAGAGATAAACAGAAACATAAATATCAGTCGCTTAATACTTGCAGCATATTGAAGCACTGGTCTTGTTGCTGTTATCGTTAATCATCATTATCAGTTACAAGGCCGTGCTAGACTCACGGACATCAGGGCATCGGTACTTGAGTGAACCTGATTACCCCTAAACCTTTGAGCTTGGCCCTCATTTTTCTCACCTCTAACCTTGCATCTTCCAAGACCTTCCCCCATATATGCAGCTCATGTGTGCACACGCCTGTGCACACACACACACACCCACACACACACCAGCTATGGACATGTTCAAATCGTATTGTCCAAGGTCACTTTCAGAAGCCACAATACACCCCAGGTAGGTGCTGGAGCAGCCAGCACGTAGCAGCTAGAGCCAGAATTAATTGGTTGGAAGGCAGCGTCCATGGATGCCTAGTGTCTCCGTGGCACGCTGTCACCTCTCCTCCTCCTTTAGCAGTCATTGCACACGTGACCCTCTCGACCATCCCACACAGTAGGTGTGGTCACAAGGAAAAGTGACTTGCCCAGGTCACAGGGCTGCTGAGTGGAAGAGCTCAGACCCAGACCCCGCTGCGTTTGCCTCCCGCTGCCGCCTTCCTCCCCTCCTGGCCGTGTCTGAGCGTTCAGTAGCAGGCCACGCTCCCATCGCTGGTTGATTCCAGGGCAGATGAGTAATTACCCAGCGGCTCCCACCAGGCGTTGCTGAGTTTAAGGTGTTGAAGCAGAAAGAGTTTGAAGGAGAGCGACAAGTGCTCTCCTCATGACCACTCCAGGAGTCTGACACATCCCTGTGCTCACAGATGTCACCATTAATGTCCTTTCCCCCAGAAGATCCAGGCAGGGGATCTGGGCAAATCCATCATGGCCCAGAACATAATGTTGATGAATGATCTCATTAACCTGGAGCCTGCAGCAGCCCCATCCCTGGTGTGGAACCTGGCTCAGCGCTCTCAGTCCTCGTCCGCGTCCCCAGTGACGTCCACACCAGCCCCCCAGCCCAGCCCACAGCGCACCCACATAATTGGGCCCAGATCGTCGCTCTCATCACTCTTCCCGCCCACAAGTTGGGAGCCAGTTAATATCAACTTCACTCTTACAAACAAAGACACCGAGGCTCAGAGGACTCAGATGAGTCAACCAAGTCCCCAGGGGCCTGAACCAGGCATGGCTGACCCCAGAGCCCGGGTCTCACCTGGACACTGTGCTAGCTTTCCTAGACCTTCAACAGTCTGCAAAGCCCTTTTGATCCATCTTCTCATTCTGTCCATCAACCAACGCTGTGGGGTCGACTTCCACAGCAAGCCTTCATGAGAGACCTGACGAGCTGGTTTAAACTATTTATGAAAGAATAAAACTATGAAAATCGCAATTTTGGGAGAAAAGCGTAAAGAGCAGAGAAGACAACTCACCCAACTAGGTATCGTGACATCTTGCAAGACCACCCTCGTAAGTACAATATGGCACTGGCTCAAAAGCAAGAGGGACAGTGGATCAAACCAGGAGCAAGGTGACAGTGATGATGTCCGAGAGAGGTCACGTCACCTCTCAAATCCATGGAAACACCACGGATCATTTTGTAAGTATTTCAGGACGTTTGGCACATAGTACATGCACAATGAGTTTACTTAGAGGAAGGCTGGATCTCTACCTCACGCTGTATACAAAACTAGCCTTCCAACGCATTCAAGGTATAAGTCCTCAATATTTAAGCAAAAGAATTTTAAAATAGGTTTTGGCCTCAGAGTATGAGGTGATTTCTTTATGAGATCTCAAAAGCACAAACTCTGGGAGAAAGGATTAATGGATTTTGCTTGACAAATACAAGGAGGATATTACTAACAGGTGACAGGCCAGAAGAAAGCATTTGCTACATCCCAGAAGGAGAGAACAGATTGACAGAACATACCTGGTGAGAGGCTTCAACTCCCAGCTTTTCATGATGTGAATGACATCACTGAGATGCCACTTCATACCCTCCAGATAGGCAGAAGGTTCTACGCGCAGAGGACACGTGGAAATGCACCTCTCACGTATCACTGAGACTCTTTCAGCCAACTCCTGCATACATGAATCAGTCAGCTTTGTGTTACTGCAACAAAATACATGAGACAAAGACCTCATAAGGAGAAAGGCTTTATTCTGGGTCATGGTTCTGAGGTTCCATGGCAAGATCAGGTGACCCTGTTGCTTTGGGCCTATAGAGACAGGGGCACATCATGACAAGAGGGCCTTATGATGCAAACTGTTCACTTCATGAGCCACGAGGAGAAAGAAGCTAGTCTCACAATCCCCTTCAAGGACGTGACCTCTGAACCCATCACTTCCCACTAGGCCCCACCTTCTAAAGGTTCTATTACCTTCTGACAGTGCCACCCTGGGGACCCAGCCACGGACACTCGGAGCTTTGGAGAGATGCTTAGCCAGACCTTAGCATCACATATTCTAGAGAAACTCACAAAGTCCACAAGAAACTCACAGGAAAATCATCTCAGTTTTGTGGTCGTAACGACGAGTTGGAGGAAACCCAGTTGCACATCCGAGGGGAACAGAGAAGTGTGGTATGAGACACTGTGAAGGGCCGTGACTCATTCAGAAACAGGAACTAGACTGGTGGATGACAAGGACGAGTCTCCAACGACCACTCGGAGGGAAAACAGAACCAGATGACACAATGTCATTCATGCAGTTCAAACACACCCACCCCCAGCAGTGCCCAAGGGTGCACGCGTGTGTGCAGATAAACACAGGCCGCTGAGCGGAATCCATACGGTGACAGGGTGAAGGGCCGCGCCTCGTGGGAAGGAGAAGGTGGGGGTGGCAACAGAGGAGAAAGCAATGAACTTCAAAACTAAACAGAAGCTACGCACAATCCAGTCGTGCCATGATGCCAGCAGATGAGAACCATGATCGTCACGGGCACGTGAAGCCCAGGGACGAGGGGAAGGAACGGGAGGAGAGACGAGTGCAGAAATGTCAGCCCACCCCCCAAAGAAGAAAAGGGAGCAGAAGTCAGGGACTCGCGTACTGAAGCAAAGAAGGAAGACAGACAGAGGCCCGATTGCTTTTGATGCAGTCTTGGATTCGCACAGGGCCTGGGGGTCTGTCTCCCACGCTGCACAACAGCAGTTCAGTGACTGCGGGGCTCTTCCGCACAAAGGGACCCGCTGGTCTCAGCAAAGCCGCTGATGCAGAACCAATAAACAGGGAGGGGGCTACAGAAAAGCCCCTGGCACCCATGGAGCTGTCTCGCTCAATTAAACCCGGTCCACCTACGTACGCCCCAAAGCTAAGCCACACGACAACTTTCCTTTAAGATTTAGAACTTTTGTGACTCAGGCTTGCTTTCTTATTCAACCACTCCCTAGCCATGGGATCTGGGACAACTTCTCAACCTCTCTGTGGCCCCAGTTTTCTCAAAAATGCAGGGACTCATAGTTCCAACCCCCTCGAGACACTGTAGTTAAATGAGATAATGTGTGCGACCATCAGCACGGTGCCTGACACCTAGCAAGGTCTGTTCACTGAGAGGAGAGGCTGCAATTTCAACAGTTATTTTTGTTATCCTAACTCAGTCGGCGCGTGCCTCTGGAACCCTCCTGCAATAGTGACGTTCAAGTCCTGGATCTGAGTGAGCCCACGGGCCTCAACCTGCTTCTCCGTCAAGCACAAAGGCTCAGACCCTGCTGCAGATACGCAGGACAGCACCTCGCACCCCAGTAGGACCTCCGAGTCCCGGACCTTCTAGAAGGAAGCAAGACCTGCAGCAGCCTTTTGAGATAGAGACATGTGGATATTTATATCGTGATGTCCACACTCAGTCAGCTATAACTATGGTAAAACGTCACACGAGGATCGTGTCACACTTCAATTGTGGCAGGTGAGCGTTGCTACGACTCCGTGTTGCAGACCGAAGACCCAGGCTCAAGGGAGCTCGTGGGGATTTGTCCAAAGTCACAGCTGGTGTGTTTAGGGCTGGGATTCAAACCCTGGTCCTGCAGGCCTCCAACTCTCCTTTCCTGTCCACCAGCCCACGTGAAAGACAGCCGGAGGCCGGGAGCCGAGGCTGAGATGCACGGGGCAGGGGCAGGGATCGAGAGGCGGCATCTGAAGGCAGGTGCTGACCCCAGGTTGAGGAGCGGTCATCTTGGAGAGCTGCTCCCTGCGGTGCCTCCCCCTTGTGTTCTGGAAATAAAGTGGGATCCATAATAGAACTCAGCCTGGAGACACGCAGAGCTCCCCTAAGTCACTCTTAGAGTCAGAATGACAGAGCGGTGAGAAGGCTGCCACCAGATCAATCCACCAAGGGACAGGCCAGGGGTAGAAGGGACACCAACCCAGCAATCAGAAAAGCAGGGCAGGAAGAGACCACCTCCAGCATCCAGCAACCACAGTCGCCTCTGTGTGTCCTCTGACCTCAGCCTTTGTGCCCCCAGATGACCCAGCTGTGCCCACTACCGCGTGGCCAAGGAGAGGTTCCACCCCTCGGAACCCTTCTCTGTACAACAGGCTTATTCATCACGAACAGGGAGACTGTGCAGACCCCTGAGAACTCGTTCAGCATAAACCCTGGACAACATCAGCGCTCAGCAAATGAAGGAGGCTCCGTTATGTCCCAGTGAAGGAAATCTGGTCACTGTTGGTTTCCAGGGAGGCCGAGATGGCTTCAGAGCTCCTTCTGGGAACAGGTGTGGCCGTGTGTGTTGTGATTGTTAGGGTTTGAGGGAAGCGGGTGGCCGGTGTGGGGAGAGTGAGTGGGTGGAGGGCACGGGGTGGGGGCCTGGGCAGAGGAGCAGACAGAAGGGGGCGGCTGAGAAGGGAGCGGTCAGCACGAGCTGGGCCTATAGTAGGCGTGGACGGGGAGTGTGTGGCAGGCCAGGGCTCCGCGTGGCGGAGTGTGAGTCTGTGAGCACAGTGTGTCAGGGTGTGATGAGAGTGTCGGGGGTAGGGTGGTGTGAGGAGGTGCGTAGAGGAAGACGGGGGTGTGGTCACCTGTGACATCCCTGCTGGGGGGGGGGGGGAGGTGTGAGGATGTGGGCACAGATCATGAGTGTGTGTGTGGTGTGTGTGTGTGTGTGTGTAGACCTGTACCACATCCCAGCCTCCCTGACCAGGCTTGGGACACCACCAATCCCACAGCCCTGGACGATTCGCCAGGGACCTGCCCCAAGTTCACAGTGGTGAGTTTCACGCCGCCTCCGTTGGGTTCCGTTGTAGGACGGATGCTGCCGCTTTAAGCAGCTAGTGTAGCGGGGAGTGGAGCAGAGAGAGCCCTTATCAGTCCTGGGTGTGGGGAAACATTTGTGGCTTAAAAGAAGGCTTTGTCCGACCACCAATTACTCCTGCCTTTGAAAATGCTTTTGCTTGCATTTGATTAGGACTTAAAAGTGCGGCTTAATACTCCCTGTCTCCCGTGGAACTGTGATTTCCTTCTCGCCTCCAAACGAGTCTGCGAATGCGAGCATCTTCCTCTCATTTTCTCACCTTTCAGGGGCCTGGGGGCGGGGCTGTGAGTGAGCAAGCCTGCCCCCTACGGGCTGAGGGCTGTAAAGGAGCCTTGGAAATGATTTCAGCCCTTTCACCATGGTAGACCTGCGGGGCACCAAGCCCCGGCTGGAGGTGGGGATCCCACTCACAGGTCTGACTCCGACACCTTCCCTAAGCCCCCGGCACGGAGTAGCACTGGCATAGCATCAGCGCTATTCAAAACCCAACCCTGAAAAGCCTGGAGGCCTGGCTCCTCTTCTAACCCCCCCAGAGTCCCCTGCTCCAGGCAGCCCCGTGACTGGCTGCCCCTTCACCCATCTGTAATTCGGGGACTCTGTCTCTGCCCTTGTCTGGAACACCCCTGACATAGGACTTATGACAGAGGATGACATAAAACTTCTGGGAGGTTTCTATTCCCAAATCCTCCACCCTGGGTGGCGAGGAGCGTGGCAAAGCCCCCCGTCCGCAACGCAGCTGAGCCAGTGCAGCAGAATGACTCTCCTTTGCAGGAAAGAATGGCATTCATTTTCTCCTCCGAAGACCTCCTTGTACCGCAGGCACGGTTTATAGCGGATCTCCCCCCCCCCCACCGCCTGCCCCGGGAGGTCGTAAAGATAGATTAAATAATGGAGGAGGTGAGTCCAGTGGCCACCCTGTGTGTCGTCTCTTCTGCCTGTGGATATCTTTACGGATGTAAAGTGTTACTTAAGAGATGCTCTTTATAGGATTGTAGGTCATGGTCAAAACCCAAGCAATGGGGTTCAGATCATTTCAATCACGGCCTCGGACACAGGCTTTGATATGGACCAGGTTCCTTTGGAGGAGAGATTTCATTGTACGGTTTGTCTCTTGCCCTCTGGGGTGGGGGCAGTTTGGGAGGATCTGCTGGAACAGAGAAGTGGGACAGTGCGCTGGCCCCTGTCCACACAGGGAGACCGGTCACTGCAAAGCACCCCAGTGAGACTCCACTTCCGGTTGGATCCGTCAGTGGCTCTCTCCCTCCTTCTCTCCATGGAAAATTCCACTGGACCAGCTTCATTTCTTTACCAAAACTCACCTTCTGCTGACAACAGCCTCTTTACCCACCTCTCTCCAGCGTCCAGCCCCTGCGCTCCCCTGCCCTCCTCCTGGGGAGTGCCAATGGCCCTCCCCTTGCTGGCCCCTGGCATCTGCATGGCAGTCCCTAAATCTCAGTCTCCTTGTGTAGACTGTCCCTTAATTAAATCTCCTGGGAAGCCCCAACCATGAAGGTGTCACCTCTTTTATCTGTAGGATCCTGATGGATTGCAAATGCCAGATGAGGCTTTGGAGCCTGTCCCCAGCACTGTCCCAGGATTCCAAGCGAGTCATTTTGCTCCTGGTCTCTCCTGCGTCCTCAAGTGTAGAATGGCAACCCAACAGTTCCCAGGAAGGGTCACGTCGAGCTAAGGCAAACCCCGGCCACAGCGCAGGAGCTCAGGAAGTGCCCATGTCCCCCTCTGTCCCGCTTTGTCTGCCCCAGCGGGAGGCACTGGATGACCTAAAGGCTCTTGTCCACTGCATGGGTCAGAAACAAGTAACAAAACCAAGTGATGAATTTGCCCGGGCCACAGACAGCAGCCTTTCTGTGCTTGTCGATAGAATGTTTAAAATAGGACTTGATTTGCTTTTGCTTTAAAGAAGGTTATTAACTTGCTTGGATCCACGGGAGGAAGGAGGCAGGTGTTGCTCCCATTCCTCACCAGCTTCTTAATCAGCATCCAACGCTCGGCAAGCCACCGCGGTGGGCACCGAAATGGCTCAGGGAGCTGTTTGGGTGACTGGAGGGTGACAAGGCTCCTTGGAGGTGACATTGATAAATGGGAGGCCTCGGCTGCAGCCACGGTTCTTCCTCGGTTCCTCTGCTGGCTTTAATTGTGGCTGGCCCCTAATCTCCTTCCAGCATGCCAGGTCTCAGCCCGCAAACGGCAGTGAGGCCCAGGAAGACAGACCACGCCTGTGCAGCAGGCAGATCCAAGAGCTGCCCTCTGACCCCAGAGCCAGCGAAATGAAAGGGCATTCTGGTGGGCCAAGCCCGGAATTCCACCACTGGAGACTGATTCACTGACTTATCTCATTTTCAATTTATTTTTTCAAAAAAAAATATTCCAAGATCTTCCCTTGACCCTGAAATTAATAACAAAACAAGATACAATGACCAGTCAGTCCCCATCACAGTAAGCAGAGCCAAATTCAACACAGCTGGGGCTGACTTCAAAGATGGACCCAGAAGACCAGGGATCGGCCCTAAATCCTCTCCAACACTTCCCTCAGCCCAGCCCCAGCCCCAGCCCTCACCCTTCAACAAGGACCATGTGCGTAACCAGCTCCTTGGACACTTTTTCTGGGAGGTGTCCTCTGCTCTGAGCAGTTCCAAGTTGAGGATGTATTTGATGTGATAAGAGGACAATCACTGTTTCATTTATTCATGTATTCATTTTTTCCTTTTTTAATTTGTTCTTTTCAGATGACAGTAGAGTATATGTTGACGTATTATACATACACAGAGTATGTCATATTCTAATTTGGACGCCAGTCTTGTGGTCACACACATGATGGGAGATACACTGTGGTTTATTCATGTATGAACACAGGGAAGTTATGTCCAGTTCACCGCACTGTCTTTCCTATTCCTATCTCTGCTCCCTTCCCTTCATTCTCCTCTATCTAGTCCACTGAACTTCTATTCTTCCCGCCCCCACTTATTGAGTGTTAGCATCCACCTATCAGAGACAACATTTGACCTCTGGGTTTTGGGGGGATTGGCTTATTTCACTTAGCATGAGAGTCTCCAGATCCATCCATTGACCAGCAAAAGTCATAAAGTCATTCATTTTTATGGCTGAGTAAGATTCCATTGTGTATATATACCACATTATCTTTATCTGTTCATCTGCTGAAGGGCCCCTAGGTTTATTTCATAGCTCAGCTATTGTGAGTTGAGCTGCTATCAACATTGATGTGGCTGTGTCACTGAGGTATGCTCATTTTAAGTCCTTTGGATATATACCAAGGAATGGTACAATTCTTCCTCTGTTCTTTGGATGGCCTCCCTGCTATCCTTGGAGCTGAAGGTGGGACCGGTAGCAGAATGGCAACATTTCTTTAAGAATTATCTCAGCAAGGGAGCAGGCAATGAGATATTTCAGACCACATCACAACAGTGACTGCTCAAAAAATCCAGATGGTTCCTCCCCGGCCCTTGCACCGGGTGTCCACCTCAGTCTCTTCCCTGTTTTGTTTCCCCAGCACCTGAACATTCCCAAGCATGGATATTGTCCAGAGAGAGGCTCAACAGGTGAGTTGTAGTCCCATTTGTAGGATGGACCCGGTGATGGGCACTCCCTGGGCTATGAATATTCATGAGGTAGAAGGGAAGCATTTCCTGGGCTATGAATATTCATGAGGTAGAAGGGAAGCATTTCCTGGGCTATGAATATTCATGAGGTAGATGGGAAGCATTTCTCACACTACCTGGAATAGAACAAGCCGGCCACCAGTTCAGGTCCTCCCGCCACTTCCAATCATCATCATCTTCTCCTTCTTTATTTCTGGCTTTTGGGGGGGGATGGTGGGGAGTGGCTTCTTCACAATTTGTGACATGCAGATGTGACCCATTGACTCCACAAATACCACGGTCACCTCCTGAGCCATGGGCCACAGAGACCAAACGGCATGAATCCTGTTTAACTCCTTCCCACCCAAACCCAAGAAAGGCCAAGAAACGCCATCTGAGAAAACGGACTCAGCCTCTCAGAGGAGAGCTAACAGAAGCCACCAAGAACCCAGAGGAACAGGAGGAAGGAGACACAGGAAGCAGGTCTGAGCGCCCCTCGGGGGTGCGCAGCTCCTCTGGGGATGGAAGCCTCCTCCTTCCTCTCTGCATCTCTGCCTGGGCTCACACCTCTGGCTGCTTCCCTGAGAGAGGAGGGGGTGCCAGTCTGCTTGCCCCAGCCCTGCACCTCCTCTGAGCCTTAATGGTCTGCATCCTTGAGTGAACCCCTATCGTCAGCACATTTAGACAGGAAACAGTGGCAGGGGAGCTGTGAGCCCTCCTCCAGGTTGAACCCGCATCCCCCACCCAGCCTCTTACCGCCCCCTGCACTGGGGAATACGGGGCTCACCCGGCTGGCTGCGTAAATAGCAGCCCTTCCTTTCCCACTTAGCTCTTGTTCTCTGCACAACCATATTCTCCTCACTCAGGAATCTTTGGGAAAGAAAGACGGAGCGCCAGGGCAGAACTGGAGCGAGTTCTTTGTTGGGGTTCCCCCAGAAGCAGACCCTGAGACCATAATCTGAGCACAAGTCCTTTGTCTGAAAGTTCCTGGGGCACTGGAGGGAGAGCGGGGATCCATACGGGAATGGAAAACAGCCTACAAAGGGACTCTGGCAAGCCACTTCTGGTGGTGACGGAAGCCTAACTCCTGCTCTGGGGAAAGGTGTGGACCCGCGCCTTGGTATGGAGGAGCTGGGTTGTGTACACGCCCACTCCCATCAGACGCTGGGCGAGCCCCGGCACATCCTGCCTGCCTGAGGCCTGAACAGACCGGCTTCCCAGAAAATGCCAAGAGGTGGGGAGGCAGGTAAGGCAGCTCAAGATCTTCAGAGCACATTAAATGGGAAGACAAGGCAGATGTAAATAACCCTGACCCTGACCCTGACCCAAATCCAGAGCATCTCCAGGTCTCTAGCCACCATGTCACCCCTAAAACACCAGAACCCCACTTAGAAATCGGAGCACCCACGGAGCTGGACCCCAGGAGTGCCTCACCCAGCTCAGCACAAAGCAAGGCGCAGTCCAGGGGGCTTTGGCATCACAGCAACATGGCGCCTCAAGGAGGCCGACCGAGCAGAGTGGCTAAGATCATGAGTCTAGAAGCCCAGCCAGGTTCCAATCTCACTCTGCTACTTACTAGCTGGGTACACACGTTGATTTACATCTTTGCTCCCCAGTTTCCTCATCTGCAAAACAAGGCAATGACGAGAGAACTCCCCAGGTGGGTCTGAGGTTGGGTGGATTCCTTGGTGTCTGAACCCATTGTTTTTCTCCTAGAGCCTGATGTGGCCCAGCTCTCCAGCAACTCTCTCGTTAAATAAAATAAGCACGTGTGGGAAGAAACCCAGGTAGGTTGAGAATCACCATGGGCCATGTAAATCACCGCTGCCTCATGTAATGCCCACTGCCACCCCTGGAGCTGAGGGTGACTGTCAGGACCTTACAAACACGGAGAAAGAGTCTCAAAAGCAAGCTCTGCCTGATTTGATCAGTTGCCCACCCAGCACCCCAAACCTTATACCATCAGCTTCATTAGTGACCCATCAAATCCTCCTTCCCCAATCATTCCTGCCCCTTGTAACTCTAGCAATAATCACTCAACCCTCCTCATTGTGTACAGATGCTCCCTGGTCGGTTTGACAATCACTTTTTAAAAAGTCCCCTGAGGTCCACTGGAGGGATCAGGTCTTTCTCAGGGAAGTGGCCCAAGCTAAATCCACTCTTGCGCCTCTTAGACAACAGGAAGAATTAGCAGAAGCTTTGAGAAAAAGGAATGTCACAGAGGCACCACAGGGGCCCCACTTTGGAAATGCTTGGAAAGATGCAGGTCACATTTTATCACATCTACTAGGGTTCAGTTTTCCCTGGACCCCAGCCCCGGGACAGGAACATGTTTCCCGTCCAGTCCCTGGAGCACCGGTGTCCTTTCTTACCTTCCTCCCTTCCTCCTTCTGACACATTGCTGCCCTCTCTCCCTCTGACTTCCTACTGAGGGGGGCCTGCCCTGGCCCCACTCTATCTACTCAGGGATTTCAAGTATGCATGACTTTCCACTCCCAGGGCCAGAGCACCAAGTGTCACAGAGTAGAGCTGAGCTTAATTAAGACCCGATCACTATCAATACACCCTCCGTGCTTGGAGCTCAGGTACCAGAAGTCCCTCACCTCCTCCAGCTATTCTCCTAGAAGATAAATCACTTCGTACTTTTTTTTTTCCTTGCGAGAACATTCTGAAACAGAGATGTTTTATAGAGTCACAAAGAGACCAGGATCCACCGTTGAAGAGACCTAGATTGATGATGCACAGTTTACCGTGATCTTGATGGAGTTCTGCAACTTCTCTGAGATCCTAAAATTCTTTACAAAATTGGAAGAAGATCGAGCTCTCTCATGAAGACAAAGTTATAAATAGACCTATTATTAGATCCTGGAATGCAAATAAATCATTTGCCTAATATACACACCTGCTAGACTTCGGCCTGGGGGCAAGGGCGCTGAAACTGAGATTCTGGTGGTGGACATGGTCCCTGCCATCAAGGACTTTCCCCCTCTGAGGACTCCCTTGGAGTGTCTGTTCGCATCACCACACATCTCCAGAGTGAGAAAGTCTTTCCCCCAAACCTCCCAGCTTCTCAGCCCATCGTGGCTGGCTCTCGGGGCCCACTCTCTGGAGCACCATGTTTCTCAAGATGTGTCGGCAAGTCTCTACTGCAAACGAGAGGCTGACCTGAGCAAGACCTGCCTGGGACAGCCTGAGGCCAGATCCACTCTGAAGTCAGGGGGCTCCGGCAACCATATTTGCACCCCGCATCCCACCCCTCACCTCCTCAGGTAACTGGAGATCAGACCAGGGGCTGGGGCTGTAGCTCAGTGGTAGAGCACTTGCCTCGCATGTGTGAGGCCCTGGGTCCAATCCTCAGCACCACACATAAATAAGTAAAGATACTGTGTGTTCATCCACAACTAAATAAATATTTAGAGAGAGAGAGATCAGACCAGTGAGGAACATCTCAACTGGTCTGGGCAGCTAGATTTTCTCTCCCAGGAATCTGGAATTGGGACTAGAACTAAGTCAGGAAAATTCTGGAGGCTCTCCTGTACCATGACATGGATAAAGAAGAAAAAAAAAAAAAACGTTTTTGCAAACAGATGTTTTCCTCCCCTGCAGAGGGACAAAATGAGATCTGCACAGGGAGACTCATAGATGAGAGAGCAGAGGCCTGTCCAGGGCCGGCGACCTGGTCTTCCTCAGGTGCTCTGCACCCTCCGCCCCTCACTCTGTACGTTCTTGTTCCAGCTCTGCTGGAGTCGGGCCAGCCACTGTGCTGACTCCGCAAGACCCTGCATCCTAAGGGTCACTCTGTATTCATCATGGTCCTTGTCCCCGTCACGTCCCGGTGCTGGCCCTGAGTCGCACTGTGCGGCCAACAAGCCTCACCCAGCACCTTCCGTCTGCCGGCCTGAGCGAAGCCCTAGGAGTGCAGACATGAATGACACCCCTTGGCAGATGGAAGTCACCCTCACAGGGGAATGGGGTGCAAGCAGGTTTAAGTGTCACATCAAGTGGTGGCACCCAGAGGAGAAAAGAGTTCCAGTCCCTGGACCTGGGTTATCTGCATGCGACCCCTGACCCCAGAGCCTCCTGACTTTGACGCTCTGCCCCTCTGAGCCTCGGGGTGCCCTTCTCTAACAAGAGCATAAGGATGGGTTGGGGCAAAGACCAAGAGAATGCCCGGGACACACTTGGAACAGTGCCTGACACGCAGTACCTGTTTAGGTAATGGTGGCTTGGAAAAAAAGAAAAAAAAAAGACCCTTAAGCTCTTCAGCCCTATCTCTTGAGAGAAAGTTCCTTGGTATCTTGTAATGGATAAAGAGGGTGACTGGCTTTTTCTGGCTGATGTTTATCACATCTTAGACACCGTCACCCTGGGAAGAAAACTGAGAATGTCAGTTCTCTCTGTGTATCTCATTTGTCCCCCCAAGCCCCAGCACATGGGGGACCATGCAGTGCGTCAGAGGAGGGAGAGCTGGTGGCAGGAGAAGACTTCAGGGCCCCGCGGGGAGGAGTTCAGGTTCAGCCTCATTCTCGAGGCTGCCTTCAGCTCGGGGGAGATCTGCTGGGCCAGCCACGGCCGGGCAATCTCAAAGCATCCACGTCCTAGGCAAAGGCAGGGAACGTGACCTCGTGGGAACAGTGAGCGACAAAGGCATGTGGAGAGACACAGCCTGGCACAAGCTCGGAGGGTGCTGGGCTCTGGAAGGAGGCCTCGCGGCACTTCCGGACACCCCAGCAGACAGCGGGCCTGGACGGTAGTCGAGCGGAATCCCACTGTTGAGGCCGAGAACCTCGACGTCCCAGACACCCTACCGTGCCCTCTTACATTCTTGACCCACCAAATCCATCAGGGAGCCGAGGAGGTCTGCAGAGGGAGAGAAAGAGGAAACTTGGCCAGCTAATGCCAACCGGGTGTCGCGTTCCCAGGAATGACAGTCGGGCTGCGCCAGGTTTGCTAACGGGACAACTGGGTGAGCCTTAGAGGCCTGGAGTTTCCTCGTCCAGGACCAATTACTGATGGCCCAGGGCTGTGTGGCTGGTAAGTGAATCAGGAGCTCCTCCTCTGAAGACTTCTGACGTTACAGCAGATATTCCAGTGGGGCTCGCCTTGGCCATCTGTGGAGGTCACCTGAAGTCCCAGGAGGTGGAGATCACACAAAACTCCTGGTGACCGCGGTTCCCTTTCACCCGCAGGCGCAGCCTCCTCGGTTACAGCACACCAGGTTGGTGGCCTCCCAGCCTTCCTGCCTCCCACTCTCGGGGTCTGAAACCACCTCCCCAGGAGACAGGAGATACTAAGGATAACACAATAGTGACCATCAGCGAGCTCTGTGCGGGACATGGCGTTAAGCTTTTTGCTGCTCACTTCCAATTCAACACCGGCTTCTAAGAGAGGCATTATCATCTCTATTATGCCCACGAGGATCGGGGCTGCAAGAGTGTCCTCGTTCCTGCTGCCACATCACAAACAACTCTGAAATCAGGTGTGTAGGAATGACCGTGTTGGATCCTTATGGATCTGAGGGGTCGAGAATGTGAGAGAGCACAGCAGGGATGGTTCGTCTTCACTCCATCATGTCGGGCGGGGTCTCTGTTGGGAAGGCTGATTGGATGGTGGGCTCAGGAGGTGCCTATCTTGACAATCACGTGGTGTTTTTTCTGCTTCAAGGGAAGGGAACATGGAAATGACATTAAAGAACTTGAAGTCCTTTTTATAACCCTCCACATGCCTAGAAAGTGTCCCAGCCAAGACTTCACTGCACCATCTGAGGTTCCAAAGCTTGTCCTCCTCACTATCCCTCCACCTGCCAGCAGGTAAGTTCCACAGTCAAGCTGCCTCGCTACTCAGAGCTCTTGACCTCAACTCCTCAAACTTAGAGGGATGGCCTCTTGTGGGCCACCTTAGGGGTCGTATATTATCAGGGCCAGTCAGAGCAACAGAAAGATATAGAAGATCCGAGACCTGCATCTGAACCCCACTTTCCCTTTGTGTGACCCTGAGTATGTCCCTTCAATAACAGAATGTTGTCACGTATGTGAAATAACATCGCTATTTGGAGCATTTTATTAACTACAATTCTGTATCTATTCACACACGAAGATGCCAAAGAAAACATTGTTGTTTTTTACCTACGTGGATTCTTTGTAAATGGTTTCTTTTTGTATATGGAACCGCAATATTTCCACAAGGATTTCTTTTTCTCCAGAGCTGCCTGCCAAGTCAGAAGGAGCCCAATCAATGGTCAACAACTCCTTGGAATGCGGCAGCAGCTTCCTGACTGTGAGGAGCTGGCTTTCTTGCTAACACCCTCTGACGGATGAGGAGTTTGGGTGGAAAGAGGTGAAGTGATGAAGTCAGGGTCACAGAGCCTGGATCTATGGAAACTCAGACTTCTTGCTTTCAGAACCATCCTTCCACTTCTAGTTAGAAACTCGCTCTGCTAGTGAGCAGTCTTCCTGAATTTTAGCAGGAACATCCTTCTCCTTCTATAGGTCTTACATGCGTGTGATTCTATTCTGGTTGAACAACCATATGACAAGTTGCATATCTAATTAGGGCCGTGAGATAAAGAGGTACATGGTGATCGTCACGGGCAGCGTTCGGGGTGAGGCCTGGAGAGCCAGATGAGACGCCGTCACTAATCAAGCTGACGAGGTCAGCGGCACTTGTTCTCTTCATTCTTTTCATTCTTATTAGGATGATTTTACACTTCCTGTGCTCGGCAATTGAACAATGATTACTCTGCTAAATACTACATGAGTTTTGACAAAACAAACCCCCGAGGAATCAAAATAAGTAATTTCTATTCAGCAGAAATCATTCTCAGATTAGTCTGCGTGCAATATTATACAACCCAATTATCTCGATATGCAGACATGTGTAATAAATAAAGAGCACACACCGGCTGGCAGGAGCAGGGTTAGGCGAAAGGTGGGGGTGGCAGTGTTTCTAACTGAAAGTGGTTGATTTTCAGCCTGGGATCCCCCGCCCCAAGGATGGAGGTACAAGGAAGACTGGCACCTCCAATGAGATGCTTTTGGAAGGACCTTCCATCTCCAGGCACAGAATGGAGATGTCTTCTGTCACTTATTTTGTTGCTGCAAGCCACATTCATGGGGATTTACGTCTGGGTCCAGCATGGCTCCAGGAACTTGGAGGCCAACATGACTCAGGCCCCACCTGGTGGGATTGCGCTGGGATTTGAGCACCTCGGCCTAGGTGAAGCGTTTTATACTGTATCTGGTCTGTGGCAAACGTGGCTGGATGCTCCAGTTCCTGCACCGTCCTCCTCCCTCTGCCGACTCCGACTGACACCCCCCCCTTACCATCTCCATTCTTCCGGCTCTTGGTTGAGCTCCTCCGTGAGCCCCTCTAGGAGGAGAACACTAGGGAGGCCATGGTGACCCCAGAAGCAAGCCTAGTGCCCCCCTCTTGGAGTTAGCGGTCAGGTGGCAGAGACAGACCTGCAGTCGTCCCAGGAGCCAAGGGGAAGTGGCCACCGTGACAGGTGTTGGGAGGAGGATGCAGCTTGATGAGAACTTCTCACGAGGGGAGAGACCCCAGACAGAAAGCTCAGGCAAACCTTCCCACGAGAGCAGCATCTCCCAATCCAAGAGTGGAAGAGGAAGGAGAAGTCGACTAGGTAAAGTGGGGTGGAGAGAAGAGGAGGGAGCCCGCGGCAGCCTCGGGCTGTCTGGGCTACACACGAGGTGGCTTAAACAGCAAGGATTCTTTGCCCACAGTCTGGAGCCTGGCAAGGCCAAGATGAGGGCCTGGCCGATTCGGGGTCAGGTGAGGGCTGTGTCCTCACGTGATGGTGGGGCTGAGAGTTCTCCAGGATCCTGAGAGCTCCACCCTCCTGACCTCCCCAAGTCCCACCTCTCAGTGCCATCATTCGGGGATTCGGGTGTCAACATAGGAATTTGGGGGGAAGGGAACACGAATCTTCAGTCTACAGTAAGACACAATCTCAGCTCATTGTACCGCACTAAGGGGAGGAGTTAAGAGCACCCTCCTGTCTGGATGAAGACTCTGAGGTGTGGAGATGTCGTGTAACTCATCCCAGGAGCCGAAGCTAGAATTTGAACCCAGGACTGGAGCCAGCGTGGGGCTGGGCTCACACTGCCGCCTCTTTCTGATGAAACCTAGATCCCCTTTGCAACTGCCAACCAACGTTCAAAGTGGAAAACACAGTGGGTGAAAGACCCCACAGAGGGAGCCTTAGATTTAACCCTGCCTGCATTCCTTGGTCAATCCACACCCGCGGGAATGGTCACCTGGCATCCCCCCACCTGGGGACTTACCCACTGCCTTCCCCACCAGGACAGGAGCAAGACAGAGGATTTTATGGGGGTATAAAAGGTGTCCAATAAACGTGAGAAGAAATAGGGCCACCGTCAACCTCCCTGACCTGCCTGAGAGGGCCTGACCTTGCAATGCCCTGGCCTCCGATGCCTCGGAACTCTACCAGCTCCGTTTCCTGAATACAGGCCGGGAACAAGTTTGAGCCCCGGGGTTATTTATTAGGCAAAAGCGAGGCGTTCAAGGTTCCAGTCAGTGAACAAAGAGACGGCAGCCAGGAGCAGCTCTGATGGGATGTGCGCGGAGGAAGCAAAAACAGGAACGTGGCACCTAATTGAGCGCGTGGTTCCCGGCAGAGCCAGGCGCTGGCTGGGAGGGGAAAGGGCACTAGCGCAGCCGGCGTTATCTGTGCAGAGGAAGGGCCCTGAGGGTCCACCTGCAGCTGTTCTTCTTTCTTTCTTTAAGAAAGCCCACCTCAAGCCCACAAAGATCTGAGTCACCTCAAGAAACAAAACTAGATAAATGCAAGTAATTTTTTAAAACCAGAGCAAAAGTAATACAAGAAGCAGGAAACAAAGATACAGTCAGGGATAAAGCTACGCCAGAGCGATGCACAACAGAAGTGCTGCACACTTTAGGAATAAGGCTCGCGTATGAATTCGAGCTTCCTGGCAGCCAAAGCAGAGAAAGGGTCCAGAAAATTAAAAACCAGGCAGCTTCTTGGGTGCAGCATGCAGTTCCCTGATACGAAAGGTTGTCTTGATGGGAACATTTTATAACCCCGGTCACATCCCATAACAAATCTACTAAACTGGTTTTTAATTCTAAAAATGAAGTGACAGCTGCTGTCTCACAATGGAACTTATCAAAGGCAAATTCAGTAGAATGAGTTAGAAGGACTAAAGAGGGCAAGCCAAAGGCGAAGACCCCTGGCCAGCCTCCACCTGGGACTCGGACTGTGGACCACAGAGAAGCAGCTTCTGCCACCTGGGACATGTGCAGTGTGGTTATCCTAAGAGGATCCACGACCGCCACCCCCACCCAGGTTAAAATTGGTTTTGCAATCAGTTTGGGGGTGGACAGTCGCGACTCCTAAAGTTTTCAAGTCGTTCTCCAGCACGGAAGCCTGCTTCTTCTGCACACATCTGAGAACACTCAGCTGTTTTATTTACATTCCATGCCGTGTGCTCTAGCATGGCCAGCCTGTAAGAAAGGACCTGTTAGGTGTCTAGTGTCCCCTCCTAGCCCCCTATTAATGGTTATGGGGTATTTCATTGTTTCATGATATCTATGACCGCCCCCGTGTGATGAGTAACAAGCCCCCCTTTCCACAGTCGGAGAAACTGAAAAACAGAGAGGCTGTCCACTTCCTCTGGGCTAGCAGGGCTGTGGGTCACAACCCCTGATTGTGTGGCACTGAGCAGACCAACTCCTAGTCCCTCCCACAGCTGTGGTGCTTGGCGCAGGGTTGGGCGCATGGTCCCAGGAAAGACAGTCATTGTCCCCTGAGGTTAACGATGAGAGAAGGAGAATTTCACTCCATGGAGGCTGCAGCCATCTTGCCCACCGCGCTGTGATTTCCCCCGTGAAGAAAACCCAGCAGGAATCCCCGGGAGCCAGGGAGCCCAAGTCCTCCCCATACGTTCAGTCCTAGGTCGGTGTGAAATCACACTCACACTCGGACGTCTCGTTTGCACAAATCTCTAAATTTCCTTTTGACCAGTTTGATTTGGGTTTCTATAACTTAAAACTGAAACCATCTTGAACAAATAGAACACCCCCCCATGTTCGGGTTGTGTGTGTACTTATGTGTGTGTGTGTGTAAAACACATTTTTACCTGCGTCGCACATGAGAGTGGCAATGAAATCCATTTGTCTAATTATCAGAACCTGTAACGGAACTAGATGCAGAACTAAGGAGAATAATAATAAGGGTGGAAAAAAGACATTTAAAGCAGATTTTGAAATCCCTGAAGAACTCAGTTTAGTCATGAAACGCTGACATAGCCAAACCACGAAAGCACAAATGGCCCCACTATAATTAGTTTAACTTTCAATTTGATCTGAATTGAACTCCGGAGGACTTTGGCTGAGTATTCCAAGAGGAACAGAGCCTCAGCCACTGGTGTCACTGCGGAGTCCCTGCAGAGGGCCTGTTGACTTTGCTGGGTTGTTTTTGCAAAAGCTCAGAGTGGCCTAGAAGGTTGCTAACAGCTGTATGGAATTCCCTTATGAGCTCCAAACTCTGGATCGCATTCCTGGGGAGACCATGTCAGCAGGCTCCGACACCCTCCAGGTGCAGGGACGTTTAATGAATGCAGAACACAGAGCTGGTGGGCCATTTGTTAATGGAGCGAGAGAAGACTGTGTACAAAGCAGGCCTGAATACAGTAGGCTGCTGCTGGCTAATTACACTGAGCTCTTGAGTCCTTTGCTGGTGGAAAAGCACCAGAGTTGCATGTGCGCGCGCGCACACACACACACACACACACACACACCACAACCCACACAAAGAATGAAAAGAAAGAAAAGAAAATCCATGCCAAGAATTCACAATGCGTCTCCTGATTGATTTGCTAGCATCTTCCAAAGTCATTGATGCCAGCGACCAGGCTGCGCGAGCTCCCGGCTTGTCTTTTAGGAAAAAGAAAAAAGAGAAAGGAACACTAGCTCTTCTCCGTCTTTGAAATGGTTATGAAATAAAATTATAGGAAGATAAGAAAATGCCCTAGCCTTGTATGACAGATTGGGGACAGTCTACCACCACATGGTCAATGCCAGTGGCGCCTCCTAGAGTTGGACAGTGCACAAAGTTCCTACATGTGAGGGTCTGCCCAGGGGGACAAGCATCAAGACCTCAAGCCTGGCCACTCTCCTCTTGATCCCAATTCTATATCCCATGTCCCCATCTGCAGATGTGTTTGTGAAAATCCCTGTTTCGTCGCCCTGATTTCTTCATCGGCAACCCTCTGGCTCTAGGGATTCAACAGTGGTATCTTTGAGATGGGAAAGTAGGAAGATGAACTGGTCCCATCGCACATATTTCAAACCCATGAGATTAATATGGCTTGTTGAGGATGCGAACTTTGGAGTCAGAACAGAGACAGAGTCGTCTCTTTCAATTCATGGGAGAATGAAATTAGGCAAGTCCTCTCCTCCAACTCTTCACTTCCTTGTTTGTAAAAATCCTTCTCAGAACTGGCTGTTGTGAGCACCTGATAAAATAAAGCATGTGGGGCTGGGGCTGGGGCTCAGCGGTAGAGCACTCGCCCGGCACATGCAAGGCACTGGGTTCGATCCTCAGCACCACATAAAAATAAATAAATAAATATTAAAAATTTTTGAAAATAAAGCATGTAGGGCTCCGAGCTCAAGCCCAGCACGTGGTCAGCATGGAGAAAGGACAGATGGTTCGTGTGACGGTTGTGCTCATTTTCCACCTAGGATGATACGGGCCCCACACCTGACAAGGAAGCCCCTCCAGTAAACCAAGTCCCAGCCACACGGAAAGTCGGGTAGAGGGGCTCAACCTGCAAGTGCCCAGGCTGGGATTCTAGGCATCAAACCATGCCACGTACTTAGCCATGAGGAAATGTATGAAAAAGGAGGATTATTTCGAGCCTCGTGGTTCCTGCAGAGAGCTTAGACTTGGATTCCCCAGAGGAGCAGCTCCGAGGTTCTGTCAGTGAGTTTACTGACGAAGCCTCAGAGGTGGACACTTCAAATCCAAGTCCTGGTCTCTTTGTGACCTTGGTCAAGTTATGAAACCTCAGTTCCCTCAACTGAGAAACAGAAATAATAGTCTCCCTGGGTTGAAGAGATGCTGGAAGATTAATAGGCCGAAACAACTGTGATCCTCTGAAGTCGTGGGTCAATGTTTCTGCTCTTTGTTTCTTCAAAATCCCTTTATGTGTCTCCCACTCTGACCTCACACTTAGAGTAAACCCACTCCCAATCTCCCTTCCTCACCCGTTTCCAATTTTCCCAGATATCCTGGGCTCCAAAGGTCTGATTCAATGAGAGGACCCACACCTAAGTGTGTTTGACAAATGAATCTATTTATTTTCATTTCTATTCTGCACGTCGCCTACCAGTCTGCGACTATCTCCACAATCATATCTTGTGAAGAATACCTGAAGGTACCTTTCTGATTGACTTCCCCCATCTATATGAAGATTTGTACTAAGCCAGTAAATAATTTGTAACAATTTGCATTGCGTTTATGGTTTCTCTAATCCAACCCTGATCATTTGTAAATTGTTTCTATTCATGTGCAGATCAACTGTAATAAGATTGCTAATAAAAGAGTGGTTAATAAAATTTATAATGGGAAGTCAAAGCATAATTTAGAGGAGGGGGAGGGGGGGTTGACATAAGGGTTTTTCCGGGCTGTAGGCAAGAATAGATTAATAAAATTCTCTTTGTTTTTATTTCACATTCTAAAGAATATCTCATGGTGAGATGTGGTCTTGAATTCTATTTCTTCCTCCTAGCCTTGACTGCTAGTCTTGGGGGATGGTATTTCATCATGTCACCAGAGCCTTTCTCCATAATGACTGCCTCTCAGCAACCCAGTGTTAGTCTTTAGGAAGGATCCTAGTCCTTTATATGCATTTATCTATTCATTTATTCATAAAATCTTATGGGAGTACCCAGCGTGTTCCAGATACCATGACAGGTTGTGGGAATACCACCATAAATAAACAGAGCTAGTTCCATCAAAGAAAGGGCATATTTGTAGCAATCAAGGCTTTACCTGTGTCATTTTCATTAAATCGTCAAGGATCTAACAGGTAGCACATGGTTAATAAATGTTCATGGAACAGAGGAATCCACTGAAAGAGTAAGCCAAGTACCACGTGCGGAAGCTACCAACCCCGCGGACCCACCCACTACTCTGGCCCTTTTAGGACTGTGTGTGAAGGCAGAGTCCATCTGTCTGAAAGGACCATTAAGGATCATGTTGGTCACGTGACACACGTCAGGACATGGTGTCAGGTAAGCCCGGGCCAAATCTGGCTCCACCAGAGTTTTCATGCAGTCTTTGAACCCTCCTCATTAATAAGTGCATGCTAAGGCCGGCCGCGGCTCTGGACCCTTCCATCTCCGGAGCTACAGCATCCCTCAACACAGGTGCCGATTTTCTTATTTGGCCAAGGATAAGAGCACAGTCAGCCGTCTGAGGGCACAACTAGACAGTGGCAGAGCTGGATCAGTTCAGAGCCCCTGAGTACAATGGCCGTTCTCCACTAGGGACTTGAGGAAAGAGAGGGCGGAAGTCCAAGGGCGCTAGAAAAACAGGTTCTTCCACAGGAAAGGAAGCAACGAGAAGAAACAAGCGTTTCCCTTCCCCAAACATCCCTTCTGCTGTCCCTCCTCAAACACAGAACTCCCCACCCCAGGGCAGCTGACCCTCGGTCCCTCAGCCCAGTCTCCACCCTCTTATAAAACCAGCTCAAATCTTTCTTTTAAATTATTCCCCCATCATTCCCCCAAAAGCAAGGGTGGAATCCGCATGGAGGAGAAGTCAAAGGTACCTGCTTGGAATAGGCCCCTCTCCCGCGCGGGCCCAACATGTCAGATACTTCATGGAACTAGAGTAGCGTGTCCCCAGTGGCCACTGCCAAAGGCCCGTTGTAGGAAGATGACCTCAATTTCCCCTCCTGTCAGTCAGACCATCTTCCCAGGCCCCATGTCTAATTCAGAAGCTTCCTATACACTCCAAATTTGCCCCGTTCTGCCCCTGGGGCTTGGGGACGGCAGCTGACGGCACCCACAGCTGCTTCTATCTTTCAATACTTTTCATAGAATACGGCGTGATTGAGAGTGGGGACTGCAGATCAAAAGGAGACAGTGAAATGTCATCGGCGTTCCATAATTTGTACTATCACTGTCAACACTGATCCCCTTAAAGCTATCCCTCTGACTGACGAGCCAGGCAGGATTGTAGAATGCTAAGAAGCAAAAGAGAGGGATAAAAAGACAACCGTGTTTGATTACCCTCTGCAGTCCTCGGGATTTGAAAGTCACGACACTGGTTATTACTTCGGTCTTTGGAGAGATGAACAGAAACTTAATCTATCTAATAAAATTGCCTCGAGAGATAAACTTAATCTAAACTTTCTTTCAGCTATCTCTCGGTAAGATCTAATGGATTTTTCTGGGTCTCCATTGCAGCACAAGACAGCCGGGTGGAAGATAGACCCACCACGTTAATTAATCCACCTCACTCTTGTCAGACGGACATGGAGTGTGGAACAGAAGTTGGTGCTTCTGAATGCACCGGGGTCCTCAATTTAATAGAACTCATCTGATGGGGCAATCACAGTCCTGGGATGAGGGAGACAGACAGAATGCCAGGGGGTGTGGCTTGGAGGACAGTGGGTCAGAGGGAAGTCACGGGTAGCCCCAAGCATCCTTCTAAGGATTGGGGCTTGCTGCTGTAGAGGAGGGCTTGGGCTGGGGAGAACTGAGCGGTCACTATCTGCTAGGAACAGGGCTAGACCCTGGGAAGGCCAGGGTTCACATGACAGGGCTGCTTTGCAGAGCTTACGGCCCGATACAGATGGACCACCAAAACCCCATTTCCTGGTAGGTAAAGCATGCTGATTGACACCTGCCCGGAAGAAGAGCAGGCCGGGAAGACGCTGCACTGGGCACGGCTCCTGAGTCCCTGACCCAGGAGAATAGCAGGCTTCTCCCAGGAAGAGCTCCGTCATCCTGAGCTCTCCCGGCTGTGGCCGGTGCCCCTTTCCTCTTTACAGAGACTCAGGCCAGAAGTAAAACCCAGCAGCAGGCACCCCAGAGGGTCAGCCCGTCTCAGGATTTCTGTGGCAGGGTCTCTGTCCATATTCTAAGGGATTTTCTTTGCCCTTCCTTCCCCAGATCCGTTTCCTCCCCTCAAAGACGTGCTTAAAATGGAACCAAATCTTATTTTAAAGCCTGCAGCCCCCACTGACAGAAACCACACAGGAATAAGTGGCCGCAGCTCGACTGTGACATCAGCTGAATATTTGCACATGGGAGACAGTGGCGTCTCCCTCCCGTTGGGGGAGAGGTGCCCCTTCCTTCTGACCCTCTTTCTGCTGTGTCCTCTTATTTCTTTTTTGAACTCTTTGTCTTTCTAGCCTACACCTTCATAAATAGGGTGAAGGAAGAGTATTCAAGCACAGTCGTTAAGATGTGCCAGGCCCTGTGCTGAGTGGTTTGGCTCATAGCATAAAGTCTTGTTTAGCAGAAGGATGGAGAATGCAACTTGGGGAGAGAACGGCTTTCACTGACATCATTGACAAGGTGCTGGCGGGTCAGAAGCAAGCTCTGGTATACCAAGTCCAACGAGGAAGAAAGAAGATACTGTGAGTCCTCGTGGCAGGGGATTCATATTCAGGATCAAAGCTGGTCACTCCACAGGGAAGGGAGGGCTGAGGATGACAGATCTCCTAATGACCTCATTGAAGCAGGAATGGAAAGAAATATCCAGTGGGGAATAAATTGTGTGATATATGTGACCCAACACCCCACCGTCTCGTCTCCCATGTGCAAATACTCAGAACAGCCAACGTTACTCTCCAAACCCCACGAACTGGGCTCTCTGGGGGGAGCACAAGGGAAACTGGACATGTAGGACCAAATGGCTTCATCCGAGCACTCTGCCCGTTTCCTTGCTGTTGAGAGCCACAGCCGAAGGGGCCCCAGCAAACTTTCAGACTGCCAGCTGATGATTGGCTCACAGCGGCCCCAGCAACTTCTAGCTGATTGGCTCCTCTGCGGTGATGCTCCTTGGGCTGTTTCCCTGCCCTTTCAGACCACGGAGCTGCTCATTGGGGAACTTTTTTGGCTCCGCCCACGTGACCCAGCCAATCGGCCTCAAGAGCAGGAGGAGTGAGGGAGGTGGAGAGGCTTGTGGGAAGCCGATAGTGGCAGTTGGGCTCTGAGGATTTTTCCTGGGGAGCTGTGTTGTTTGGCGTGTGTGGTTCTAAAAATAAAGTTCATTTCTTTTGACAAGTGGCTCCTGAATTGTGCCCAGCCAGACTGCGGCACCTTGCCAACTCTGCCCATGTCTTTGCCAACTCTTCCCAGCTACCCCAGAGCACACACTCTATGTTCGTCTGTGGCTAAAGGAAACCCATTCATGTATCTATTCGCTGAATCATTTGTTCATGGAATTCAAGTGACTGTTGGATCCTAGAGAGTGTGCTCGGTGCTGGGTCATGTCAGTGAGCCCCGCCGCTGGGTCTGGCCTGTTTGCTCTGGGGTTTCCGTAACTGATAGCCCAGTGAAGGGGAAGGCCCCACTCAAGAGATAATCCCACATGGGCGTGGGGCTCCTGGGAGGCTACCTCCTCAGCTCACAGGTTGGGACTCCTCCCACTGGCTCTTGGTCAGCGGCAGACTTGAATCTGGATTATTCCTCTAGAAACTGGGGATGAAATGGACACAATGCCATCTATCCTGGTGCCTCGCCCAGAAAAAGAACTCAGAAGCGATGGCTGCATAGGAGTGCGGTGGACTAAGTCCGTTTCTGTTTACGAATCTGATTTTTTCTGGTCCTTTCTGAGAGATGCTTATCCTATGAGCCCCTTTCTTGGAACATGGGCAAGCAATTTCCTGACCCTTTGGGTGACACTTCATATCCGCTCTCCAGCAGTGACGCCTCTCCTGTGGAGACGAACCCATGAGGTGACAAGAGGCTGTTCATCCCCACGCAGATGACGGCAGGTCCAAGAGACCAAGGCCCCTGTTCCGCTCACCCTGCTCGGGAGTCATCTCAGCGTCCTGGGTCACAGTTGCTCCTCCCTAGTTTCAGAGGAAGCAGGAAGTTGGCTCCTAGTCACCCTCTCAAAATCTCTGTTTCCATCCACCACCACATCGCTGCCTTTCAAATGTCCACTCTTCTATTTGGACTCCCAGGAGTGAACACTTATGGTCTCCTAAAGATTAAAAAAAAAAAGATCTCTTTAAGGACGAATCCTAATGCTCACTTTTTCCTTGAAAAGCAGATAGCTAAGAGGACAATTGAACTCTTGGGGCCCCCGAGATGTGGTTTTTGCAAAGCTTTGGAAGAGAAGTCAGGGAGTAACCAGGAAGAAGTTGTGACCAGGCATAAGGTGACTCGTACCAGTCGCGCAGAGGGCCACAGGAGAGGACCCATGGGCAGGAAAGACGGAAAACGGCCACTCGGGACAAACGGACGCATGAGCACAGGGCTTGCTGATTCATTTGTTTATTTAATTGTGCATTTTCCCCCTTAAAAATATTTCTCATCAGTGTTATCAGCATGGCCTCAAAATGACTTTCCTATTATTGCTTATAAACAAACCTTTATCACAGATAGCTCGCCTGCTGAATTAAGACGCTGTGTTAAGCAGTATATTGCTTCTGTCTGGCAGATCAGCTGTTTGTAGGAAGATAATAATACCAAAAGCAACCACAACAATCAGCTACTGTAAATTAACTTAACTGTGTGAAATAATGCCTCCCCTATCAGATTAGCTTTCTGAATGACTTTATCCTTAAATTAAAGCTTGCCGGGTCTGAAGAGTAAATCATTTAAATGGTGCCGGGTTTTTCAGGTAATGTCTTCATATATTACTGTAATTTCAATCCGCCAAGGCATGCAGATGGCTTTGGTCTCTAACTGCTTGTCTCTGAAAACCTCTCCTGCACTGCCATTTTGTAATTACAGTGCGGCTGGGCTCCTGCCGCTGCTAGATTTCCCAGGGTGCACCAGAAGCCAAGGCAATGTATCTTAAAATTATTATTCTTGTGTGGCCCTCGTAACATAAATGTAAATCTTTTATGCTAACGCTGTCAGAGGGTTAGCTCTGGGGCTCCAAGGTGTGCTGATGGAGAATCACGCGCCATCCATCAAGCCCCGACCATTTGGGATCTCTGGCAAATAACTCGCTTTGGGGGAGGGGGAGGCTATCAGCTGAATATTACTTTGGAGTCCGAGGGTATCGAACACGTCATGGCTTTTTTTTTTTCTTGAAGGGGAGGGCATTCCTATAAAGCAAGCTGTAGGGGGGAGTTTGATAGCCAGCAGCCCCCTCCTGGGAGGGCAGGAAAGCCTGGCACAGATGTGGGTCACTCTAATTTACAGCGCTGTCTGTTCTACGTTACACTTTGGAGAGAAGATTGGTAAGTCATACCTTCAGGAACCTTCCTGGAAATTAACCTCTTTGAGCACCTGCCTTGGGGAGACCAGCTTGGAGGAGCATCTCTCTCCTCCAACGAAAGCAAGTTGGCAGGTAGCTGGCCTTCTAGTTAGCTGTGTCAGAGTCCCCGCACCCTTCCCTTCCAGGAGGGTCAACAGCCCAGTTCAGGGGACTGGAGGCCTGCCAGGCTGGGCATATGAGCAGGGAGCAGAGGCAACAAAGAGGATTCAGAGAAAACCAGCCACAGGAACCGAAGCCCAAATGCTGGCAGACAGGGAGCCCTGAATCCAGGACATCTAGAGATGAGATGGAGGGCAAGCCCCCGGATGATGCGACGTTTTGTACAAAGAGGAGGAAGCAGAGGAGCAGAGAAGCAGCACATAATGCTGGTGATATCCACAGTAACGATAACAATAGCAATAATAGTAACAGTGATGCTCACAGAGCAGTTACCACGTGCCCAGGTCTATACACTGGGTATCCAATCTTTGCAGCCGGTCTTGGAAGTTTTCCTTTATAAACTCAAGCAAGTAACTCAGTCTAGCTTAAAGACAAGAAATGGGAGACGGTGCTGCTCTCACTGCCCTTTCCTGGACAAGCACTGAAACGAGACAGTGGGGACCAAGCTCACCCAGGCTCTGGCACCTGGAGGGCACTCATTAACAGAGCGTTGCTGGACTGAGTTGGAGGACCTGCAGCTTGCCCGAGATATTTCTAGTAAAGGCGTCCCTGGTAGATTCAGTGGACGCTGACTGTGGGGGCCACACTTCCTCAGCATGTGAGCTCTTCATCCAAGAATTTTTTTTCCTGATTTCTGAATTTATCAATAATGGTAAAAGCAATGCTTGGGTAGTAAATCGCTTTATTTTTGCCAGGGGTCTGTAAGGCATATTGCATAGGTAATCTTATTTCTACCTCCTACGAAGCCTACTGGACAGCCACTATTACCATCGCTACTGTGCAAATGAGAAACGTGTAGCCCACCGGGGGTCAGTTTCTTGACCAAAGAGTAAGAGGTAGAGATAGAATTTGAGTCCCAGAACTTTGACTCTTGACCCTTTTAACTGCTAATGCATTTAACCTTGGATGTGAAGTACACCTGTGCACCCCACAGCCAGAAAGGGTGCTCAGCATTTACAGCGTGACTTCCAAGGCCAAGCCTGATTAGAAATGTGGCCAGTTGATCTAAATCAGCTTTATAAAGTCCTACAAGGAAACGCTAAGTGCCTGTTCTGAGACGTTTGGAGGTTTCCTGCCTACTCTTGTCCTCTCTCCTATGAATCTGCCTCCACCTAGGCTCTGACATTCAGGAGAAGACCTTGAACATGTACCTCATTTACACATGTGGTATATGCAGTTGCTTCGGTCAACAACAGAGCACATATGTGATTGTGGGCCCATAAGATTGTACTGCCCCATGATGCTGTAGCTGCCTCGGTGTGTGTGTGAGCGTGCTCCAGGGTGTTCACACAAGGACAAGATCACCGATGAGGGGCTGAGATTGTGGCTCAGCGGTAGAGCGCTCGTCTAGCATGTGCGAGGCCCTGGGTTCGATTCTCAGCACCACATAAAAATAAATAAATAAAAGTATTGTGTCCGACTACTTCTAAAAAATAAAAAATAAATAAATTTAAGCATTTAAAAAAAAAAAAGATCACCTAATGATGCATCTCTGAGAACATGTCCCCTGGCTAAGCCACACATCACTCTGTGTGTGTGTTGCTTCTATTTCTCTGCAAAACCTTAATACAGGACATGCGTAGCTCGCAGCCCAGCCACGAGGACTGCCTCCCATGGCGGATTGGACCAGGGATAAGAAGTCAGTGCACAGATAGCTCATCCTTACCTAAGGCCACGGAAGACTCATCTCCTTAGAATGTGGAGCAGGAATGTTGGAATTAGGAGCTTGAAGCAGAAAGGTCGTGATGTAGAGAGAGGAGCCAGAGGGAGTGTCTGCAGGACAAGAAACAGAGAGAGAGCTTGAGTCCCTGGGAGACAGATCTCCCCTGGGTCTTTAATTAATTCCTCACAGGCATTCGAGTCTGGTCCAGGGGGTTTCTGTTCCTTGTGAACAAAGCTGCAGCCTCCGAGAGGCTGAGTTGTGTGCCCACCGCTCTTCAGGAGGAGAGCCAGGTTTCAGATCTGCACCTCTGAAAAGGCCTTTCTTAAATTTACTGTGAAATACATTGAGCTCCAAAACCCATAACCAACAATCAGAATAAATAGGCATGCACCCACCATCCACGCTATAAATCTTACCAGTGCAGCTGAAGTCCCCCTGGGCCCTCCCTCACCATCCCCCATCCCCCTCTCCACTGTCCCCCACCGAGGGAGATATACACTTCTGACATCGTGGTATCTCTTATTCCTGGGCCTTTATACTTTTTTTGAAAAAAGAAGTCTATGAATGTTTGCAAATGCTTTAAATAGTATATAAAGGGAATCATTCTACATGTTTTCTTCTACCTTCCAACCACAATTTACTAATTGTTTCCGTATCACTAGTGCATAAAGATCCACTTGGGATGGGTTCCAAAGGAAGCAGACTCCGAGGCTCCCATCAGGAGGAGGTTTGAGACAGAGCACCTGTGGGATCACACCTGGGCAGTGAGAAACCTGGACCAAGCGCTCAGCAGGCCTCTGGGGACAGGAGCTCTGCAGCTCAGACAGCTCTCAGAGCGGCCTCAAGAGAAGGCAGGCGGCCAGGCCTTCCTCCCCCCTTGTCCAGTTAATGCATTATGGCTGCTCCTGGGGACAGGGTGTGACCTTGAGCCACGCCTCCTGCTGAGGCAGAAGACCTGTCCAGGAGAGAAGCTGGCTGAGCCAGGGCAGCCCCCAGCACTCTCAGCAGGAGAAAGAAGAGCTTCTTCAGTCCTGAAAGACCGTCTGGGCAGCACCTCCACCCATGGTGTCCCCGGTCCTAATTACCTCAGGGCCAAGGCCCGACACCCTCCTTCCTGCGGAAGTCGCTGCCTATCGCTTCAGATGCGTCTGGAGAAGACCAGGGGTTAATCCCCCTTGTCTCAATTAGACTGTGCAAGCCACAGAGAGAACCTCTTGTTTAAGATTTTTAGAGTAATGGGTGATTATTTCTAAGGTGAAGAAATCATCCCTGAGGACCAGTGACTGGCAGAGCTACCCATTTTTCTCCTTCTTTTTAAAGCTTTTGTGACCCTGGTACGGGAGCTGCAGCGTTATATAAGAAGCTCCAAGCGAAGAGATTTGAACTTGACTTGAAGTCTTTCTTTAATATTCAATAAAAAGTTGGAGATTTATTGGCCGATGGCAGAGACCAATTTCCTGTTACATGGACCAGAGAGGAGATTAAAGAAAGATTTTTAGAGCAGCACCCATATTTCTTAACAGAGGCAAAGAACGGGGCTCACCTAATTTTGTGGATAAGGTTGCTAGCACGGTCCTTTTCTCTAGGCTGATCTGAAATTAGGAGGCTGGAACTAAAATCCTGCATTCTCCCCACAGGGACCATTTCAATTTTCCTCTGAGTAACAACCCCGTAAGGATCATCTGCACGACTCCAAGGTCAAGGTTGGAAGTGGCTGAGTGTAGGAAAGATTGAAGACCGTGCCAAAGGCTTTTGGTGATGCACACGGGCATGCTTTCTGCAGCTACGGGAGGGAAGAGTAATTCTAGCAGGCTTCTCAATTTTAAAACTCTGCTGCAAAGATCTGGGGCAAGGCCTCGGGATCAGCAGAAAGTACTGACAACAGGTCGGTAGGAGCTCTTAATTCCTAAGGTGTACCCAGCTCAGGGTCAGAGATCTGAGTTTGAATCCTGGCTCTGTCCCTTACTGGCTCTGTGACCTCGGGCAAGTGACTTAATCTTTCTGTGCCTCATCTGTAAAATATAAACGCGTAGACTTGTTTCTCACAGAGCAGTTGTGTAGGTAAAACGAGATGATACATGCCAAGCTTTGAAGTGGCGCTGATACATAAAGACCCCAAATGTTAGATCACTAGTATTACTACAGTTAACCATTGGAAAGTCGACCAAATCTGGTTTGAGCCTGGAATAGCCAGGGCCAGGCTCCAAATGGATATACCAGCCGCAGCCTCTGTGGAATCAGGAAGCAAGAGGTTCAGCTGCACCAGGAAAATATTATGAAGCCCCAATGTGCTGGTCTCTGAGCTGAGCACTGTCAATTTACACAGGAGGGAGATTTGACCCCTGCATTTGAGGAGTCCACCACCATGAACAGGAGGCAGATGCGCTAGAAGAAATACCCGCACACAACTGCCCCACTTAGAATCATGTTCGAAGCACAGAAGGAACGCAGAACAGGGAGCTGTGACAGTGCAAGAGTGGCCTGCAAAGTCTCCCAGAGGGTGACGTTGGAAGAGGGCTTTGAAAGATGAACAGGAGTTCTCGAGGAGAACGAGACGGGGAGAACTTCCAGGCAAGGTGGAGAAGGTGCAAAGGCACCGTTGACTGACGGCGTGTGACACCTGTGGACCTCAAACTCGAAGCTTCCAGAATCGTGGACTTAGGGCCAGAAACCATAGGTAGAGGGATAATCGGGGACAAGAGCAGGTGGGCCCGGGATGTCATGAGAGGACTCTGGACATGCTGCCCAACAGGAAATCGAGACCAGGCTCCATCGTGCGGGTCTGTCCCCTGACTGGTCAGCACCACCAATCCCCTCTCACCCACCAGCTCTTTCAATTCACCATTTACCTCCACATTTTCTTCATGTCAGGGAGCGGCCCAGCCATCAAGATGGTTTCAAAAATAAGTAAGCCGGCATCCCTGCCCTGGAAGAGCCCAAGGTAAGGAGGGAAGGCGAGCAGAGTGCCACCGGGCCAGGCCCATGCTGCAGGTAAGGGGGCAGAGGGCCTGGGGTGCTCAGGGAGCTTTGGAGAAGAAGTGACACTGCATGGGATTGGGAGGCCTGAGCGAAAGTCTGTCCGCTGGAGAACCTGGGGAACAACACTGGAGACCCGGGAAGATGGTGTGCGCCTGTCAGGGACGCCAGAAGTCTCCGGACGGCTTAAAGGCTTCAGTGTGAGGGAACCATTTCTCCCAGAATCCCCAGCTTCCTTAGGATCCCAGTGGCCAGAATAGGGTCACATGTTTGTCCTTACACCAACCTTCCGCAAAGGGTCACGAGACTACTGATTGGCTTAGATCCCACTGTGGGTCACACACTGCAGATGGAGGAGGAGCCGCCCACTTCCCCTGGACACATGCCGGTCTGGACACCTAAACCCAAAGGAACAGAGAAGGGGTACAACTGTCAGGTACCCGTAGTCTAGAGCTCAGAGAAGGATGAGATCTTAGTCCAGGTAGCACAGAAAACAGGTCCCTGGCTGGTGTCTCGGGAAGATCCGTGTCCTGAATTCAGGGTGGGTGGTGGGGATAGGTGTATCCTGGAGACCCGGGAGGAGCACGGGTCAAGAAGGAGTGACCGAATGTCCTTTGCAAGAAGCCATACGTGACCCATGATAGAGTTAGGATATTTCTAGGCTCCAAGAAGAGCAAGGAGAGGGACAATGGCAGCTGAAGCCTTAAGAAATAATGTGATAAAACCCCAAGTTCAGAGGCCCCTAAGAATCCTTTCAATCCCAACGTACAAGCGGTGACTCTCTAAACGTCGACTCCAGCCACAGCTGAGCACAGGAAGCTTCTCTCCCTCAAGGTCTGGCAGCCACTGGCTCCAGGAAGAATGCCTGTCTGGGAAGCAGGGGGTTCTTTATCTTTCCTGAGCAGGAGGACGGCGATCCCTCCTGGCAGCGAGGTGACAGGGTTCCGATGGATTCCCCTCTCCCAAATCGGAATTGAACAAGAGCCCGTCATGCAACTGGCTGCACACTCAATCTTCCATCTTTATGGGTCTAGCCATGCAGGAGTGTCTCAGCGAGAGGAGGGGAAGTCACCTAGAAGAAGATGTGCATGGTTTTCTGAGTGCTGCTTCTGAGGGCTCAGAACCTGCACCTGGGCTTGGACAGTACCATCTTGGACAGACAGACAGACAGACAGCTGAATCACCATCCATCCAGCCACATCCTTAGAGGCCTGGCTCACAAGAGCCAATTCATTTTCTTTTGCACTTACGTTCGTTGGAGCTGATCTCTGTCTTGTGTTTCAAAATAGTCTATTACACTGTCTCTGCCTGACTCTTTCCGAGCCTTGGTTATTTTCATTTGCAAAATGGAATCCAACGGCATCCATCCTGCCTGGTTCATAAGGCTGATGTGAAATTGTTCTTTCCAATGCCTAGCGTTGGAGGATAAAGTCATTCCTGGGTACCTGGCCCTGGAGACGCAGAGCCAAAGACCCCCTGACCCAGCACGGCCTGCTCTTCCCCCCACGGTGCCTCGTTTTAGCAGATGACAGAACCCAGTTGCTCGGTCTAAAAATCATGCCCTCTCATCCTCCCATGCTCCATATGCCATCCTCAGCAAATTCCGCTTACTCTAAAATTCTGAAATATGCCCCCTGCTCCTCCTCCATGTGACCCTGGCCATTGGCAACCACAACAGGCCCTAACTGTTTCTCCTCTGCCATCCTAGAAAGCCTTCCCCATAGAGGACCCATGGCGGGCAGTCCTTCTGACATGAGAATCACACCACGTTGCTCCTGTTCCAACATTCCACTCAGTGGCCATCGTAATAGTACCTTAGTCTGTGCCAGGCCCCGTGCCAAGCACCTTGTTATCTTCTCTTCTCATCTAGGAAGAGACAACCACCATGGAGGGAATAAAATTCATGGTGATCTCCAGTTCCCTGCACCCGCCTTGAATTCAGACCCACTGCTCCAACTGGCTCCCTGGGCACCCCCCACACCCACACAGATGCCCCACAGACACCCCAAAGTCACCATCTTATCTCCCAGACTCTTTCCTTGGTTTGCCCAGCTCCGTCACTACTGTCACGGTAAGCATCAAAGCCGGGTGCCAGGTGACCCCCTGGACTCTGCCCCTCTCCTCCTTCTCACCCATGCTCTCTCTGGAAAGGCAAGGGGACCCATCTTCTCACGTCTGTTGATTCTGCTGGCGTCTGCATGTCCATCCTTGGGGAGATGATGCGTCCCTGCCTTACAAGCTCAGGAGTAATCTCGAGACTGGCTTTGTCCAATGGGGTATGAGTAGAAGCATCATGCATCTCTCTCAGGCATAACCTATAAAAGCCAGGATGTGACTCACTACTCCTACCTTCTCTCTCTGCTACAAAAACTGAAATGTTCCAGGTAGCCATCTCTGTTGGTCTGATCCTGAAGTGAGGATGGCAAGCCAGTCTACGATGGGTGTGTATTGCCACTGAAAAACCAGCCTGGGAAGCCACTGAGCTCTCTGGGCTCAGTCGTTACTGCAGTACGACCTGGCATAGCCTGACTGATACTTACCTCGGTGCTTGTATTGTGAGTGAGAAACCAGCTTTGGAAGCTGTTATGGTTTGGCTATGAGGTGTCCCCCAAATGCTCCTGTGTTAGGGCAGGAATGTTCAGAGGAGAAATGATTTGATTATGTTAGTCATAACCTAATCAGTCCATTCTAGTTGAATAGGCTAACTGGGTGGTAACTGTAGGCATGTGGGACATGGCTAGAGGATGTAGGTCATAAAGGGCATTCTCTGGAAGGCTACATCTTCCCTGTTTCTCTCTCCTCCATGTTTCTCTCTCTGCTTCCTGGCCACCACGAGCAGAACAGCTTCCCTTCACCACACCCTGCCACCATGATGTTCTGCCTCCCCCTTGGCCCAAGACAATGGGGGTCAATTGACCATGGACTAAGTCTCTAAAACTGTAAGCCCAAAGAGACTTTTTCTCCCCTGGCTTGTTCTTGTAATATATTCTGGTCACAGTGACAAAAACCTGACTAACACAGAAGCAACTGAGCTCTGTGGGCTCATTTTTTTTTTTTTTTTACTGTAGCCCAATCTAGTACATCCTGATTGCAATATTATCTTAAAACATGAATTGTGGGGAAGAAACCAACCTCAAAAGCCACTGAGATTGGTGGGCTCACTTGTTACTGCAGCACCATTTAGCATATCCTGACTGACTACTTTACTTTAGTTAGCATCTTACTTGAATCAAAAACAGTTTTCCAACTTGCAGATCACCTCCCAAACTGCTGCGATAGTTGATTTGCATAGTGTGATCACATTATTCTCTATAATTGAAGCTTCGGCAAATTTCTTTTCTATAAAGTAATATTTTTCTGTAAAGTAAATATTTTAGGCTTTTCAAGCCATACGGTCTCTGCCCTAGACACTCAGCTCTGCTGTGGTAGTGTGGAAGCAGTTCAGACAGTGGGTAAATAAACGGGTGTGGTTGGATCCCAGTAAACTTCACTTATGGACACTGAAATTTGAATCACATATCATTTCACATGTCACAAAACATTACTCTGGATTTTTTCAACCCTCTAAATGTCTGAAAACCATTCTCAGCTCTGGTGCTGCTCAGAAACGGGCGGTGATCAGGATTGAGTCCTGGCTGTAGTTTTCTAACCCCTGTTCTAACAGAAGGCCCCAGGGCTCTGAATATGGCATTATTAGGTCCTTACAAGGTGATCCCAACAGTCTGTCTCCCTCCTGCGGCCCCACAGACACACACACACACACACACACACACACACACGTGCTTCGCCCTGAATCCACCTTGTTCTTTCATGCCACCAGACCTTACCTAGTCCTGCTATGAATGTGTTTCCTCTTCTTCATGCCAACAAGCTTTACTAATCTGCTGAGGCTGAGCTCCACATCTTCATGAAGACCATCCCATTGCCTGATCTGGTTACTCTGTCTGCATTCCTGGAGGATTTGCATGTGCCCTTATTGTCAAGCTTATTATCTGATATTCTGAGATGAGTTTCTAAATCTTGTTACTATCAACCTCTGGGGTCAAACGATTCCTTGTTGTGGGGGAATGTCCTGTGCATTGTACCATATTTAGCAGTGCCCTGGTCTCCACCTATTAGGTGCCAATGACACGTTCTTCCCCAATTGCAACCAAAAATGTCTCCAAATATTGCCCAATTCCCTTTTGTCTTCCCTATCCCCACCCAGCGAGAACCGCTTCCCTAGATATTGACTCAGGCATTTAAACCTGGAGCTCCTCACAGGCACGGACTGGATATCCCTCTTTATTATCCTAAGCACTGACCACATGGTCTAGCTACAACAGACCTTCAACAAATATTTGTTGAATGAAAAAAATATGAATGAGACATTGAAAATCTTGGATTCCATTAGCATCGATCTGAGCAGGTTTTTAAAGATCTAATTCTAGTAACCGTGCTGTTGTGTTTCTTTCCTTTACCTTTGTAGAGAAGCCAGTTTTGTGAAATTTGAGCATCACAAAAGGATTTTCCAGTACACGCATTGTTTTATTTATGTTTCCCTCACAAGTGCAATTAACACTGCATCTGTTTTGCTAACAGTCCCCTTTGTTGTACATAGTGCTTTATATTTTCCTGATCATGCACAGACTTGAGCTCTCTACAATCTGCAAATGGATAAATTGCTGCATATGGGTGGGAGAAGAAAAGACAACCAAAGATCTGCCGGAGTCATTACTCTGTTCTCTGGCCTGTCTCAGAGGACACATGCTGATGATGAGTTGGTATAGCCCATCCTGCTTCCAGAAAGCAGAGGAGAGAGGCGGTAATGCCCCAGCAACAGCATTATGTTTGGGGGCGTGTTGAATCTCCCCTGCACTGGTGATTGCATAGGTCCTGCTGGGTGGACCTTCCCCACTGCAGTCGGAGATGCTTAAGTGATATCCACACTGAAACCCAGTTATGAGAACACTTCCAGTGCTCACGGAAGCTGGGACCCATCTGAGGAAAGAGCATCAAATTTTAGTTTGCAAACAGGCTCCTGTCCAATGTCTCAGGCTGGCCAACTCAATGCCAGAGCATCTCCCATTCCTGATCTGGATATTAAAGATGAATGGTGAGTGCTGGAACTAATGCTAAAGGCAGGTTGGTCTTGGGAGAATTAGGATCGTGACGTTGTAGAGGGAAGGAGGAAAGCAGCATGATAAGGAGCATGGACCACAGGCCGAGGCACCAAGCCCAGCTCAGCCCTTACCAGTGGGGGACTTGGAGCATGCTTCTTGCCCTCTGAGTGCTGGGGCTTCCTCCTCGGTAAACAGACAGGGCAGCACCTGCAACCTGGGCCGGTTATGAAGTTTAAGGGATGAATACATGGAAAGTGCTTGGCACACAGCAAACACAGAGATGCCATCCATTATTGATAACAACACCATCCATTATTAATCAAACCCACAGTGCTTGGCGTGGAAAAGCCCTCAATTAATGATAGTGATTATTACACCAAGACTTAGAGTCATCCTTTGGAGATAATTTGTTCATATCTTTCCTTTAAGAAATATAAATCCTAAATCCCTGTGTGTACACACACACACACACACACACACACACACACACAGAGTATTCGAGCCCACAGGTATTGTAACAGCCATCAATCAGACAGAAATGGAAGCAGACTTCAGCTTCCACGTTTTGACCACTTATGCACCAAGATTCATGCTTCAGTTGAACATTACCCCCCACACACACACCCTTTACCTGCAGGGGACATGATTCAAGAGCCCCAAAGGATGCCCGAAGTGCAGGTGGTGCCAAGCCCTATGGATATTATGTTTTTCCTGTATGCATGTTCCTATGATAATGTTTAATTTATAAATTAGGCACAGGAAGAGATTAACAATCATAGTTAAAGACAAAATAGAATAATTATAAGAATGCACTGTTGCCAAAGTGATTTGAAACTTACAAATTGTCTCTAGAATTTTCCATGTCACGTTTTTAGACTGTGGTGCACCATGGATCAGTGAGACCACACAAAGTGGAACTGCAGGTGGGAGTTGGCTTCACCTGAGACTGTAAGCACATGAGGTCAAGGACCTTGCCCAATCCATACCACACAGAGTGGCAGCATCAGAGAGGAAATCTCAGGATGCCTGGTTACAGGTCTCACGGAGGAAGCCCTGACCGTGATGACCGTCAGGCTGCGTCTTCACAGAAAAGCACTGTGTACTGTTCTGTTTTACTTCTTTCTTCTTTAAGCTCAAACCACTAAACACTCCCTTTCCTCACACCCTGGGGGGATATGAGAAGACACAAGTATTAACATTGAAGGCCACTTTTATTAGTGTGTCTTTACCTCGGCAGCAAGGGGAAAATATATTTATTCCAAACCTTAACAAAAGCCTTACTCCCAGCCCTGATAAAATGCTCCTCTTTCCTCCACGAGTAACCTATTTTGATAATCCTCCCCTGGAGATCAGGCCAGCCCGGAGTACAGTGATTGCCGTGTTCTAAATTTAACTGACCGCATAGATACATTACCTGCAACCACAGAGCGCCTGCCTGCACCTCTTGACTTGGAGAAGCAGGATGTTTATGACCTGTTTATAAAAGTCTGCATAAAATACGGCTGCACCGTCCGGTCCGTGAGTGGGCTACCTGGAGTCAAGTGTGTCTTTTACAATAAGATGCGTCACTTACAAGAAAGCTTTCTTAGTCTCTTGCCCCCCACCCCGGCCCCCTCAAATGCATTGCCCTCCCATGGATAGCAGCATGTGGCGGTGGCGGGCCACACTCTCATCATGCCCCCGCCTGAGCAGGATGTCTTCCCTGGTGGATTTTTGTTAAGAAACAAAATACAACTTTTATTGAGATCAATAAAAGATTAAGGTGACAAAGTGATTTATTGAGTATCGAGGGGGCTCATTTTTCCCTTGCAGCGGCTAGAGCTACGGGGAAGGATGGTTTTTTTACCCTGGGTCTTCAGGAAAGTTGTGAGACGCCTGGACCCATTTATCAAGTCAAAAGAGAATGATTAGAGACCATGAGGGAAGAGACAAAGAACTCGCATGGGCAGAGGTCAGCCTATCATGGACCGTTTTGCTAAAATAGCCGGGTCACGGGTACATAGGGGATGGCGGAAATACAAGGGGTTCGGCAGGGCGTGGGCAGCCCGGGGTCACCTGCTCAGGCTGAGGTCACAGCAAGGCAGGCCAGGAGCCACAGAGTCTGTCCGTCACACGGTGCAGAAACCAGAGTCTGGGCCCCGCGTGACATCATGCCAGGAGATGCCCCCAGTGGATCTGGGCCGGAGTCTGCAGTTTTGCAAATGCCCTTGAGTTCTCCCAATTTGACGCTGTGCCCTCTGCTGGAGATGCCAGGTACTGAACCTCCTCCCTTCCAGAACACAGATGCCTCATCCTCCAAGGCAAACGCCAACACCTCCCCCAAAACAACCTGCCCCTTGCTACCCTCTGATGACCTAAGTGCCAGAAGCCCCCGCCGTGTGGCCCTCAGGGTGGGAAGCCCTTCAAGGCTCATCGCAGCCACGTGGTCAAGGACTTTCATTCGGGTCTGCATTCCTCGACCCCAGCATAGCCGCCCACGTGGACGGGGTGTAGTAGGTTCTTTTTAATGAATGAACACATGAGCTAATCAAAGCCCCAGAACAGCCCCAGGAGTGGTCATCCCCACATCGCAGATCAGGCCATTGTACCGTCCAGAACTTGCCTCGACGCTCAGGCCTGACCCTCTGAGATGCCCTTTCTCTCCTCAATCTTCTGCTATGGAGAACAGCCAGGCCAGCCTCACCCACCCCATCCACTGCCCCAGAGAGAAAATACCCTCTGAGGGACAACAAAGGCAAGGCTGGAGCCGGTTACAGTGAGGAAGCTAGGTCTGACCTCCAGGCTGCTTTCAAAGTCAACCAGGGGCTGGGGACATAGCTCAGTTGGTAGAGTGCTTGCCTCGCATGCACAAGGCCCTGGGTTCAATCCCCAACACAGAAAAAAAAAAAAAAAAAAAAAGTAAATCAGGTCTTCTGCTATTGTTATCAGAAAACTGCCCCATGAATGTCTCTCTCTGAGTCATTCATAGTCTCAGGGACTCATGGCACCTCCTCAAGGCCCTGGGAGGGGAGAGAGGGGTAGGGGACAGATACAGCCCTCAACTGCACATCCCCATGAGCCGTGCAACCAGTGCATTTTAATTTCGACATAATGATACACAGTAGCATGTTCACCCTGTGGATCAGCATTGCCAGGAACCAGCTCTTGAGAAAGCTGAATTAGCCAAGCATTGATTTATTTTTTTTAAGTAAGCCAACACAATTCCATTTCTAGGAATCCATCCCACAGAGAGACTCGCACTTGTGAGAAATGATGCAAATTCTGCATTATTAATTAAAGCCGAGTCCGTAAGAGGAGCCATTGGAACCCGCCCAGGAGTCCATCGACGGGGACAGCAGCACACACGCTCCAAGGAGATGTAAGGGACAGATACTGAAGGGACAGAAGCTCTTCCTCAGGCCCAGGATTTCTACGGTAGTCAGCATTTTTAACCAAAAGACCTGACAGGGAACGGGGTCATAGAGCGCGGAGGATGGAGGAGACCCGGGGCTCGTGGTGGACTCAGTTTCAGAGGCCAGGCAGGACATCGGGGTAGAAGGACCGGGCGGAGGAAGGCAGCTCAGCCTTGGCCACCAGGAGGCAGAGAGCACCAGATAAAATACAAACCCCAAAGGCTCATCGCCAGCCCCTGCCTTCTCCAGCCACACCCGACCTGCCCACGGTCACCACCCACCTAATCCACATCAGTGGATTAATCCACAAGGCTCAAGTTCTGAAAACCCTTGTGTTGCTCACACATGAGCTCTTGGGGACACCTCGTGCCTAAATCATAGCAATTGGCAAGGTAGGAAGTAAAGAAAGGAAGGTAAGACGGCCTTGCAGCATGCCCCACAGAGCAGGCAGGTGCAGGTGTGGACACACACATGCTGGCACACGTGACTTTACCGTCTCTGGAAGGATCAGGACAACCAGCAAGAGCAGTTGCCCCTGGGAAAAAAGATGTGTGGCTGAGGGACACAGGGAGGACGTCTACTCTTGTGGGTTTTGAATACCCCATGCGTGTATTGTCATGTGTACATCTCTAGAAGATGTGAACCTACTATGCACCAGGTACACACCCACAACCACACGCAACAGTCCCTGCTCCCCTCCTGGGAGGGAGGGAGAAAACGAACTAGATGAGTGTGTGTGGGTGTGGGTGTGGGTGTGTGTATGTGAGAGTGTGAGAGCATATATGTGAATGTAAGTGTGTGAATGTGAGTGTGGATGTGAGAGAGTGTGCCTGTGTGTGGGTGTGTGGGCGTGCATGGGATGGTGTATGTGAATGTGTTTTTGTGTTTGTGTGAGTGTGGGTATACGGGGTGTATTTGTGTGTGTGTAGGAGTGTATGTATCTGTGTGTGTGTGTGTGTGTGAGCATGTGTGTGTCTGAGTGAGTGTGACTGGGTCGCGCAGACCCACCCCTAAGCCCCTTCCTGCTGGGGGCCTAGGGAACACCGTGAGGAGGCATTGTGCACCGGGGGACCTCGGTGGCAGCGGGACAAGCTTGCCCCATCAGTGTGTCCTCAGCACACGGCTGCTCACAGATGCAGACGGGCACGCGAGGAACACAAGACGGGCACGTGCACGCGCACACACACACACACACACACATCCTGCACCCAGCACCCGTGCCAGGGTTAAACTGGCATGGAAAAGGTAAGAAGCCTGCAGGCCCCAGTGTTCAGCAAGGGCACTGCCCCCTCCGGCCCCTCCCGCATGATCCCTTCCTGACGTGGTCTGCTCTGCACATCAGCCGTTCTGATTTAGATGATAGATAGAGGCCATTTATACAGTTAAACACGGCAGGGGTCTAAACGCTGTTCCCCGCAGAACGCCAGATGTGAATAGATGAACGTTTGATTGTCCTCTCGTCTGTTTCTGACAAGCTAACAGATAAGAAGCCATCCCACTGAATTCCCAGAAAACTGGAGACCCTGCGTGCAGACAGCACCGAGCAGGAACGGCTGGGATTTATTAAGGCTGGTTTCTAAATATTAAAGAGACGGCGGCAGCTGGCCCTCCTTCCTCAGCAGACGTCGCAGGCGGGGTATGACTTGATGACCAAGATGAATGAGCGGAGCTCCTACCAGGGAGTTTTCAGGGCCTAGAACATCTGGGAGTGACCTCACGCGGGCACCGGGTGGGCATCGCGGACTCCACCCAGCGCTGGGCCATCTGCAGCGAGGGTGTCCCACTGCCTACAACCGTCTCCTCCCTAGAGCGGCTGAAATCCCGCTGTTCAATGCAATCTGCTCACTAGGAAGGGCGCAGGGTCTCCCGAGCTCATGGTTGAAACAGAAATGCACACAGGAAAAGATGCTCAAGGTCACTAATAGTCAGGGAAATGCCACCGGAAACCACAGTGAGGTGACACCTGAAAGCCACGAGGATGGGCATTTTAAGCGAAAAAGCAAAGAGGGAGTGTTGGCAAGGCTGGGAGGACACCGGGCCCTCTGACACCCAGGGTGTGGCCGTGGTGGAAACAGTACGGACGGTCCTCAAAATGCTGCCCTACCTCCAGCTGCCCCACTCCTGGGTATACTGCAAAGGAAATCAAAGCAATGGCTCTAGCAGGTGTCTCTGCTCCCAGGCTCATGGCAGCACTGTCCACAGCGTCAAAACATGGAGGCAGCCCTCGTGTCCACGGACACATCAGCAGGTGAACAAGTATGGTATATACACAGTGGAATAGTATTCAGCCCTAAAGGAGGGGTCTGTGAGCTCATGCTTCCGTTCAGGTGGTGTTAGCGAAACCCATCACAAAAGGAATACATGATCCCATGTAGACGGGGCTCCTAGTTAAAGTCAGAGAGAGAAGGCAGGACGTTGCCAAGGGCTCAGGGAGGGGGTCCAGGGAGTTAGTGCTTAGTGGGTGCAGTTTCAGTTTGGGAAGATGGAAAATCTCTGGAGATGGGTGATACTGATAGAAGAACCTCATGCCACCGAACTGTGCATTTAAAATAGTTAAAATGGTGAATTATGGGATTTCATCATAATTAAATATGTGTGTGCATGTACTACACATGGGCTCATGCAGCCAACACTCCCTATCATGGGGACACGCGGCTAGTTTGCAGACAGAGGAAAGCAAGATCCTTGAAGGAAAGCAAAGGCCTTAAAATGTAACCACAGAGGAGAGAATGCCCCATGACAGAGGACTTCCGCATATCCCCACGCCCAGGCTCTTCCAAGCCTGCCCTGTGGCCCAGTGCCTCCCAGCCATCTCCACCTAAGCAAGGGAGCTGAGCCCGCGGAAGGACTCCAACCCAACTGCTCCAGCCCAACAAGATCCGAAGTCAGGAGAGTGTAAAGGAAGACGACGCCACCCCAAGACAGCCCGAATGAGGGCAAGAATGACCAACCCCTGGCCCACCTCCCCACACACCCCGCACAGGCCTTCTGCCTGTGCTCAGACACACCTGTCACTCTGTGCGCACCACGGCTAGAGGCATTCACATAGAGCAAAGGCAGTGTTTTAAACTGCCCACCAGCCATCCAGCTCCAGGTAGCAGAAGTGGGGTCCAAACACTAGGCGGGCCACCTGCAAGACTCCAAAGTCCACATTCTTAACCAGCTCTGCCGACTTCCTGTAAAAGGGGGCATTTCATGAGACAGTTCTAGAATTTTTGAAAGTCTAATTTTTTTCAGTACTAGGGACTAAACCCAGGGTCAGACTACCACTGGACCATATCCCCAGCTCTTTTTATTATTTGAGTCAAGGTCTATGTTGCTGAGGCTGGCCTTGAACTTGTGATCCTCCTGCCTCAGCCTCCAGAGTCACTGGGATCATAGGTATGTGCCACCACAGCTGGCCTTAAAGTCTAAAGTATTTATATTGGTCTAAGCCAAACAACTCAAGCCATGTGAGAAACCAAGGTCATTTACTTTGCACCAGAATGACATCACTGGTTCTTGACTGGGGCAGAGCTTGGTCTCCTTTCTGGGAAACATCTGGCAACGTCTGGAGAAGAGGGGGATGAGGGTGCTCTTGGCATCTAGTGGGTAGAAGCTAAGGAAGCCATTAGACATCCCACAGTGCACAGGACAGCCCCCCCACAATGGCCCACCCAGATGCCAACAGTGCCCAGGGGAGACGCCCTGGGCTGTGCCAACTGTACAAGAAGGCTGGGTGTGTGTCTCCCTCCATCCCCACCCCCCTCCTTCCTCCTTCCCAACTGTCTGCTCACTCAATCACCCAAAAGAAAATCACCCACCGGTGCAGGTCCCCTGGACATTGATTTAAGAGTCGCCATGTTCCAAGTGCTCACCGGAGCGTCTGATCAAACAAATGTAGAGTGCTAAAATCATCATTGATAAAGAAAGCCCATGTTTGATGGGAGAAGCCAACTGTTCAGGGAACGTGAATTGGTGGACAATTTCCAACGTCATGTAAACAGGTGGTCCCATTGCTTGGGCACCCCGAACTTGGTGAGTCCTTTTTTCCCATATGGTTTTGACGGGAGCTCTGTGGAGGTATGATGTGGGATTCGTTGCTACGTATTCTCGACTCACACAATATAACAATACCTTCCCCCAGTCCGTCCCCGTTCCCTCTCCTCCTCCCTCCCCCGTCCCCTTCCTCTCGTCTGCTGACCTCCCTTTGATTGTCATGAGATCCTCCCGGACCTCCTCTTTCCTCCCTGGTTTCCACAGGAAGGAAGGCACAGGGCCTTGACCTTTGGGAACCCGGTGACTTGCAGCTAGGCTGGGAGCCCTGAATGTGGACGCGCCCATCGGTCACTGCAGAATCGAGCATGGGCCTGGCCAAGGGAAGGTCCTCATTTCTTCCTTTGGTGCATTCTAGTTTGTCCAGAGCACCGGTCACTCTTTCCTCCCATCCCTCCTAAGTCCTCTCCTTTTCAGCTGTTCAGTCCAGCACACCGACCTTGACCGACCCAGGGAGGTGGGGCAGGGAGGTGCGGTGGGCTCCGTCAGCCCTCTCTGTATTCGCAGCATTCTATCAACCTCTTCCTGAGCGTGGACAGGACCCAGAGCCTGCTTCGAGCCCAGAGAGCACGGCAGAGGTGATGGACGGGCTGCGCCCCCATGTCCACGATCATCAGGTAAGAGTCCGTCTTGCTCACGGACACACTGTGGATTCCTCTTTCTGGATGAGGACGGTAGGCGTGTTGGAGAAGTTCCTGTGTCGAGGAACAGCGGGGCTGGGAGCCGAGGGCAGCCTGTGCCGCCCACAGCTTTCATGGCATCAATCTTACACGGCAAACGCCAGGAGCGGACAGCAGCCAGCAATCGGCAAATGGAGGAAACGCCCTTCCCCGGTGCAGCTCCAGAGGAGGAGGCAGCCCGGGCGGACATCTGCTGAGATCCTGGCAAAAGGTCCCATGAAACCGTGCCTGCACCCTGGGCCCCAGAAACCCGGAGACAGTCATTTGGAGGTCATTTATTAGGGGGCAGTAGGAAAACGGCCCCAGGAGGACAGTGGAGCTGAGCACGTCTTCATGACTCTAAGTTCTTCCCTTGAACACAGAGTCTTCCAGGAGCAAGGACATATTCCTCAGCTCCAAACCCGGCGAGGCGAGGCGCTGCGGAACTGCCGTCCTGCCCTGGCGCCGGGATTTATGAAGGGCTCTGCCTTCCATTAGGTTGCAGGAAGGGCCGGGTGTCTCTGCTCTGTTTAGAAGTCCATCTGTTTCCATTTCTTGTCAGCAGTTTGCATAAGTGAGTGGTTTTATTTCTTGCGAGAAAGGAGGGAAAAGGCACGAGTCGCCCCAGCAGTGGAAGATTTGTCAAATAAAGCTTTTAATAATGGGGCTGTTTGACAGTTTTATAGTTCTTCAACTTCCCGCCATTTGAAGGTGGTAGGTTTTCAATAAAAATTAAGTCCTTTTCCAAGAGAAACTCGGTCCCCTGTTATTTTAAAACAACTAGTCCAGGGTGCACTGAGCACCTTAATTCCACTACAGAAAGTAAATCTCCCTCCCTTTCTGTATTAATAACTGGGGCAATCCATCAGCCGGAGACGGACTGTGAGCCTTTCGCACTAGTATATCCAGGTGGCCTGATGAACCACATCTGTAACCAGACTTGCCGGGTGATCATGAGGCTGTTCCTGGAAATAAATGGCCTAGCCTTCTCTGCAGCTTACTTATGTACCCCAGGGATGGGCCGGCAGCGGGACTTCATTCTTTAATTTCCCTGGATTCCTCAAAAGTTTTTCTGGGTCAAAGGGAACGGGTCAAAGGGAACGGTTCAAAGATGAGGCCGCTGGGAGGTGGGCCGACAGGACCCAGGGCTTGGAGTCTGAAGACGGCGGTTCTATAGCAAACTCACCACCCTGCCATCATGGGGTCTTGTGCTCCCTAACTGATGCCCCAGCCCTTTGTTTCTCTGTTTGCCCATGGAAAAGTGGTAAAAAGAAAATAAAAACGTGGCTTAGGAGTCAAGACTCTGGGGCTCAAGTCCACCGTCGCTCAGTATGGCCGGGGTGTTAGGGTCTGTAAACAAGTCGGGATGGCGCCTGGCATTTTGCCAGAGGGAGTGGTTTGTGAAGTAACGCCAGCGAGCCATTAAGGGTGGAGATTCCTTATTGGTTGACTGCTGTATCTAGTTTATGTTAATTAAGGTAAGCTGTGTGGAATGTATATATACCCCTCCGGTCCTACAATAAACGGCTCCCACTCCTGCTGTATCAATGTACACAAGTTGCTCGTCACCCCCCCCCCCCCCCCCGGTTATTTTGCTGCAGCCGGATTGCGGCACCAGGGTATTCCGTTAGTTGCTCTAGGCCTCGATTCTCTCGTGGGAAAAATGGGATGGGAGTCTCTAAAGGTCTCAAAGGCTCATAAAGACACATTTCTGTAAAGAGCTCCGTCCAGTTCTCTTGGTTCTTAGCAAGTGCTCATTCAACGTCCCTTGGTTCTATTATCGTTGTTATTTTCACTCTTATTAATTGGGCATAACAGTCAAGAAAAAAGAATTATTAAGCCCCCAAATCACAAATTCTTGTTCGGTATAGAGCCCTCACTGTGCCAAAACTCCTACCAGAGAACGCGTCCACCGCTGGATGGGTCCTGTGGGACCCCCGGCATTTCCAACCAGTTATCGCCATGGCACCTGGCATCTCAGAACACCAACGCTGCTCCAGATGCAGGAGACATGGCCAAGAGTTCCGAGGGTCAGGTCGGGCCACTTCTCTTTACTGTAAGCCTTGGGTATAATTTGGGTGGTTTCACAGTTTGCAACCTCTACTTTGATTTAAAATGGGCTTTTTACCATAAAAGCAAAAGTCAACGACATAGGGCCGGGGTTGTGGCACAGTGCCTAGGGTGTGTGAGGCCCTGGGTTTGATCTTCAGCACCACATAAAAAATAAAGGTATTGAGTCCATCTACGACTAAAAAAGAAGTCAACGACATGAAGGACATCAATTTTAAGACACTAAAGAGATGCTGGCTGTTCCTGGGGTTGACCCCAGTCCTGGACTTCATCCTCCGCCCATCCAAGTTTATCCTCACCCTCCAAGGTGACAGAGCTCTTAAAGCCACACAGACCTGGCTGCTAGGAAGCAAATGTGCCCATGTCTTCTCCTTTGCAAAGTCTCTGAGTCAGAAACTCCCCTGCCCACAGACCCTCTCTGGGGATGCCTGGTGACCGCTTGCTTTCTTGCAGCAATGAGTTAATTAGTTCAGCCATGACCCGTCCTTCCTTCCAGGCTGAGAAGGCAGAGTATTTCCTGTCTGTATTACATTAAAGTAACTTTTTAATGAGATTTCTGGTTCTCAAGCATTCTAGGAAACATGTGGTCCTTCCCCTTATCTTTCCTAGCAAGTCACTGGACATTCTCCCCCAGCACCCTGCTGTCGGCCCCGGAGTGAGCTCTGCCCTGTCTCTGCTCTAACAGAGGAAACGGCTTGGAACGATGTGGTTCCATTATGATCGCTCTCTGTCATTCCTTCTTGGAATTTAATTGGATTTCCCTCTTCCCTTTGTTAGTCGAAATCACATCATAAAAATCTCCCCGAGAGCAACCGCTTTCCACCAGCACCACTCCAACGGCACCATGATGAGGTTCTGTCGGAGAGAGGCTCTCTGGTACCCGCGTAGGAAATAAATATCTGACTTGCAACTGAGATGTTATTTATGAAATGGATTAACTCATTCGATTCCCTGGAGAGGGAGCGAAGGAGAGGTCTCCGACTCCCCGCTCACCGTAGAGGTCAATTCATCAGTCATGTTCACAGAGGGATCCTGCGCCGGAAATTGTTTTGGGACTCCAGCAGGGCAGAGTTTCATAAAGTGCAGCCTGCAGACCACCTGAATGAGAACCTCCTGGCCTGCCTGATGAGAATTCAGATTCCTACACTCCACCTCAGGCCTGTCCAGTCCCAATCACTGGTGGATCCAAACTGAGAGTCTATCATTTTAAGTGTTAGATGGTGGTCCTCAAAGTTTAGTGCCATCAGTTAGGATGCCGGGGGGAGGGCAGGAGAGAGGAGGTCTCAAAGAGGATGTCGACTAGTGGAAATAACAACGAGAAAATTACTCCCCGCTCAGAACGAGGGCCCCAGCGCTGCGGCCGACACACGCGCTCAACTCACACACACACCCTCTTCACTGAATCTACTTCCTCCCCATCTTCATTACTCCCCAAAATCTACAGGTGAATTTTAAAAGACGGTTCCCTTTGTGGGAGTTCCATTGGCCTTCTCAAAGGATGGACACCACAACTCGGGGAAAAGATTGAGCAGCTCGGGTACTGTACACACCTGTGTGCTGGGCCGTGGGAGACGGGCACTCACATCCAGAACACAGCCAACCGCAGGTGGGAAATGCTGGGGTTTTCTTTCTTAAGGTCACATCTGTACTAAACACATCAGAATTATCTTCTTGTCATTATTCCCTAAACAGTACAGTATTACAGTATCACAACTGTTAAACGTAGCACCTACGTCATATTAGGTGTCGTAATCGTCCAGGGGTGACTTTAGGAAGTAGTGGTAGAACACACATGGATCATATGCCAACACTATGCCATTTCTCCTGAGGAACGAGAGCGCCCATAGACTTTGGTATCTGTGAACGGGTCCTGGAATCAATCCCTCACAGAAACCAAGGGACAACTGTCTACACACTCACACACTCACACCCTTAGGCGTAAAAGCACTGGTTCTGACACTGACGCCACCAACACTGCAGATGGATATGGCTGCAATTGGTCATGCCTCCTTTCAGTTATCACTCCTGAGTCCTGAGGCCACCGCGCTCCTTGGCCAGTGACGCCTCCTTCCATCTTCTAAGCCTGTGGCATCTCTCAGGTCCCCACTTTATGCCTGACGCTCCCCTTCTGCCTCTGTCTTCCAACCTTAAGGACCTATGACTACAGGGACCTACCCAAGTCATCGAGGGTCATCTCTGGTAAGTCCAGCTGAGCAACGACCTTGATTTCCTCTTTGCCAGCTTCCAGGGCTCCACGTGGACACGGTTGGGAGACCATCCGTCTGCCCTCCCCACCACTTATTCCTGCCATCAATAGCGTATGGGCGGGGAGCATAGACGAGAGGCTTCCCATCTTTGTTAATATTCTCAACTGATTTAGAAACCAGGCACCAAACAGCACGTTGCTGTAGGTTGCAGACTCGGAGACGGAGGTGAGTGGGCAGGACGTTCACCAGAGGGTGCTCTGGGGCCACACCTGCGGAAGGGGGGAAGGGGACAGAACTGGGGAAAGAAGCTCGAAGGCCGATGGCAGGGTCAGGGAACGCCCTCTGGTGCTGGGATGCTGTCGTAGCCAGCCCTTTCACTGCTGTGACTCAAGGCTACTAGAGCAATTGTAGAGGAGGAAGAGCCTATCTGAGGGCTCGGTTTCAGAGGTCTCAGTCCATAGAAGGCCGGCTCCGTTCCTCAGGGCTGGGGGTGAGGCTGAACCTCACGGGGGGAGAGTGTGGCAGCGGGAAGCAGCTCTCATCAGGAAGCAGAGACTCCGCTGTCCAGACGCAACATGGACACCAAAGCCACGCCCCCAGGTCCCACCTCCTGCCACCCCTGCCACATCAGGCAAGGCTATCACCCAATCATTCCTCCTCCAAACCTTCTTGCCCTGCCTCACGTGTGGGCTTTTGGGGGACACCACATCTAATCCAAAACAGACGCCCGTCAGGTGTGCGCCTTTGGGGAAGGTTCCGGGCCTATGCACACTTGCACTGGGCACTCGCTGGACAAGGATGCCCAGGGAGGGGTGGCACTTAGGGAAAGGCAGTTTATTCAGCTAAGGCCATCCTCAAAGACGCTGACAGCTGAGGGTCACCTGAGGTGACACTTGCAGCAGCTGAGGGAGCAAGGCGTGGCCCCAGAGCAGGTGTCTGAACTGGCGAGGCAGCGGTGACACTCACCATGTCACTCGCGCTGCGTTTCCACGCTTCGCCCTCTGAGGCCCCTCGCCCTCTCTCAGCAGCCTTTGCTCTCTGTCCCTGGACCCTGCTGCACTCTGACTTGTCGACCTCATGTCACCAGAGGCCACACAGCCTTCTCCTTCCTGGAGCAGCGTCCTTCCTCTTTCCAGAGCCCCCTCTGGGTCTCGGGCTGCCTCCCCCCTGGCAGCTCTGCCTGTCTGGTCTGGTCTGTTTCTGCCTGCTATGCAGAGCCCTGCCAGCCCACTTGGCTCTGTTTTTATCTACTTTATTTTCAAGGCGATGGAGAACGCGCAGCCTGCCTTCTCCAGAGCAAGGCACGCGGTTTTGAACCACGCCGACCTGGGTTAAGCTCTGCTGAAGTCCAGGACATAAGGATTAGAAATTAAAGGCCAATCCATTCCTTCACATGGTTGCTGTTGGGGGAAAACAAAGCTTGCAAAGTACTAGATTCGGATGAATTGGGACCTTCTGCCAAGGGTACAGAAGAAAACCAGGGTGGGAATAAGAGCGCCCCGAGACCCAGCCAGAACCCTGTTACCCAGCCCAGAGTCCCCTCAACCAGACATTGGTCCATCCTCCTGCCCACAGCACAGATGGTCATCGGGAGTCCCACACTCTCCCTACCCGCAGCCTGCTGCCCCGTCCTGGGCCAGGCAGGGTCTGTCCAACGAGGGGAGATTTTGCAAAACTTCGCCTGGAAGTGAATTTCCATCTCTCCAAGGCGGCAGCGCTCAGAGTGACCAAGGGCTGACCCTCCAGGTCAACAGCAGAGACTGAGAACAGCCCTTTAGCACCAGGAAGCACTAACGAGGGACCTGACTCTGCCGAGACCACAGACATTCTGCCACCTTGGGTCAAGCTGCTAGACGGAAACACAGCAGGGACCCGGGTGGGGACAGTCCCTGCCAGCTGACTTCCCTGTGCTCTGTAGAAAGCTCCAGCGTGCATATCCTCTCCTTTGGGTTCATCAACAACCCTGTCAGGTAAGTGGAGCAGGGATGATGATTCGCACAGCAGTTTTGTTTGTCCCTCTGTGCAAGGCTGCGTGCATACGTGCCATATGCACGCTCACCCGAGGGTGAGACACAAGCGGAAGAACCGAGTCTGACACTGAGGCCATCACAAACACACCCAGAACCCAGAGGCTAGGCAAGATGGCCCCTTCTCCTCCCAGGTCTCTTCTCGGCCTGAGGCACCCACTCCTGCAGGCATCCAAGGGACGCGCGTTCTCCAGCTGCTGCTCACAGCCCACCCTGCTCTGTGGTGAAGACCTGTTTTGTTCCCGGAAACCAAAGCTGGACAACTCACTTTGCTTGGGTCTTTTAAAGCGCCCCCTCTCCCCAACTCTTCTCTGTTCTGGAAGACACCGTGTCCCTTTGTCGGAAGCCAGCAAGTTTCAAGGCCCCACGTCCAGAATGAAGTCAGCACGACTGGCCTCTCCCTTGATACTGCTGCTCCCCTCACAGAACAATGTCAATGGCTCTCGGCTGCAGCCCCGGCCCCCCACAGTGAGCAGGCAAGGACAGAGGACCCCTCCTTTCCATGCATGCTTACTGTTGAGAAAGCAGAAGATGCAGAAAATCAGGGAAGATGCCAACATGGTCACCTGTCAGGGATGGGCACTGTGACACCCACCTGCAGGGTCCTTCCGATCTCGAATCTTTCAAAATGAGAGAGGAAACACATCATGTATAAATCCCCACCCTGTTTTTCTTCACCTCATCCTTTTTTTTTTCTGGAAAAAGCGTGATTTCCATTGGGTCCAAGCTTGGGAGGGGTCCACAGGGGTGCAAAGCTGTCTGGGGGTTGGAGGGAGAGGCTCAGGCCAAAGCCCTGACGCCAGGAGACGCAAAGGCCCCATGAAGGCCACTAGTCGTGCCTGAGGTGAGTCTTTCCAAGAGATGATCACCAGGACAGCTGGGGGGCCAGCAGAGATTAGTCAAATGGCCCCCATCTCCTTGATGACCGTCACCTCCTCATCAAGGAAGTGGTCTCCAGAGAGTCACAGAGATGTGGGTCTGTGAGGGTAGAACCCAAGGCAGGAAGGTCCAAAATGGCTAAGTTCAAGTTCTTCTCCTGGGACAAGGCAGCTTCCAGGATCCTGGTGTTGCCCCACTCACCTTGAGAAGGTCTCTGCACGTCCTGGAAGAGGGCACGGCCCTGCTGACCGCGCTGCTGTCACATCTTCAGGAGTCCCTCAGAGGCCTTGCATTTCTCCTCGGCCAACTCACGCAAGTGGCCCACGCCCTCCAGAGCCACGGCGTCACGGCTGAAACACTAGTGCAGAGGGAGGCAGCAGTAGGAGGCGCGCAGACGCAAACTGACCCAGAGGAGGACCGCAGCCTCCACCTGGTGGAAGGACTCTGACGAATCTGGAGGTCGTGGTTGGCCATCAATAAGGAGCCGACCACACACACACACCCACAAGGAGAGCTGGCTGGTCCTGGAAGCAGGAGGTCCACGAGAAGATGCTCCTGGAGGTTGCAAATGGAGATCAGAGTGGAGGGTGGTTGGAAGCTGGAAGAAAAGGGAGTCCCCTAATCTGTTCCCTCAGTCACTGTTGAAGCAAGGGACAGATCCGTGGGGCTCTAGGTGTGGTGGTGGCTGTCCCCTGATTCTTGACAGAAGCTTTTCCCCTGTGCTGTTGAACACTACTTGAAGGGTGACTTTGCAATGACCACAGCATCCCGTTTGCTGGAGGTCCTGTAGTATCGCAATCAGGGCCTCCAGCGCTACATCTTCATTCCATGCAGATGGTGCCCGGTGCCCCTCTGGAGTGTACAGAGAAGTGGCTTATTAACTATTTGCCACTATGAGTAACCATGGACACATTGACTTGTTGAGAAACCGAAGGCAGCCTCCACGGCTTGCCCTCAATCCCCGTGAGCAATCCACCTAGAAATCCAGCTGTCTCCGTCTGATCAGACTGCTAGGACAAAATGCACCACCTGCGATCCTCGCAGTTCTGGAGGCTCGGAGGCCAAGATCAGATGTCGGTGTGGTTGGGCTCTGGTGGAAATCCGCCCCCCGGCCCCCCGCTGCAGACTCGCCTGCTGCTCCTCCAGGCGGGCAGAAGTGGCAGAAAGAGAGCTGGGGGCTCAGTGGCATCGCTCATGTGGGAGTGCCAGTCCCCTTCCTGAGGGCTCTGGTGTGATGTAACCAACTTTGGAAGGCCCCTCGTCCGGCCATCATTACATGGGGACCAGGAGTTCAGCACGGGACTCTGAGAGGGACGACATCATTCAGTCCATAACACCAACCCAGGTCCCTGGACACTCAAGCCTGCATTTCTGCACCACACACACACACACACACACACACACACACACACACACGACCTCAACTCCATTCCCACTTTTCCGAGTACACCAGGAAAGAAGGACGATAGGAGGGAAGGGGGAAGGAAGAAAGAGAGGAGGGAAACCTGCGTCGCGGCCCCGCCCCTGCGTCATGTCTGACCTCACTCAGATCCCTGCTGTGGCTGGGTGTCCCTCCGTCCTGCAGATGAAGAATTGGAGGCTCGGGAGGCTAACCCATGGCCCAGAGGTTTCAGAAACAACAAGTAGCAACATGATGACAGTCACATTCACGGAAGGCGGAGCCCATGAGCCCAAGGGACGTCAAGAAAGACCAGGCCTGAGTGGGACCTTGTTCTGTGACAATGGCCACAGGCATGTACTGGTCTGCCTCAAGCGCCCCACCAGAACTCAGGCCACCTGTGGCAAGCTCTGTCAGCGTCACTGCCATTACCGTCTTCGTGATCAGAAATGCTCACTGTAAGGACAAGAGCACTGAGCCCAGAGAAGGGAGGTGCCCGGGTCAAAGCCACATCGCGGGGGACGGTGCTTGACCTTGACCTATAAAAAGGAGACTCACGCCCCTGAACTCCATCTCCGTCGGTCGTCTCCATCGGCAGGGACCTCGGAGGGCTGTCGGCGTGGAGGCAGAGCCTGAGCTCTGGGAAAGAACTGAACTCCTTTCCCTTCCTGAATTCTGAGGGTGACGCCCTGCCGTCACTCTCTGCCTTGTTCTCAGAACATTCCAGGACATCCTTTAACAGGCTTCCCATGTGAGCTTCATGGTACATTCCTGATCTTCTACTGGCCACACTAAGCGAGCAAGAAGAGGTAGCGACGTGAGTGATACAACTCTGTTTATTTAACCCACAGCTCAAAGGTATGATCTTTTTGGAATGTGGCACTAACCACCATAAAGGTACTCAAAATCCATGTGTGGCCAGTGGCCACCAGAGAGGAAACTGTACTGGACAGGCCAGTGTCCAAGGATGAAATTCCAAGTCTTTAGAATAAATTGGAAATATTATTTGAAATTCAGGCTCCTGGGGGGCCATTCTCAAAGCCTCTAATTCACTGGGCATAAAGGGCCCAGGGATCTGCACTCTGTGCCCCGGCTGACCTCAGTGAGGTGCCGAGACTGTGAAGCCCACTGAGATACTATGGGACGGGGATCTTTCAGGACAAAGCAGAGGGTCCACGTGACCCTCAGAGACCAGGACAGCCTGAGTAACCGCAGGGCCACTGTAACAGGACCGGTGCCCATGAGGAGAGGCCCCAGCAATCCTGACTCTTCTATGACTTGAACTCAGCACGTGGGTCTGACACAGGTGGCCCAGAGGAACAGGCTGCGAGATCCTGGATTGAGCCCAGTCCCACCTCACCCCGTTCCTCCAAAGGGTGTTTGGGGTAAATTAATGAACAACCCTAACCAAAGGGAGGGGCTCCGGCAGCACCCTACTTCCTTCAAAGCAAGACCACTCTGAACAGCTGTGCATGTGATAATGACCTCTCTGTTTTATTCATGGTCTACTCACAGGGAAGGAACACTTCGCAGACATCAGAGTGTCTCTGGGCTAGACTCAGTTACCAACAAGGATACAGACGGGAACCGCCAGACATCTGGATCTTCCCTCTGTGCTCCTCAAAGGCGTGATCCGAGAACCAGATGGGACAGTGATCCTAGGAATGTGACAGGTAGTCCCGCGGTTCAGTGTCCTTCCCCAGAGATTGATGTGCATGGTCAGGGTCTACACCCAGAACCTCCAGGGTCCAGCATCCACCACCCCCAGCTGATGCTGGTGCAGGACCCTGCTATCCCATGGGCCTCGACAGCACCAAACCACACAATTGGGAAACACCTCTCCTTCTTCCTCTCACTTTAATTATACAGGCAGCATGAATACATTTTCAAATTATAAAAACGTCTCAATGAATAAAGGTAGATTGAGTAAAATAAAGAAGTTCCTTCACCTCTTCTCCAAACAGGCTCCTCCCCAAGGGTAACCGCTGTTAACAGCTGCTTTCAAATTCTGCTGGCAGAGTTTCCTATGCATTTATAGATGAAAGATGAATGCATGTGTAACAATTTTGTTTATAGAATAATACATACTGGGCTTTGATTTGTTTTGTCACTTAAGTAACAGGTCTTAGAAATCACAGCATACCAGCTCTATAGGACCTAAATAGAACTTCACTGTAATATCACTGCTTTTAACTGACGCATGTTATTCTATAGTATAAAGATTCTGTACTTGATTTAGCCTTGGTCTTCTTTATTAATGAGTATGTAAGTCTCTCCGTGTGGGTGCACATTGCTGTTATGAACTACAGTGCAGAAAATATCAGTGCACACTTGGAGAATAACAAGAATGATAGTCTTGAGCCCGCAGGTCCTCACCCAAATGCAGAGCATCTTAAGAAGCCAGCTTCCTGACCCTCTTCCAGCTCACACCCATTTTCCAGCACCAGCTGGCCCCGGTCTGTCCCTGCCTGATGCCCAAGTCCATCATCCCCAGCCTCAGACCAAAAGGTCTCTTCTCTCCCCGACTCCAAGACCCACCCCATTTCCCAGACAGGGCTTACCTCACCCCCAGGAAACTCAACCAGGAGAACATCCATCGTTTTCAGGTGACATGGTCCCTACTCCACCACCAAGGGCTGGCACAGGTCGGTGACTCTCTTTCCTCCACAAACACTATTGACACCTCTGCACGTCTGGGGACCTGGAGTAAAGGGACCCACAACAGAGCTCGGTTCCTACCCCACAGGAGCTTCGGGAAGGACATAACCACGCAGAAAAGTCAAGCAAGTGAATTAGTAAGGGCCCCTGTGGCCGTTTGTAGAAAGGAAAGAACAGAGACGAGGCTGAAGAACAAGGCCTGGAGAGAGGGTTCCTACTTCAGATGCACCAGTCAGGAGGGGCCTCTGAGAGGACATTTCAGTGCAGTTCACGTATTTATTGTACATTTCAAAATAGCTGTGAGTTCACGTACATGTACCTCGGTCTCCGGTTCTCTGAAATCTTGCATCACTCCACAGCTGTTCACCTGCGCCTGGAATTAGCACCTACGTGGTCTGGAGCATTTCACATGGATTATCTCACATGAGGCCACCAGATCATCCTCATTTTACACAGAAACAGCTGGAGACCCTCCAGCCAACTCGTGCCAGGTTGCACAACGGCCAGCAGCCCAGTGGGGTCCGCGCATCACCCCTGAGCCCGCCCAGTAGGACAGACAATATTAGGACGACATGCCCTAGTGTCTTTCCAGTGTGCACTTCTTTGACATCTGTTAAAAGTGAACACTGTCCTCATAGGCTAAGGAATTGCTGCACTTATCACTCTGAAAGTTAACTTTTTGTGCTGTTTGCACACTTTTCTCTGAGTTTTTGAAGACTTCTTTGCGTCATAAAATTATTCATCTCTGCCCCATTGCTTGCCCCTCTCCCCCATCCCCGTCCTCAATTGCCTCTTGCTCTTGAATTTTGTTCAACAGGCTTTATTGTACAATCCTCTCGATTTTTTAAATTGAATCCATTCGTATTTTTCTTGATAATTTCTTCTAAGAGTTTTATGCTTGGAAAAATTCTATCTCAAACTGAGATAAATATTTATCTTCATTTCATCCCAAATTTTTTTAGTTTTTTCACGTTTCTTAATATTAATCTGCTTAGTTCATTGGAGGTATTTAAGAATGCACTGTCATGATGAGGTTTAAATGGATCGCTCCTTTTCCCCATAAACAACCAGTTTGCCCAGTGTGCTTCTGACACCACCCGTTTCCACAATGGTATGGAAACCCTTTTTGGTCATTTGTGATAAGTGTGCTCAGGTTTGTTCCTTAGTGTTCTTTTATTCCATTGATTATTTCTCGCACCAACACCACATTGCTCCATCACTTGGGCCTTCTGAAACACTTTGTGGTTTGGTTGGGCAAGTACCTTTATTTTCAAAATGTCATTAGATTACTTATTTTCCTTCTTTCAAAGTGTCCTTGGGAATCTCACCCACGGACTTCACGTGGACTTCCACATGATTTCGCCAGATCCACAGAAGTCTTCGCAAGATTTTGATTTGGATGTTGAGAACTTATATCTAAATTTCTGAATTAGTAACACCTTGACATTATTCAACCTTTTCATTTAAAAAAGGTTTATTCTTTCAAGTATGCCCTTCATTTCAATTGTGTACACTTATTTAAGGGTCTGTCTTGCAGCTCTATATGAATCATTTTTCTACATTGACTGCTAACTATTAATAATATTTGAAGATATTGCTTTATGTATTTGCCTATCTACATTAATGAATTCCTTATTGATCCTAAAAAAATTTAGTCAATTATCTTCAGCTTTCTAAGTGTCAATTAAGAGTTCTCTTTTTTTAAAGTGGGACCACTTATTTCTGTGTTTTATTACATTATTCCCATCTTCCAAAACAATTAGTCTATCCCAAACTAAGAAATACTTTGGGAAATTTTACAAGTTTAATGGGAGTGCCTTGTGTGTTTCTTATTATCAAAGATGTTGATTGTTTACTTTAAAATAGTATTTTATCAAGTTTACAAAATATCCATTACTCCATGCTTTAATATTCACAAATGATTGGTGTTGAATTTTATCTAATGGGATCTTTTAACATTTGGTCTGAACTATTTATTGGACTTAAAGATAGGATACACTACCCTTAAGTTAGTTTAAAACATACTTTTATGTATATTTATTTATTATTCTAATTTGTTATATATGACAGCAGAATGCATTCCAACTCCTAGTACACATATAGAGCACAATTTTTCATGCCTCTGGTTGTACACAAAGTACTTTCATGTATATTTCTAAAATAAGATGTTTTGTGGAATAGTTAACATTGTGCCTAGAACATAATAGGGATATAATGATTGAAAGGTATTCTGATTAGTATCAATATTATTTATCAGAAAAAAATGAAATACTATACTGATATTCTAAGAGAAAGAAACAGCATGACTTTCCTTTTGAATACTCTTCTTTTGTTTTCCCCAATACATAGCTGGTCCTCCAAAAAGTGTGCCAACAATCATAATGAATTATATTGCCAGCCTTTCATGCCAAAACATCCCTGTTCTTGATTTTCTGATTTAATTATTCACCCAAATAGGTGGGATGTGTCTTGAGGTGTTGTTTTAAAGAAATAATTAGTTCTGATTCCCCTGCGGCCAGCCTGAGGTCACCTGGAGGTCTTCTTTCTGGGTGCTGCTGCCCCGGATGCAATTGAAGCCGACACTTCGGCTGACCCCCGGAGATCGCCTGGTGATGCTGCCCCACAGCTGCAACTGCTGCTGCAGTGGACACTACTGCTGACCCGCTGCCTGCTGCCGACAACCACCCCCACTACCACTGCTACCACAGCCGAGGGGACTGCTGCGGGGGAGACTCCAGGTTTGGTTGCATGTGGCTGCACCCAATTTGGGACACAAACCAGGGCCTGGGGCCTGGGTGCCAGCAGGTTTACCACCATAAGAGCCTCCATCTGGGGACTCCAGCTGGGACCTGCAGGTCCAGTGTGGGGGTGCCTGTGGTTTTGGAGGAGCCTGGAGTCTTCCTGCTGAGAGTGCTGGTGGCCTTTGTCTTGCTGCTGCATCTCAGCGTTGCTCCTTGGCAGGAGTGTACCCCTGGTGGTCTCTCTGCAAGTGGGAGCAGCATTGAGACCTTGGGACCACAGCGTGGCCGAGCCTGAGGTATCTGAAGCCCAGATCTGTGGGATAGAGACTGGGTTTTCGAGGGCTGATCTGGGTTTGGTGATCCCGAGAGACGTCAGAGACAGAACTGAGAAACTGTTGAACACTGACAGAGACAGTTCAACTTTCCAGCAAGATTTATTTTATTTTATTTATTTTATTTTACTTTTTGATTCACTAATCTCTCTACCACATTTGGAACAGGACACTTTTTATGTATCAGAGTGTGGAGGACAATAACATATAAATGTATTTTGCATTTTAATTGTATTCTTATGTCTTTAATTTTTTCTCTTTGTTCACATTCTTCCCCTCTCTTGTCTGTTTTCTTGGATTTTCTTTCCAACGTTTCTCCTACCAACAGCCCATCTCTGTCGGCTCCTCTTCCACTCTTCCTGGGAACTTTTACTTCTAGCTTCTCTCTTCCTCCCTCCCGAACATTGCATGTTACACTACCTCTGTTTTCTCATCCATGATCTGAAATTGTAAGTCATTTTAACAAATATGCTGCTTACACTACAGATAGTTATTGAACTCATCGTTTTGGTTTAGTACGAGAAAGCAGCAGATGCCTTAGTGGGAGCTGTTAGGTTTAAGGCTATACAGTGTGCACGCTGGGTGCTGTTGATATTGGTCTCACAGTAAAGGGGAAGAGCTGGAAACCCTCAGGGACCCTGTAGGTCCACAGGGTAGAATCTACCCTGCCTCAGAGCCATGCTTGTATATGAGAAAACACACTAACAACATGAAAAAACAGGGAATAAAGTGCCCCAAACAACCAAGATGCTTCACGACCAAGCCACTAATAACACAGTAGAAGAAATGTCCAGGAAGGAGCTCAGATTATAGATAGTTAAACTGATCTGTGAAGTGAAGGATAGTATAAGGAGTTAAATGAAAGAAAAACTAGAGGAAGTGAAAGATCACTCCAATAAAGAGTTAGAGATCATGAAAAAACAAGCAGAAATCCTCAAAATGACGGGATCAGTAAACCAAATTATAAATTCAATAGAAAGCATCATCAACAGACTGGGCCACTGGGAAGACAGAACCTCAGACAATGAAGACAGAATATATAATCCTGAAAGTGGAGTTGACCATGTGGATAAGATGGTCAGAAACCATGAACAGAACATCCAAGAATTATGGGATAGCATGAAAAGACCAAATTTAAGGGTTATTGGAATAGATGAAGGAGCATATATACAACCCAAAGGAATGCACGATCTTTTCAAGGATATAATAGCAGAAAATTTCCCAAACCTAAGGAATGGAATGGAAAATCAAATACAAGAAGTTCACAGGACCCCAAATGTACAAAATTACAGCAGACCCACACCAAGACACATTATAATTAGAATGACTAACACAGAGAATAAAGGCAAAATATTAAAGGCTTGTGAGAGAGAAAAAATAAAATTACATATAGGGGGAAACCAATTTGAATATCAACTGATTTCCCAGCCCAGACCCTCAAAGCTAGGAGGCCCTGGAATAATATATGTCAGGCTCTGAAGGAAAATAGACGCCAATCAAGAATTTTATATCCAGCACAATTAAGTTTCATATTTGAAGATGAAATTAAGACATTCCATGATAAACAAAAATTAAAAGAATTCACAACTAGAAAGCCTACACTACAGAGCATTCTCAATATAAAATATTCCATGAGGATGAAGTGAAAAAAAAAGGTGAAAACCAGCAAAGGGAGGATCTACACTAAAGGGACATTCAACCAAATGAGAAACCAAGACAGATCAAAACCAGAAATAAATCAAAATGACAGGGAATACGAATCATATCTCAATAATAACCTTGAACACTAATGGCCTAAACTCATCAATCAAAAGACACAGACTGGCAGGTTGGATTAAAAACCAAGACCCAACAATATGCCGCCTTCCAGAGCCTCACCTCGTGGGCAGAGACGTCCACAGGCTGAGGGTGAAAGGATGGGAAAATCTTATCACTCATATGGATTGTGTATGGATTCCATCCTCATCTCAGATAAAGTAGACTTCAAACCAAAGTTAATCAGAAGAGACAAAGAAGGACATTTCATACTTCTTAAGGGAAGTATATATAAGCAGGACATAACAATTATAAACATTTATGCCCCAAACAACAGAGCATCTACGTACATCAAACAAACCCTTCTCAATTTCAAGAGTCAAATAGACCACAATACAATGATACTGGGTGACTTTAACACACCTCTCACTACTGGACAGGTCTCCCAAACAAAAACTAAATAAGGAAACTTTAGAACTCAATAATACAATCAATAATCAGGCTTAACAGACATATACAGAATATTTCATCCATCAACAAGCAAATATACTCTCTTTTCAGCAGCACATGGCTCTGTCTCTAAAATAGACCATATCATATGCCACAAAGCAACTCTTAGTAAATATAAAAAAACAGAGATGATACTCTGCATTCTTTCACACCACAATGAAATGAAATTAGAAATCAACAATAAAATAAAAATAGAAGCTACCGTAACAAATGGAGACTAAATAATACACAATTAAATGATAAATGGATAGTAGAAGAAATCAAGGATGAAATCAAAAAAATTCTTAGAGGCACATGAGACCACTGATACAACATATCAAAATCTCTGGGACACTATGAAGGCAGTGCTGGAGGAAAGTTCATTGCATTGAGTGCATTCACTAAAAGAATAAAAAGTCAACAAATAAATGACCTAACACTACATCACAAAGCCCTAGAAAAAGAAGAAAAAATCAACCCCAAAAGCAGAAGACAGGAAATTATTAAAATCCAAGATGAAACTGAAACAAAAGAAATAATTATAAAAATTGACAAAATAAAAAGTTGGCTATTTGAAAAATAAATTAAATAGATAAACCCCTGGCCATGCTAATGAAGAGAAATCGAGAGAAAACTCAAATTACTAGAATACAAGATTAAGAAGTAAATATCACAAGGGATACATCTGAAATACAGAAGATAATTAGAAACTATTTTGAAATTTATACTCTAATAAAATAGAAAATATCGAAGACATCAATAAATTTCTAGAGACATATGACCCACCCAAACTGAATTAGGAAGTCATACATGATTTAAACAGATCGATTTCAAGTAATGAAACAGAAAACGTCATCAAAAGCCTACCAACCAAGAAAAACCCAGGACCATATGGATTTTCAGCCGAGTTCTACAAGACTTTCAAAGAAAAATTAACACCAATACTCCTCAAAGTATTACATGAAATAGAAAAGGAGGGAACCCTCCCAAACATATTCTATGAGGCTAATATCACCCTGACACCCAAACCAGACAATGATACATCAAGGAAAGAAAACTTCAGACCAATATCCCTAATGAACATAGAGGCAAAAATTCTCAATAAAATTCTGACAAATTGCATACAAAGACATATTAAAAAGATAATGCACCATGATCAAGTGGGGTTCATCCCAGGGATGCAAGGTTGGTTCAACCTGTAGAAATCAATAAATTTAATTCATCATATTAATGGACTTAAAAACAAGAATCATATGATCTTCTCAATAGATGCAGACAAAGCATTTGACAAAATATAGCACACCTTCATGTTCAAAGCACTAGAAAAACTAGGGATAGTAGGAACATACCTCAACATTGTAAAAGGTATATATGCTAAACCCAAGGCCAGCATCATCCTAAATGGAGAAAAATTGAAAGCATTCCTGCTAAAAACTGGAACAAGACAAGGATATCCTCTTTCACCACCTCTATTCAACATCATCCTTGAAACTCTAGCCAGAGCAATTAGACAAGAAAAAGAAATTAAAGGGATATAAATAGGTAAAGAAGAACTCAAACTATCACTATTTGCTGATGACATGATTCTATATCTAGAAGATCCAAAAAATTCCACCAGAAAACTCTTGGGACTAATAAATGAATTCAGCAAAGTAGCAGGATTTAAAATCAACACCCATAAATCAAACACATTCCTATACATCATGATGAATCCACTGAAAGAAAAATTAGAAAAACTACTCCATTCACAATAGCTTCAAAAAAATAAAATACCTGGGAATCAATCTAACAAAAGAGGTAAAAGACCTCTACAATGAAAACTACAGAACACTAAAGAAATAAATTAAAGAAAACCTCAGAAGATGGAAAGATCTCCCATGCTCCTGGACAGGCAGAATTAATATTGTCAAAATGGCCACATATCAAAAGCATTATACAGATTTAATGCACTCCCAGTGACATTTTTCATAGAAATAGAAAAAGCAATCATGAAATTTATTTGGAAAAATAAGAGACCCAGAATAGCTAAAGCAATCCTTAGCAAGAAGAGTGAAGCAGGCGGCATCACAATACCAAACCTTAAACTATACTCCAGAGCTATAGTAACAAAACAGCAATCCTATTGGCACCAAAATAGACTTGTAGACCAATGGTACAGAATAGAGGACCCAGAGACAACCCCACATAAATATGGTTATCTCATAGTAGACAAAGGTGCCAAAAACATTCACTGGAAAAAAGACAGTCTCTTCAACAAATGGTGCTGGCAAAACTGGAAATGCACACGAGCAAAATGAAATTAATCCTCTATCTCTCACCCTGCACAAAGATCAACTCAAAGTGGATCAGAGTTAGGCACTAGAACAGAGACCCCGTGCCTAACAGAAGAAAAAATAGGCCCAAATCCTCACCACGTCGGCCTGGGATCTGACGTCCTTAACAAGACTCCTTAAGTGCAAGAAGTAAAATCAAGAATCAATAAATGGGACGGATTCAAATTAAAAAGCTTCTTCTCAGCAAAGGAAACAATTAATACAGTGAGGAGAGAGCCTACAGATTGGGAGAAAATCTTCACCACATGCACCTCCAATAAAGCATTAATCCCTAGGATATAGAAAGAACTTGAAAAACTTAACACCAAAAAAACCCAGATAACCCAATCAATAAATGGGATAAGGAACTGAACAGACACTTCACAGAAGAAGCAATACAACTGATCAGCCAATTTATTAAAAAAAAAGAGTTCAACATCTCTAGCAAATAAAGAAATGCAAATCAAAACTCCTCTAAGATTTCATCTCACTCCTGTCAGAATGGCAGTCATCAAGAACACAAACAACAATAAATGTTGGCGAGGATGTGGGGGAAAAGGTACACTCATGCATTGCTGGTGGGACCGCAAATTGGTGCAGCCACTATGGAAAGCAGTATGGAGATTCCTCAGAAAACTGGGAATGGAACCACCATTTGATCCAGCTAACCCACTTCTTGGTTTATACCCAAAGGACTTAAAATCAGTATACGACAGTAATGTAACCATGTCAATGTTTATAGCAGTTCAATTTACAATAGCTAAACTATGGAGCCAACATAGGTGTCCTCAATAGATGAATGGATAAAGAAAATGTGGTATATATACTCAATGGAATATTACTCAGCTTTAAAGAAGAGTGAAATTATGGCATTTGCCAGTAAATGGAAGGAGTCAGAGAATACCATGTTAAACGAAATAGGCCAACCCCACAAAACCAAAGGCCAGATGTTTTCTCTAATATGTGGAAGCTAATTCACAATAAGGTGGGGGGCACTAGGGAAGAATAGAGTTACCCCAGATTAGGTAGAGGGAAGTGATGGGAGGGGAGGGGAGGGAATGTGGGGATAGGAAAGGTAGTGGAATGAAGCAGACATTATGACTGTGTGCATATATGTGATTGCATGACCAAGGTGATTCTGCAACATGTACACTCAGAAAAATGAGAAAGTATACCCCATCTATGTATATCAAAGTGAACAAATGCATTCTACTGTGATGTATAACTAATTAAAACAAATTTTTAAATTTTCCAAAAAAAATTAAAGAAGTAATTAGTTTGATTTGTTTTCTGAACCACTGCATACCCTAGAATGACCAAGGAACCAGGCATAAAATTTAAAATAAAGACAAAACTCCTTTGGGGGGAATGTTCTATCACAGCCAGCATCGGCAGTCACAAAACAGAGGTCAGTTGGTGGTAAATGGCCACTGGACTCTGAAGAGAAGAAGAAAAACACCATCTCTCTTCAGCTGCTTACAAATATCAGTCTGACCTTGTTTCAGACATCAAAATAACTTGAGCGTCCGCACTCCAGCTCCATCAGTCTTAAGATGAGTGGAATTTTCTTGCACATTTTGACAACCGTTCCAGTATCTGTCCAGGTCTCCAGGGACAAATGAGGATCCATTTTTCTATGCCATCTTGGAGTCTTGTAGGAAGTTGAAAAGCTCTGTCCAGGATCATTTTTACAGAAGAGACCAGTGATCGTGTGTAATTTGTTGGCGGTCTAGGACAGTATGAGGGGCCCTGGGTTCACACAGACCTGGGTCCGAGTCTCCGTTAAGGATAGCTTTGTTTCAGGGAACAGAAAAACCCAGAGTGAAGCTTTTGAAACAACAGACAGAATTTGCACTTTCAGTGACTAAAACACAGAAGGCCAGAGGCAGGGCTTGTGCCAGGGGCACCAGTGGTCATTCCTTCCCTCCCTCAGCCTTCCCCAAATGCAGGAGTATCTTGAACTAGACACTGCCTCGTGGCAGCAAAAGGGCGGTAGAGGCATCCCCATTGACATATTCATCCCCTGCCTTCCAGGAGAAGAAAGCAAGAATTTTTTGAAGGCTTCTGCAGAAAGAGAAATTTCTCTAAATTTCCTTCCTCCTGGCATCAGAGCCTCAATCTAAGAAAAAGGTTCTCACTGGACAAGCTGGTCCATGTCCACCCAAGTTCAGCCTGGACTGCTAACATGGCTTGGGCTAGTGGAGGTCTCCAAGCACTCTCAGAGGCCCACAGAAACCCACGGACACACACCTCTGAATTCATTCTGCTGGACTATTGTGATAATGGAGCAGATGTTGAACAAGGAGCTGCCCCTGGCCATATCTGCTAATTGATGGGATGTGTGTTTTTATGGAGGCCTCATGGAGGGGTTTACCTCTGGATCTCAGGGAAAGCCAAGCTGGGCAGCTTCAGTGTATTCCCCTAAAGGAACATCAGGAAAGTACCGGGTCATTATCAAAATCTCTACGCCAGCAATATAGCTGCTGTATTTAGTCTTATAAAGGAAGCCGCTCAGTACAAAGGACTTGTTTCAAGGAAGAGTAAGGACGGTACCGTTTCCCTGTGGGGATGAGGGTCTTCCTTCACACATTAGTTGTGTCACTAGAGGAAGACAAAGGCCTCACACACAGAGGGATACACACAGACACACCCAGATCAGATTCATGAGCCCCAAACAAAAACGAGAGAGGCAAAGAGAAACACCCCCACACCCACAGAACTTGGCATGGTGGCTCAGGCCTGTGATCCCAGCCACTGGGGAGGCTGAGGCAGGAGGATCACGAGCTCAAAGCCAGCCTCGGCAACTTAGAAAGGCCCTTAGCACTTAGTGAGACCGTGTCAAAATAAAAAATAATCAGGGTTAGGGATGTAGCTTAGTAGTTCAGCACCCCTGGTGTGTGTGTGTGTGTGTGTGTGTGTGTGTGTGCGCGCGCGCGTAGATGACAGAGAGGCAGACACGTAGGCAGATGCAAATACAGACACAGACACAAGCACACGGTTCTATCATAAACGGGCATTTCTTGGGAAATGAGAGCTGGTTCAGCCAAACTGGGAGCAGCTGTACCACTGACTTGGGAGTTTCCATGGCCACTGCCCAAGGCCCTCCTGATGGACCCAGTGAATCCTCAGCTTTAGAAGGGAACAAACGAGATCTGTCCACCCAGCTCTCCCCGCACCCTCCGCAGCTCCATCCTGGCAGCGGGGGAGAGGGCCTCACGACCCACGGGGGCCAACCTGGGGGAGCTTCCTTCTGGCCTTACCTAATGGAAGTTGAGAAAATGGAGATAACAGCTCAGAACCCAGGGCTCTCCCTTGCAGGCCCCGGGCTGAGCTCTGTGTGCACCCCGTCTCATTCTTTGCCCACCACAAGGCAGCCATGTTTCAGAAAGTAGAAAACAGGGCCACAGTCAACCCAGCGGAGATGCTGTGAGTCGCTCTGATTCCTCGTGTGCCAGCTGCCACCCACAAGGGTCTCTGTAAAGAAACCGCTCGTTGGCCACCAGGAGGAATCAACCCTGAGGAGCACCAGCGGTAGAGCTGCGCTGGGTACGAAACGTCACCGATTGGAGTAAATGATGAGCCCAGCCCCAGGAGGCCGAATGGAGTGGTGTCTAGGCAGAGTCCACAGCGGTGAGGGCAGTCAGCAGCTCAGTTCCAAAAGAAATCTGTCCCTTTCCTCAGCTCCTTTGCTAAAGCCCCTGAGGCTATGGGGCCCAACCTGTGGTCAGCGTTGGCCAGGTGAAGAACAGGTGACGCTTCTGGTTAATTGTCGGAGGTCATCTCGGCCCTGGTCAAGGGGCTATGGAGCTGTTCCATGTCTCACTCTGGTTACAAGTAAGGGTGACCTGGCCCTTGTCAGAAAAAAAAGATTAGTGACAGCGGTCCTGCTCATCACAGCTGACTTTTACCAATGTCAGCATGTAGGCGTCATGGAATACCTTTAGTCACATGGAATTTATTAGAGTGTGTTATGGTTTAGGTATGAGGTGTCCCCCAAAAGCTCAACTGTGAGTCAGCGCAAGAATGTTCAGAGGTGAAATGATTAGATGATGAGACCTGTAACCTCATCAGTGGATTAATCCACTAATGTAGATTAACTGGGTCGTAACTGAGGCAGGAAGGGTGTGGCTGGAGGAAGTAGGTCACGGGAGGCATGCCTTTGGGGTTTATAGTCTGTCCTGGGTGAACAGAGCTCTCTCTGCTTCCTGGCTGACGTGTCCTGGGCTACCTTCGCCTGCCCATCCCTCCGCCATGATGTCCTGCCCCACCTTGAGCCCAGAGCCATGGAGTCAGCTGACCATGAATTGAGCCTCTGAAACTGTGAGCCAGAATGAACTTTCCTCCTCTTAGTCTTTTGGTCACAGTCATGGAAAAAGCTGACTAAAGCACAGTGTAGGTCCTCGGGGACGTGTCGTAGGGTTGCAGGTCAAGAGTGCAGTTGAGGAAGAAGCTGGCAAATGAGAACCCATCAAGGACACGTCAGGCCACCTTTCACCTGTACTTCCAATAGTCAGACCTTTCTCTCTCTGAAAACCTGCAACGCACATAGAGAAATAGAAAGGAAAGGGGAAACGGCATGCCTCAGCCCCCGAGTTTCTACAGAACGGCCCGACGGAGGCTGAAATCTTTCAGGTCTGATTCCAGATTCCCTGGGAGGAGACTGACCTGCCATCTTAGGTCACATGAACCCTCCTGGTCTAGCCAGCGACAGCCAGAGGACTCAGCTCACATGGGAAGTACCCCCAGAGCTATTGGGGTGGGCCCTTGTGATTCTTTGGGTGGGAAAGAGAACTTTTCGGGGAAAGAACAACCTTGCCCACTGGAAAAATCCACATGAAGGTCTTCTCTAAAGGTGAAGTGGCCAGACAGCAAGCTGGCCCCTGACATTTGGAGTGTCCATGTTACAGGGCATTATTATTCGGTACAAGAAGTTACACGCAGCATATCCCATCATTTCTATTTTATTTTTTTCAACTTCCACATCTAAACTCTTCTATTAGGTTCAAAACAAGCCCAGAAGACTGAGCAAAAAAAAAAGACATCACTCCAACCCTTAGCTCCTTCTATTCCACACTTTGGCCTTCCTATCACCTAAAAAGATACTCTTCCAATTTGCAGAACTAAACTCTTTTACTAAAAAAAATAGAGACAAACAGTGGTTATTATCCATGTTAGAAGCAGTCAGGCAAGAATATTCACTTGTATCTTTTTTTTTTTTTTTTTTTTTTTGTAGCCTATACTACCTGTCTGTAATTTCCCCTCATCTCATTTCTACTCTGCCAGTTAGAGTAGCTGGTTTAGCTTTCTGAAAAGTAAGTTGAACTCCCTGTCAGCAAGTCACCCTTACAAATCTGTATTAGTTTGCTACAGCTACTGTAACAAGATCCCACAGAGGAGGTGTTTAGGAACAGTAGAATCTCATTGTCTCACAGTTCGGGGGACTGGAGGTCTGAAAGTCTAGGTGCCAGCATGGTTGGTTTCTCCCAAGCCCTCTCTTCTTAGCATACAGATGCTCAACCCTCTGTATGTCTATTCCCTAAACTCTTCTTGTAAGCACACCAGTCATATTGGACTGGGGCCTGCCCATATGGCTTTGTTTTAACTTAATTACTTCTTAAAACCTCATATCCAAATAAAGTCACATTCTGAAATAGAAAGAGAAAGGGGACAGGTCCTGAAGCAAGTGTCACCTCTGCAATGTAGATCTCAAGTATCTCATTTGACATAGCAAAGACCTCTGGAGATGGCTCCAAAGGCAGACAATGTCCTTTCACCTCTAGGAGCATCCTACATCTGACCTTCGTCCCTCTCCAATGGTGACATGGGCAGGTTAAGGTTCTACATTCTCAATCTCTCAGCAACCAGGTGTCAAGAACTTTTCCTAGTTTCCTTGGGGTGGATGAGCTCAAACTTCACCCTTCCTGGGGACTTCCAAGGCATCCATTCAACTCCTCAGTCCACAGAGAAAGAGGTGATGGTCAGTGGTGAACTAACTTAGTACCTCCTGCCAATGGACTCAGTAGTTAAACAGATTAAATCAATGCTCCGTAGACCAGCAGTTTTCAACGTTGGCTGCACACTGTACTCACCTTGGGAGCATTAAAAAAAACATATTGTTGACTGAGTTCCACCCCAAGACTCTGGTTTAATTGGTCTGGGGTACAGCCTCGGCATCAGAAATCTTCAAAGCTCTCTAGGTAATGCCAATTTCAAGCAAGCTGAGAAGAGTTGCTTTCAGGTGGTGATTCTCAAAGTGTGGTCCCCGGACCAGCAACCTCAACATTTCCATCAGAAGATGATTTGGCTCAAATCCACAACAACTGATATCCAAAACTCCAGTTTGGCTATTCTTACATCTGCAACAGAACCAGGATGCTTTTTTCAATATCTATTTTATTATTGCCCTTTGCCATATCATGAAGTTCTATTTTGTTTTTTGAGCTCATACAGACCTAGGTTAATGTTTTGCTGATCAGTTCTATTTTTTGACTATAGAGTTTTTAAACATTGCAATGGAGATTTCACCTGTAAAAAGTTATAAGGCCTTTACTATAATGTTATGTGTTGTATGTATTATATTATGTGTGCACACTTGTGTTTTGTGTTATATGTTTGAATGTATGTATGTCCATATATCATATATGATGAGCGCTCATGATAAAATGGATCCAAATATTTTTTTTTCACGTGATTTATATGGTTTAATTTAAATTGGGTAAACAACTGTTGAGGATTGTTTTAATATGTAAACAAAAAAGAAGGTTAACAGATCTGTTTGTTTACTTTCACCTTTCCTTTTCATTATATTTAATAATTCTCTTAAAGATAATGTAAATTGTTAAGAAAATTGTTTTCTTTTAGTGCCTTCTGTAATGTTACATAATTTTTTCTTTAGCCATTATTGCCAGAATTCCTATCTTCATCCCAGTGCCAGTGAAGACAATGTAAATTGTTAAGAAAATTGTTTTCTTTTAGTGCCTTCTGTAATGTTACATAATTTTTTCTTTAGCCATTATTGCCAGAATTCCTATCTTCATCCCAGTGCTGGTGAAGTCAAAGATAAAACCAATCTACAGCTTCTACAATAGCCATCACTGAACTGCTTGCAGAACTTGCCTGGACACATTGTGAGCTCACCTGTATGCATTGTGAACTATCTGTTGGTGCAGCGACTTGTGGTAGTGTTGGGGTATTTTTGCTGATGATGTCACCGGTGGTACAATTTTTCAAAGGAGCCCTCAATTGGCTTAATGTCATGGCATTTTGCATCCTCCTCTACTAGTGATGGTCTAAAATTTGGGGGCCAACAGAGGTGAGGCAAAGAACCTCACCCCCCACTGGTGCAAAGGCCTATCCACAAGTATAGCTGTATGCTGGACCGGTAGTCAGTGACGGGTATGATCCAATTGCAGTGGTACCAACCTAAGACAGGAGGCTGACGCCTAGAGGTCAGTTCATCCGATGACGGGTAAGGACCATATGTTGAATTGGACTGCCTAACAGGCACGGTCCCTAAGCCACATGCTTGTTGTTTAAACAGAGAGGGGGAGATGTTGAGAGCCACAGCCGAAGGGGCCCCAGCAAACTTCCAGCTGCCAGCAATCCAGCTGCCGGCTGATGATTGGCTCACAGCGGCCCCAGCAACATCTAGCTGATTGGCTCCTCGGCCCCAGCAACATCTAGCTGATTGGCTCCTCTGCGGTGATGCTCATTGGACTGTTTCCCTGCCCTTTCAGACTACGGAGCTGCTCATTGGGGGACTTTTTTGGCTCCGCCCACGTGACCCAGCCAATCGGCCTCAAGAGCAGGAGGATTGTGGGAGGTGAAAAGAAGCTTGTGTGGGAGAGAGAGGCTTGTGGAAAGCCGGTGGTGGCAGTTGAGGCTCTGAGGGTTTTTCCTGAGAGGCTGTTTTGTTTGGCGTGTGTGGTTCTAAAAATAAAGTTAGTTTCTTTTGACAAGTGGCTCCTGATTGTGCCCAGCCAGACTGCGGCACATTTCCTGAGTGCTCATTTGAAATGCCGATTCTCAGGACTCATGCAGAATTTCTGGAGGTGGGGGTAGCAGTCTGTATTTTCACCTACTCTCTGAATGAGGCAAAGGCACCACAAAGTTTGAGACAAAGTTCTGGTGGTCCTCCAGTATTGAACTTCACTCTGCTTGTTGAGGACACCTGACAGTGTGGCTCGGCTTCTTGCCGACTCCGCTCACATCTCTAGTCCCTCTGTTCTACCTCTAAATTCAGCCTCACCTTCATTCCTAGACCTAGGCTCACCTGAGGTAGGAAGGCTGTCAGCACGGAGTTCATCTTCCTGGAAGACTTCTTCTGTCCCTTTGATACCCATCTCTATTGACTGGACCTGGCTGCACAAACCCAGTGCCAATCTAACCCACCAATTCTGATAACTGTGCAACTGCCTTAATCATAGGATCAGAATTTCTTATCTGAGTCAGGTGACCCAAAACCACTGTCCCTCTAACACTGGGCACCCTATTTACAGATATTGATACCACCTTCCCCAAAAGTCAATGTCTTCCTCTGAATTCTCACTGAAATGGTGCTTATGTCTCTCCCTAATTACTTGCCTGCACACTCTTTTAAAGAAAATAATGAAGTATGCAGGAGTACGTTTATTGTCTGTGTTTAAAAATAATACCTACTCGTCTTAAAAAGTTGGAGGAATCAAGGGAACACCTCCCTGAGATGACCACTGTTAACAGATGACCACTGTTAACATTTTCCTTGTTTTTTTATCCAAAGAATGTATGTGGTGGGCTACAAACAGGCATGAAATACAAACAGACATTTATTTTTTATTTTTTTATTTGTTGTTTTTGGATACACATAACATGGAGTGGATTTTGACACACATGTGTGGGGTGCAGCCCGTTACAATGTTGACCCCATTCCTGTAGCCATACATGGTGTGGAGTCTCACTGGTTGTGTTTGTATTCACAGGTGAAAACAGGAAAGTGATGTCTGATTCATTTTACTGTCTTTCCTATTCCCATCCCTCCTCCCTTCTCTTCATTCCCCTTAATCTAATCCACTTTTCTTCTTTTCTCCCCACCTCCTTATTGTGCATTAGCATCCACGTATCAGAGAGAACATCTGGGCTTTGGTTTTCTGGGATTGGCTTATTTCATGTAGCATGAGAGTCTCCAGACCCACCCATTTACTGGAAAAAGTCATAGTCATTCTTTTTTATGGCTAATATTCCATTGAATATACATACACCACATTTTCTTTATCCATTCATCTGTTGAAGGGCATCTACGTTGGTCCGATAGCTTAGCTATTGTGAGTTGAGCTGCTATAAACACTGATGTGACTGCATCACTGTACTATGCTGATTTTAAGTCCTTTGGGTATAAACCAAGGAGTGGATTATCTGGGTCAAATGGTGGTCCCATTCCCAGTTTTCTGAGGAATCTCCTTACTGCTGTCCATAGTGACTGCACCAATTTCCATTCTCACCAGCAATGTGTGAGTGTGCCTTTTCCCCACATCCTCGCCAACACTCTTGGTATTTGTATTCTTGATAATCGCCATTCTGACTGGAATGAGTTGGAATCTCAGTGTAGTTTTAATTTGCATTTCTCTAATTGCTAGAGATGTTGAACATTTTTCATATATTTGTTGGTCATTCATATTTCTTCCTCCGTGAATCAAGACAGACATTTTAAATACATCTGACTGGTCATGGTGCCCGGTGCTTCATGCACCACAGTAGACTGCTATGTGTCTACACCCTGGACGGAACCACTGGACTCATATGCCTCATGCACACCTTGGCTTTGGTATTGGCTGTGTTACCTGCTTTGGTTAACGGGGTATTTCACTGTTGCATAATGCAAACAGAGGCTCAAAACAAGCTGGCTTTGTTGGGCTGACTCCATTCCACTCCAGAGAAGCCCCATGTGAAGATCACACCACAGTGTCCCCTGCCCTTTCTGCATGGGTGCCAAAATGACATAGATGGAGCAAACCCCTCTTGCAAGCCTACTGAGGTAGGAGCAATAAGTAAATAAATAGATAAAATTCTTACTGAATACCACTTAACTTTAGGTTGCTCTCACGTGGATTTTTTTACTTCACCGGGGCATGAAAGCAGTACACACGCAGTGGGAACTGCACTGCCAGGTTTGACTTTGGATCTCTTCCCAGGTTAGTGACATGCAGTCCAGTGTTCCTGTGTGAGGCTGGGTGGTGGCAGTGAGCCGCAGCTGCTGGTCAGCCACACAATACCCAGGAGAAACCGCTGACCGTGCACCGCGCCATAGAGCCACAGCATTCAGTAGGTCAGGGACAGTCGAGGCATTGTCAATGTGGTTTTCAACTTGTGGTGGGCCTACCAGGACGGAACCCACGGTGGGTCACAGCATCTGTAAATGCCCACATGTATACTTCACTCGTGTGTGTGCTGTGGATATCAACTTTATGTGCATGTGCGTGCGTGTGTGTGTGTGTGTGTGTGTGTGTATACACGCACTCATATGTAACTTCAAAAGGCAGAATTTGGTTATTCCAAAAGTCATAGGAATAGATGTGCAAGAACTCATTTCCCTTTGGTTTATGAGAACAAGTGGATAATAATTTTTGAATTTGACTTCGAGGCCCTTTCTGTAAGTCTAGGTACAATGAAACAGAGACTTAAACTACTCAATAAGCTAAGGAGAACTCCTTAATTGTTTTCTTGCTGATCGGGATGGCTGCTGGGATGGCAGGAAGCTAGACAACCCCAGCGGGGTGGAATGGTCAGTGAATTCCAAGAGTGCAGGTCAACCACTTTATAATTAGGCTCAGGCTCCCCTAGAACCTTTTCACGCCACAGCCTCTCTTGGAGGAAAGGTGTCACCATGCCCTGTTTGGAGAAGCAGATCCCTGGAAGGCAGGAAGGTGGGTAGACAGGGCGAATTCACTGATCCACGGGTAGCTTTTGTAAGGCACAGGACCAGCCACAGATTAAGAAACAGAGGCTCAACCTCTGTTAATCACAAAGCCTCAGAAGACTTGGGGAACACACGCAGGCAAGGAAAAAAATAACTCCAATGGAAGGCACCCAAGCAGGTCACTGGGTAATGGAATCGTGGGTCTTTCTGATGTTTTTTCCAAGATACCTTTCTGTGCTTTACCAATTTCCCCTAAGTCAGATGTATGGACTTCACGAGCTGAATACAGAAAGAGCCCTTATAACCTGCATGAGAAAGGAAGAAGAAACAGTGGGACTATACAGTGGAACTCAGGGTGTGCTGGAAACTGGGATCTGTGCGGTTCCTGTTCATTTCTCACGGAGCAGGAGGATTCCCCATTTTCCTGCAGATTCTTCCCAGCAACAGTCGTGAGGCCAGCACCGTGGCTCGGAAGAGGATGGAGCATGACTGATTCAGTCCTCATTGTTCTGCCATCAGGAAATAACCCAGCTATTTCTGTTTTCAGACTATAAGCAGTAGGTGTCCTCCACACTTCTGTCCATTAGTCTCGTCCACCTCCACCAGCACTTCCGTCCGCCTGGCCTCGTGACCATCTGGATGCTCCTGTCCTCTTGCTTCTCTTACCCTCCCCAGCACTCTGGGACCATGAAGTGAACGTCCACACTGCCCTCTGTCTGCCCATTTTCCAGGACTGTCTCCCACATCACTGTGTCCCGATTCCTAAGTTGGAAGCCCTTCCAGCTCCAGCCAGACTCTGCAAGGCCCAGATCTCTGGTTTTTTGACTCAAAACAGCGTCGTCACCACACTGTGCATCTCTCCTAAAACAGTGACTCATAAAAACACTTCCAGCAGCTGTGCACATCCATTGCTGGAGCAATAAATGATTCGCCATGACTCATCAAACGTTCACAGTAACTGGGTGCTCCCCAGTTCCTTCTGATTCCTCTGAAATCAACCCCAAAATATCCTCCTCCCTCCCTGCCTCTCTATCTCCCCCCACCACATACTTTTTTCTGAGAGCCATATCAGCAGCATTCCCAGCACAGCATAGACAAGATTGACTGATTTCCAAATACTTGGCGGGACCTTAAGCAATCCTGGTTCTGCAGAGAGCGGGGCCCTACACATACACACATAAGAGCACACACGCTCATGCTCACACACACACACACACACACAGGCTCTACACACACACACACACACACACACACACACACACACGGGCTCTATGGCATTTCCTACAAGAGTTCACCAAGCTACCTAAGACATGGCAAGCCTTGAGAACGTGTCCCCGTTGGCTCATCTGACAGATTGGGCTGTGGCTTTCAACAAACCTCGGGTCCCTGGAATGTCTTTGTTTGGCTTGTAAGATGTGCTCTGTCCTCAAATCCTCTGCTTCTTCCCAGAGGAAGAGACTGTTATTCTAAGGATGGGCTGGGCTCCATCCCCATGTCACTCACACCTGCATGGACACACGCACACACACACTCACACACACCCAAGCCTTGTTCTTGTAATGTTTGAATCCACATCAGAAAATGGTCTCTCTGTGCCTCATTACCTCTGTCTCAGCACGGAAAGGAGAGGGTGACTGGCATCTGAACTGCTGTGGATGGCACTTTGGGGCTCACAGCGTGCTTCCGTGGGCCCCAGAGAGGTCCTTTCCTGAAGTGTGAGGTAGAAGTCAGGAGAAGACAGGAGCTTACTGCCATCTCGGCTCTGCCCTGAACCTCAACCCTCGCAAGGGACAGTTGTCAGAACTTAATCAGACCTAGTTCAATGCTGTGGGTGCCACTGAGTTGCCCCTCTGGGGTCTATCTGTGTCTGTGGACAGCATCCCTCCCTATGTCTTGCAAGGAGCCTCTCCTGCCCAACAGTCCACAAGATTCCGTGGACCTGATATCGCCATCTGCCCAGCTGCAGGCGCAAGTCAGTGCAAACCTGGCCAATGGGATGACGGCATCCCTTCTGCACATGATTGGCTCACGGGTAGGCACATGGCCCAAACCAAGCCAATCAGAGCACACGAATGTCAGGCCTCAGCCCTTTGCCAACCCACAGGAAACCCAAATTGGGAAATGGAGAGACTTGGACTGCGGGAGGATCTGAGCACCTGGGCTCAGGATACCAGGACTCTAAAATGTAAGCCAGTAGGCGCCTTTCTCTGCTTAGCGCAATCAGACTTAGGGTTTCTTCGGTTAAAATCCACAATTCTGATGGACACAACCCGCACTTCCTTGTCAAGTACCTACCACAAACTGGCACAGTGAGGGGCTGGGGCCACGGGTGCTGTCACTAGATCAACCCAATGGGTAGAGCCCCAGGAGCATCTCTGTGAGTAGAGATGGAAACAAATTCAAGGACGGCACACATAGAGAAGTTTAATGAGAAAAGGTTTATGCTAAGATCAGGAAACAGATTTGTGTAAGATTCTCTAGCAATATCTCCTTGGGTGAGTTTAACGGCATTTGATCCCTTGACTTCAGAATGACTTAAAACCTGTGTATATATAATTAGATTATTATATACATAGATATATATAATGATTAGATGATTACAAGACATATAATCTAATGTTCTTATATCATCATCATTATATATCATTAGATCATTATAAGAGCTGAATAATAAAATATCTTTGAAGCACCCACTACTGTGCCTTCTTACAAGGCAAAAAGAGTGAACTTACTGCATAGTACGTACCTTTCTCTGTATCACGTTAGGTGATTACCTAGCCCTTCCGAGCTTCCACCCTCTCATCTATAAAATGAGGACTTTCTCCCTCTGTCAGTGGTTTTCCATGCTGGCTGCAAACTCAAATCACCAGGAGGGTTTTAAAATATACAGATGTCCAGGCTCTGTGCCCAGAGATACTGATTTAATTGGCCTGAGTGGGGGCACTTGGCATTGACATTTTAACACTCCCAGGTGATCCCATATGCAATAGATGAGGACTGCCTTAAAAGTTAGCAATCTAAAGTTCTCATTAAGAAAGAAAATGATTTAAGTAATCACTAAGGCTGCACATCCTCCTGCAGAAGTATCCTGAGAAAATACATTTGAAAGTGAGCAATTAACCCTTCCATAGGAAATGTTTAAAAACCCCAAATCAAACTCAACAAAGCCAGTGCCTATTTAAGGAGAAAAATCCCTCCAAAATTGTTCAGCAAACTCTCTTCCTGCCCCAGCCTTGCTTTTGGGAGAACTCTTGCCCCTAAGTGAGAAGTCTGGGGGAAAAGAGATACTAATTTTATTTTGTAAAAATACTTGATGGAGCTATAAATGTGTGTTTTTAAGAGTTCCCTTGAGAAAAGCTATACCGTAAATATAATGAAAAGTAGGAGGTGGAGCTGATTAGTCATCAAGCACAGATTTGAAGAATCCAATTATGAAAAGAATGGCCCACTGTGGGACACAAGGTGGCCACAAACAGTGCAGCACATTTGCTGAAGTGTTTGAGAGAGCACTCGAGGTCACGCAATTGATAAAGGTACCATGCTGGGGACTGACTCAGCCCTTGCAGTGTCTCCCATTTATGAAAGAACAGAAGGCAGCCCCACCTGGAAACGAAATTCTCATAGAATTGATGGTATTCTGGAAAAATCTGGATTTGAAAATACTAAGGAGTATTTATCTACATGCGCAAAAATCACCAAAGAACAGTGGAACAAGAATTGAACTATGAGATAGTAAACGGAGATTTTATTCCAAAACTCTAACACCAATTGACTGTGTGGCCTTGGAAAGTTGTTTTGGCTCTAGAGGATGTCAGCTTCTAGCCGAGATAGAGTAACAGGGACTTGATTTACTCTTTTACCTAAAACAACCCCCCATATATATATAAACACACACACACACACACACGTGGGGGGGGTGGAGATAATTATTTTCAGGACCATGGACATCAACCAACAAAGGATCAGACCTCCCAGAGACTAGAAATAAATGAGGAGACCCATGGGACTTCCAAGCACTGACCTTGTAAGATGTCCTAGAAACAACAAGGAGTCTACTGAGGAGCCCAGTGAACCTCCAAAGCTGGGAGACTGAGTTCCAGGGAGACCCCAAGCAGCTGGGGTTTGCAGACCACAGCACTGGAAAGAAGAAAACCACTTAGAAGAGAAACCCTGGGATTTGCAACAGGTCCTCCATGAAACCTCAGAAAGCTGACGATTGGCACATATGCCTGAGAAACGTCCCAAGGCCAAACACAGGACAGTTGCAGACATCCACAGGAGGCTGAGAATGGTGTCGGCTTCCGTTAGACAAACTGAAAGCTCCTAATTTAGGGTGTCATAAGGGCCTTGCCTCACCAGTGAGGAACAACAGTCCTAGACTAAACACTTTTCTGGTCTCATCTAAATCTTCTTAAAAGCAAGATTCAAATTGTTTCCAAAAATAAAATCCAGAATTTAAAAAAATTCCAGAATAAAATCTCAAGCAGGTTTATAGGAACACAAAAATACCCAACAGCCAACAATATCTGGCGTCCTATCAAAAATATCGAGGCAAAGAATAAAAAAGCCCAGGAAAGAAAATGCAAGCAACTCAAACCGACTCAACAGATGCAGATTTTTTAATTAGCAGGCAAGCTCATTTAAATTTGTTATCACTGTATTCCACATACTCAAAAACTTAAGTAGAAATACGGAAGGTATTTTAAAAGACTCAAATGGAAATTCTACAGATGAAAACCACAATATCTGAAATTAAAGACACACAGGACTTTAATAGACTTCTATTCCATAAATTTGCCATAAAATATGAACCAAAGATTACATTTCCAAAGAAAGAAAGAAAGACAATGGACTGTAAGTGCAAAAGAAACTAATGTGAGTGAAGAAGTAACTTAAAAGTGGAGACAATTATCAGAAATGTGCAACACTTCAAGCGTCCAAGTGTGAATAAATCAAGGACCTGCAGGCGAGAAGGGTGAAGGAAACATTTTGGAAAATATAATGACCAAAAAGTTCACGAATCTAATGAAAACTATAAATTCACAGATCCAAGAAGTTTAACAAACCCTAAGAACAGAAAGATACAAAAGAAACGACGATAATGCACATCACCATCCAACTGCCCAAATCAGGGACAGAGAGGAAGTCTCAGAAGAGGCGGGAGCAGAACGATGTTAGACCAAGGACGAGAAGATGACAAGATTTCTCTCCAGAAACAACACGAGCAAAACCCCACACCTGTGAAAGCAGGGGACAGGTAAGACTTCTATAGTCAGGGAAAGACTGCCCATAAAATGTTTCCAATTGAAGGCAAAATAGAGATGATTCCAACATTTAAAAAAAAATCTGAAAGAATTTATCTTCAGCAGAGTTACACTCAGGGAAATGCGAACCGTCGTCCCTCCAGACGGGGAAATATGGTTCTGCTCAAAGGCATGGTGAGCATGAGTAGCAAATATGTAATGTTTTCTCTTAGGATTTTAAGATTGTTTTAAAGAGAATTGGCTTTTTTAAATAAGTGTGTGCATTCATTTTTTTAAGAATTGATTTTTTATTTATTCTAATTAGGTTATACATGACAGTAGAATGCATTTTGTCACACCCTACATCAATGGACTATGACTTCTCATTCTTCTGGTTCTCCGTGGTGTAGAATGATACCAGCCTGTAATCATATATGCACATACAGAACTGACTTTTACAAACTAAGAATTTTTAGAAGTTTAAAATATAAGTCACTTATATGATAAACATGGCATGAATGCTAGAAAAAGCCTATACTATACTTGAAATGATATGTCTCTTGGAGGTATACTATGTTGACTTGAATATATACTATGAATTCTAAAACCACTATTAAAATTAAAAAAAAAAACAAAATTAGCTATAAAATAGCTAAAGGAGTTGAAATTAAATTTAAAAATGATTCGATATTTAAAAATGAGTTCAAAATACCCCTTTCTCAACAATTAATAGAACAACTAGAAAGAAATGCAAGTATAGAAAAGACGTTAAAAACAAATTCCACATTATTGACATTTACAGAACAATTCACCAAACAACAAGACAAGGCACAGTCTTCTGGACTGCCATGTAACTTTTTCCAAGATAAGCTATTTTATAGACAGAAAAACATGCTCGGTGTTTTTTAAAAAAATTAAAGTTATCCAAATTATGTTCTCTGACCATGTTGAATTTAAATTACAGATCAATAAAAAAGACATCTAGACAGAAAAACATCTAGAAAACATCCTAACATGTGGAAATGAACATGTTTCTAAATAATCTGAGGGCCAAATCAAAAAGAAAACTGGAACGCATTCTGGAGTGAATTTTAAAAGAAACATATATGTCAAAATTGGGTGGATGCAACTAAAGCCGCATTTAGACAAAAATGTATAGCTTAAATTCCTAAATTAGGAAAGAATAAAAAATGATATGTCTCCTATGTCAATGACCTCAGGAAAATGGAGGAAAAAGAGCTAATTAAACCAAAAGGGAGCAGAAAAATAAATAAATAACAAAGATCAAAGTAGAACTCAATTTAAGTAGAACATCAATGAAACAAAAAGCTACCTCTTTTCTCAAAAATCAATGGAATTGATAGAACTCTAAACAGATCTGCAAAAAAAAAGTAGCAGGCATAAATTACCAATAACAGGAATAAGAAAGATAATATCTTTATAGATAATAAAAGAATAATAAAGGAATATTAAAAACAATTTGTTGAATTTTAACGTCAATAAATTTCACAAGCCAAATAAAAATAAGTATGCAATTACAATATCAAATACGCAAAAATCAACTGCATTTCCACCTGGAAGAAGCAAACAATTGGAAATTGATGTTTTAAAATAAATAATATTTACAAGAGCATTTTTAAATATGAAATACTTAGGGATAAATCTGACAAACAATATAGAACACAACCACACTGAAATTTTACAAATAGTTCCTGAGAGAAATTGAAGAAGACCTAAATAAGCGGAGAGTCAACTCCTAGTTAGTATACAGAAATGAGTTAAATTGCCAATTCTCCCTCAGTTTATCTGTAGATTCAACACAATCTCAATCAAAATCACAATGGTCATTTTTATAGAAATTGGAAAGCTGGGGCCAAATTCACCAGGAAATGCAAAAGACCTAAATAGCTTTGTAAGTAACTGCAAAAGAAGAAAAAGTTGGAAAGCTAAAACTTTTCAAGAGACTTTTGGGGGTGTATTTTTTAAATGTTACTTGCATTTTGAATCTTGAATGGATACTTTTTCAAAAAAAATAATAATTAATTAAAAAATAAAATAAGGTTCAAGATGGTGGATTAGAGAAAGGCTTCATTTCCAGTTGCTCCATGGCAGCAAGAGTACCCTTCATGTTGTTGCAGTTTTTAGTACTGTGGATGGCACGGTTGATACCTGCTGTTTCCTTAAATGCCAGATCCAATTCATAGCTATTTATTGGTTTTGCAATTGTTTGGCAATTGCTGACACCACCATTCCTGTTTTTGTGGTAATTAGTGTTATAGATGTCAAAGGAGTCACCAGGTATTTATACTAATGTTGTATATTATTTGCTTCCTTGTTGCTGTTGTTTGTTTCTCCCTTGTCTGTGAGGTGCTGGAAATCTACTAAGACACTCCAAGTTCACAGAGTAGAGACGGTGCTCCTGAGCTAAACACAACCAAGAGACAGCACATCTTGCTCCACACAAACTAACCAGCAACAGACTTCAATGATACTTTAAAACACAGAATATATGAGACCTTCCCCCCCACACAAAAAAAAAGCAAATAATGACAAGGTCTCAAGTAGGAATGGCTGGAGAGGGCACTCAAGGCTCACTCAGGGACATCTACTCCTACAGCAAAAAACAGAATGTTAACACAAAGGCTGTGGACAACTCATGTACAAGGTGTCACAATCTAGATTACTCCCAATTCCCTTTAGAATATTCAGGGTTGTTAAATGAAGAAGAGCAATCACATAGTGTGCACTCCACCACCCTGCTGTATACAATACAATTTCCAGGTCTACAAGGAGGACCCCTCTCTGCTAAGACCCACAGAAAAGTGGAATCTTCAAGCCCTGACACAATATATGCGGTTTCAAACCCCACTAAAAAAATCAGCAGGAAAAACATACTATAAAACTCATTTGAAAAACACTGAAAATTTCATAATATTACAGAACATATTGGAAAGAGAATGTTGTACCCTAAAACAACCCACATGCAAAAGTGGAAGAAAAATTCATCACAATAGATTCATGAAAACCCACACAGGAATATAAGAAATATGAAGAGACAAGGTAACATGATGCCTAATAAAAGTCATAATTCACCAGTAACTGCCTGCAAAGATATTGAAGTGGATGAAATATCAGATAAAAGATTCAAAAGGATGATTACAAAAATAATCAGTGAATTCTAAGAGAACACCGAAAAACAACTGACTGAATCAAGGAAATCAGTATGCAATATGAATGATAAATTTAATAAGGTAATAGAGACATTGAAAGAGAACCAAACAGAAATTTTAGAAATGAAATACATAGTAAATAAAATGTTCAATTGAAAGTCCCTCTAAAAGAGTAGACCATGATAAGAAAAAAAAAAAAGAATCTCAAAGCTGTGAGGCAAAATGGCCAGTCTTGAAAATTAAAACAAGATAAGCAACAATGACCAGAAAATACAAGAACTCTGGAAAGATATTAAGAGACCAAATTTAAGAATCACTGGAATTGAGGAGTGTTGTGCAATGCAGGCAAATGGCCTGAATAACCTCTTCAGGGAGATAATAACAGAACATTTCCCAAACCTTGAGAATGAGACATACATTCAACTATAAGAGGCATTCAGAACTCCAATTAGACAGGACCAGGAATAGAACCTCTCCATGACATGTTATAATTAAGATATCGAGCATGAAGAACGAGAATAAAAGCCTCAAGAGAAAAATGTCAGGTCACACTTAGAGACAAGTCAATGAGAATTGATTCTGATTTCTCAGCACAGTCTTTAAGATTCAGGAGGACCTAGAATGATGTGCTCCCTGGAACAAAATAATGGTCAACCAAGATTGGCATATCCAGTGAAGATATTCTTTGGAATTGAAAAGGAAATGAAAACCCTCTGAAATAAGCAGAAACTAAAAGATTTCATGATTTCTAAGCCAGAAATACATGCAGAAGAAATTAAAAACAAACTCCAGAGTTCACAAACGGACAAATTTCATTTAAAGAGCAGCTAAGCAAATTAGATACAGTATCAAATTAAACATTGGAAATAAATCAAACTGGCAGGAATTAAGAAGTGTCCCTCTATAGTGACATTGAATTTGAATGTAAATGATCTCAACATAGTCTGGCCGAATGAATTAAAAAACAAGACCCAACTCCATGTTGTTTGCAAGAGACTCACCTAACATGGAGAGATAGCCTCAGAATCAGTGAAAAGATGGGAATTTATATACCATACAAATGGAGCCTGGAAACAAGCAGGAGTAGCTACTCTCACATCCAAAAAAGCAGACTGCAAGCCAAAATCAATCAGAAAAGACAAAGAAGGTCATTTTACATTGGTAGAGGGAGCAATCCAACAAAAAGTTATAACAATTGTAAATATTTATTCCCCAAATATCAGTATACCTAATTACATAAAACAGACAATACTCAAAGACTCAGGTAGACTCCAAGATAATGACATTGGATGATTTCAACCACCTCTCTCACCAATAGATAGATAATCCAAGCATAAACCAGTAAAGAGTCTTCTGACACACACAAAAAGTATAAATCAAATGAACTTAACAGACATCTAAACAATATTTCATTCAACAACAGCCAAATTCACTTTCTCCTCCACTTCTTGCTCCTGGAACTTTCTCCAAAATAGACCATATGGTAGGCCACAAAGCAATTCTTAGCAAATACATGGTGAAATGAAATTAAACATCAACACCAAAAAACTACAAAAATGAATGGAGATTGAACAATTTTACTTTTGAATGATGAATGGATGATAGGAGAAATCAGGAGAGAAATTGTGCAATTCTTATAATCAAATGAGATTAGTGATATGACACACCAGAGCCTCGGGGACACTACAAAGGCAGTTCTCAGAGGAAATTTTATAGCCATGAGGGCTTCCATGAGAAGATCAAAAAGTTACTAAAGGCCAACAAATATTGGAAAAAATGTTCAACATCATGAGCAATTAGGACAATGGGAATGAAACCTACACTGAGATCTCACCTCCAGTCGGAGCGGCAGCCATCAGCAATACATCAAAGGGGCTGGGGCTGGGGCGGCGGCTCAGTGGTAGAGCACGTGCCCAGCCTGTGTGAGGCCCTGGGTTCGGTTCTCAGCACCACATATAAGTAAAATATGTCTCATTGACAACAAAAAAAATATTTTTTAAAGAATACAAACAATAATAAAGGCTGGAGAGGATTTGGAGTAAAAGACCACCTTAACGCTGTGGGTGGAATTGTGAATTACTACCACTACTATAGAGATCAGTATGGAGTTTCCTCAAAAGACTAGGCATGGAACCACCATGTGACCCCACTCTGCCACTCCTCAGTGTCCACCCTGGATAATTGAAGTCATCGTACACAGTGATGCATGCACACCCATGTTTATAGCAGCACAGTTCACAATAGCCAGATTATGGAGCCAGCCTGGGTATCCACCAGAGGGTGAAGAGGTAAAGAAAATGTGATCTGTACACAGTGAATAAAAGCTTTGTACCTGAGCTTTATTCAGGTACAAAGAAGAGTAAAATCATGTCATTTGCAGGAACACGGAAGGAACCGGAGAACATATGTAGAGTGAAATAAGTCAAACTTGGAAGGTCAAGGTCATATATTCCCCCATGTGTGGAAGCCAGAGAGGAAAAGGGAAAGGAGGGTGGGGGAGGGGCAATCTGATGAAAATCCTGGAAGATCGGCAGAGTAAAGGGAACAGAGGAGGATGGAGGGAAGGGAAGGGCAGCCTAAGGAAGGATGCTGGCCAAATTACCTTGTTAGATCATGTGCACGTACAAATATGTAACACAAAGCCCACCATGATGTATAATGACAATATACCAATTAAAAATATGGAAATAATCAAATAAGATAAATTTTACCTAAGTGTCCTCCCGTTAAGGTCCCTTCGCCTCCCTGAACCTCCATTTCCTGAGCTGAATCCTGGGAATAGCAACCTTTGCCTTGGGTGGGCACTACACATACAGGTTCGCTGTGGGATGGTGTCCACTCACTCGCTGAACGACCCTTATTGAGCACCTGCTCCATGCTGCCCCTGTCCCTGAAGATGACCATGCTTGATGGAACCAAAGAAGACATGATCCCCTGCTTCCCTAACGGGGCTCTCCCCTTTTGATGGGTCTCAGGTGAGAGGTCACTTCATTCAGTGGGCTGGTGTTCCTGATAAGTCCACGGGCCTGCTTTTCCTGATGAGGAATTGCTATGCCCCATCATCCATGTGCTTCTGATTTAATTTGGTAACTTACGGTCATCCTGATTTATGAGCACCATTAGTTTATTTATCAGCTGGTGCATTATGGCCGTGTCCGGCAGATGGTGGTTATTCGCTTGTACAAATAAGGTATAGTCATTTACCTTGGCCCTCGTACTCAAAACGGAGAAGCTCACGGCAAACTGCTGCTCTCCAAAATGGTGTCAAACTGCAGTCCTCTTCTTCATGGGGTAACAGGGAGCAGGGCTCTGGCTGCTCTCCACAGGGTTGAACTCACCCTCAGGACCTCAGAGCCTTGTTCCATTGTAGGGCACACATTCCATGGGCATTGCGGTCAATTGCAATGATGCTCCCAATTTTTCCCCTCTTCCTTCCCATTTTTCCCTTCTCCTTTTACCACACCACTTTGCGGGATCCCACCTCCCTGCTCCCTGACCTGAGGCTCAGCCACGCAATCCCCTTGGACATGGTGCAGAGCAGAGCCTCGCCATGGGCTTGCACCTCTGCTGACAGCTGAGAGCACGCCTGAGCTAGCCTGCTGGAGGACGAGAGGCGTGAGAAGCAGCTACAATGCTCCAGCCTCCCCCAGCCGAAGCCAGCCCGGATCAGCCTGTGGCCAACAGAGCCTGAGAGTCACCACCCAGGTGCTGCCTGACCCCAGAGGCACGCACACCAAATCCTTGTTTTTGTAAGCCATTTTATGGCTGTATTTTTCTACAGCATATTGTGACAGTAGAAAGCACAGGTACCCATTACAGGTATTTCTCCAAGCACTGACCATAAAGTAATGATATGCATGTGATTTTTAATTAATCATAGGATATACGTTGCATGCTTACCCTTGATTACATATTAAATCCTGTTGTGTTAGTCACAGGGCTACAGATCACCTGCACCATTTCCAGGATGGTGGCTGTGTAGAGGGGGTGTGTCACCTGGCTGGATCCTCACCCCAGCCACAGTTACCCTAGAAGCCAGCAGGACTGTCCCCTTCTTGGATCTGAAGATTTCGAGGTGGCTGAGCGTATCTTTCTACCACCAAGCATTCCTTTTTTCCAATAAAGATTTTCAGAACTTCTGCTCAGAGCCCCAGGTAAAGCGTAATTGCTACATAGTAGGTGCCCTGGAGCAGTGCGTGAGGGCATTCGAGAAAATAAGACCTGGTTCCTGAACTCAGGAACCTCACGGGGAGGTGGAGGAGGCCGTAGACAGCATCCCTCCTCCCCCGACACCGTCACCCCACATCTGTCAGCCACTCACTGCGATGCGGTCATTACCGTTCTTGGAGGTGGCCAAGCCTCCAAGAGCAAAGCACCGGAGTCAGACTTCCAGGTTCAAAGCCAGCTCCGAACCTTGGTGCCCACAGGACCTCGTCAAGTTTCACACCCACCTGTGCCTCAGCTCTGTCACCTGTGAAATGTGAATACTAGAATGCACGCACCCCACTGCAGATAAGCACAACACTCTACACTGTGCTGGAGCACAGAAAGACCTCCACAGACCCTAATCACCACCATTATGAGTCCTCCTGTGGCAAACGTCCTTGATCACGACTGTCTCTCTACCCGATGCCAGAGGATATAACTAGACACCATGGCCACCATTGGGCAGGAGCGACTCAAGTTTTCAGGTACATTGCCCCAGGCGATCCAAGGCTCCTGTTAAACCAACGTAGTGATTGCAGAGGAAAACCGAGGTCTTTTTTAATAGACCCAATCGAAATATCCCAAGAGAGACTAGTTGGCCCTGGTTGGGTCAGGCACACGCCCCTGTGCCTGGAGGCATGGGCTATCCCAGCTGATGGAATGAGTTCCCTTTCTGGATGCCAAAAGAAGAGAAAGACGTGACAGGAAGAATTACAGTCACCCACAAGTGGGGACAATGACCCTAAGGCAGACACAGCTGGCTGATTTCTCAGACCCGTCCTCTCCTGTTTGTTTCCTGAGCACAGCTGGTGGACCACACTCCAGCCTGACAGCGGGGATGGTGATGAGCCTCCAGGTCATGCAATGGAAGCAGGAGGGCTGGAAGCCCCACTGAGCCCCGACTCTCAGAAGTGATGTGGTCCTTCCTCCTTGATTTGTCCCTGTCTCCACCTGGATGGAGATGATAACTGGACGTTGGAGGATGAAGTAGCCACAATATGGAAGGAGCCTCAGTCTCCACTTGGAGAAGCTCCGCCAAGTACCCAGCACTCTTACCTAATGGGAAACGGACTTCTGCTGTGTAATTGTGCTGCTTGTCTGGGGCTACTTGTTACTTCCAACTAGCCTCTCCTAATACACGTAACGATGCCAGAACTCGTGAAAATGTTAGAAGTGAAGCTTAGGGGAACAGGATATATGTTGGTCAAATGTTGCAAAAGCTACAATTCTAAAGAGATGAAAGGTCTACAAATGCAGGGAAATTTCACTCACTCTAAGCACCCGCCCCCCCACACAAAAAAAGGGATGTTGAAGGGGATGCTGAGAGATGATTCTGGAACTCTGCTTTTGCTCCTCGAATTTGATGAAAGAAGAGCCTCCATCAAGTAAGCTCGGATGCCCGTGGCAGTCCTGGAGCCAGAGAATTTATTTCATGAAAAAATGGTAAAGATGTTCTTGCTGCATTAGGAGCCCACCCATGCAGAAGGTGGACCAAGGAGAAAGGTACTTCTCTACCTCCCCAAGAGCGAGCCCGGAGGGTGTGATAGATATCCCCCACAGTCCGTGTCTGCAGCTTTTAAACAGCTGGCTTAACAACTGCCTTTAATTTCTCTGAACATAAGTTATTGATCCCGATCCCTGCTGCTTGGATGCCCAATCCTGATTGTTAATTGAGCTATTGATTCTTGGCTCACATTAACTGCTCCTGAAGGGGTGGATCCTGGGTAATGTGGGCAGGTAGGGTAGGGAGGTGGAGGAGGTGAGGGCGCTGCGGGGAAGTGGTTTTAATTAGTCATAATAGCTTCATACTTAGCCGCCTGCTTGTGTAGTACATGCAGTGACATCCCTATAGATCAGGGAGGAAGCCGGCAGTCGTCCCTCCATAGGAAAATTAAATTGGGTCAATTATCTAACTGTTGGGCAATTTCAGATACTTACTCAACTCAAAACGAAGCTTTCATGGCATGCATTGAATCCACCGCTCAGGCCCAGAGCTGGCTCAAGTTTGGAAGTCTAATCAGCCACGTCAGCCCCACCCCCCGCCTCTCTGATATAACATTTTAAGGCTCAGAAATTTCCAGCAAACAAAGAAAAATGACCATTGATAGAGAAACGGTTGCACAGAAGGATTTGGGTCTCTGCCCTAAAAAGATTATGTAGTCACCAATTAACTTGGTGAGCAGATTCCACAGTAGACGCATTATAAGTTAAAAAAAAAAAAAGAAAGAAAGAAAGAAACAGTCACGTCCAGGCAGGTGCCTATACCATAACACAGACTTATGACGTAAGCAATTACAACAACCCTGCGTGACCACGTGGACCAAGAGGAAGGCGTGGAAGGATCAACCACACACGCTGTTATTGACTAACACTGGGGTGGGCATGGGTCGGCAAGGGAACCCAAATGTATTTTTTGAGAATACATATTTACACAAGGCTTATGCGTCGTCATGCACTATTTTAGGTGTATTATAAATATTGACTCATTCAAGATGGCAGAATGGGATGGACATCGTTACCCTAGGTACATGAATGACTGCACATACAGTGTGACGCTACGTGGTGCACAACCAGAGAAATGAAAAGCTGTGCTGATATTGTGGACCATGAATCAAAATGCATTCTGCTGTCCTCTATACCCAATTAAATAAATTAAATACAAAAATAAGTATTAACTCATTCCACTTCACACGGTCCTCTACCAGCTACCTGATTTAGTTATTCCCAATCCACAGATGAGGAAACTAAGGGGCACAGAGTTTAGGATTAAGTAGTCGGCATGGGATTTGTTACCATCTTCTGGGCTCTTGAGCACTGCACTCTGCCATCTACATAGAAAAAGGGCCACCAATGAGTAATGGTGGTTGACTTTGGGAAGTGGGACTTGGGGCCATTTTCATATATCACTCAAATATTTAATGAGCATAAACTATCTATTCAATTGGTAAAAACTAAAGTGTTACCCAGCGCCGCCTCCGCCCACTCATCAGACCAGTGGCCACGCCAAGAATTTGAGTTCCTACTGTGCGCCTGCCAGTATGCTGAGAAGTTGGCACTGTGCTGCTGTGGCCTGTGGATTGTAGATGTGGAGAGGAAGACTTAGGGAGAAGGAGCTGACTTACGCCCACAGAGGAGGGTGTAGCCAAGAGGGTCCCTAGACCAGCACCTGAAGCAGAAACACAAGGTGAGCCAGATGGGTCATTTTAAACGTTCTAGAGGCCATCCTTAAATTTTCAAAGAGGTACAATTAATATTTAAAATAACTTTACGTAGCCAACTACATATTATAATTCCAACATGTAATCAGTACTGTCTGGATTATCAGTTAAAAAATAATAGCTCCCATTCTGGCGTTGTCTTTGGAACATGGTGTGGGTTTCATACAGAACATCTCCACTCAGGCACCTGATTTTCACTGGAAATAGTTGATGCGTAGTTAGATTCCACAAAATCTACAGTTAAAACACTAGAGCCCTGTACTCAAGTTCTTCAAACCACATGAAGATTTTTTTCAATAACTGAATCAGTAAGCTTGCCTGAGAGGGGGGGTCAGATCTTACCAATGAATGACGGTAGTGACATCAGAGGACACTTGGGAGGGAGTGGACACTATTATCTGTGCAGCTGCAGATCATGACGTTTGGGGTAAAAGTCAATGGCTTCCACAAATTCAAAACTGAACAGGGAAATTTCCATGGTGAAGGCAGCTCCTTAGAAATGTAAAAGATAAACCTCTACTTACTCATATTTGTATCTCTTTAGACCAGTGTTTCTCAACGTTTTTTTTTAAATGATCTCCCATTGGGGGAAAAAAAAAAAAACTTTTTTAGATTTTTTTTATTTAAAGACTTAATTACTATCCACCATGAAATGTTAACACTCTAGATCATTGCATATCTGTTTGTGTAGTGAATGTCTCTCTGGGCTTTATGCACAAAAAGATCTTTATTCACCCAAGAAACCAATTTTTACTCCAATGAGCATAATGTCAACCCAACCAAAAACATGTGTTTTAAGCCAGTGATTCTCAGCAAGGAAGATCAGGCCACCTGCGGAGCCCACCAGCCACAGACCCACATCATGAACATGGAGACTCGTGTGTACCCAAGGCCACTCAACACACCATCGCCAGGGCATGGTCACCAGTACCGGGACGCAAAATGACTGTCCTTCCCGGAGTCCTTCACTGCAGTAAACGGGGGTGGGAGAAGGGGGCTGCAAGCAGCCAGACCCCTTCCTCGATGCCAGCCCCCAGCGGCCGCGCTGACCGGGGAACTGCATCTGTTTGACAGGCCTGGGCTGCTGGTGGGTGCTGATCAAGGTCTCAAAGCCTCTCTCTCTGCAAGATGGAGGCGTCCTCTGAAGGGAAGCATCAGGCTGCCTGGCCAGTGTGATTAAAACCGCGGCGCCTTCCCCGGCAGAGCTGACCCTGTGAGGCGGGAGCTTGGCGGAAGCGGGGGCAGCTCTGATTCTGAAGACTGTCAAGCGAGAGCTACTTTGGCCTGAGTTGTAGGGACCTGGAGATCGATAAGCCCTTTTATGTGCAGAGAGAAGGCAGCCGGTATTGTTTCCGAGGAGTTGCCCAGGCAAGGGGAGGCCAGCAGAGGCTGAGTGACAGGCAGCAGGGAACAAGTTTCCCTTTTATTAACAGGTCCATAAAGCTACTTTAAAAAATAAATTAAAGCTAGAAAAGCATCCTTGGATTTATTGCCGGAAGGGAAGGGAGACGGGGGCTGAGCTGGCAGCCTGCCGGGGACACTGCAGGACAGGCTGCTGCAGATCAGCTGAATGTCCACAGGCCGCGAAGCACACCCCAGGGCAGGCCGCTCTTGTGCTTTGACCCCAGGTAATTGGTGCCTGCAGAGTGCAGCCTCAGGTAGAGCTGCAGACAAGCAGCACCTCGCCAGCGCTGTCTGCGCTGCGCACAGAGATGGAGGTCTGTAAATCATGGTGACAACTCCCTGTGCTCGAGCCTCAGGCCCATCCCGAGACGCCGCACTAATCCAGACACAAGCCCTTGAGCCTGGCATCAAGCGCCGGCTGGGCCATTTTTCTTGCCTTTCCGCCACGCTCCCTCGTTCCCCACTCCAGCTCCCTTTCCCTCCTTCCTGTCCTTCCCTCCTCCCCCCTTCTCTCTTCCCCTCTTCTCAAAGAACTCCTTTTGCTACCATGGAAGGTCAGGTTCTCTCCGTCCCCACGGGAGCCGTGCAGTCATGTCCCTTGGCCACACGTACTCCTCGGTGACTTCCCGTGGAAACCCACGTCCCCGAGCACAGGACACAAAACAATCCTGCCTTGACTCCCACCAACTCCCCAGTATCACCCTCTAACACGCCCCTGCACACGCATGCGCTCACACACACACTCACTCACACACACACACTCACTCACACACACTCACTCACACACTCACACTCTCACACACACACACTCACTCACACACACACTCACACTCACACTCACACTCTCACACACACACTCACTCACACACACTCACACTCACTCACACTCACACTCACACTCACTCACACTCACACTCTCACACACACACACTCACTCACACACACACACTCACACACTCACACTCTCACACACACACTCACACTCAATCACACACACACACTCACACACACTTGCATACACTCACACACTCACACTCACACACACACCCCACTTCCTGCCATCCCAGGCGCAGGAAGCCTCTGTCCTCTGAAGCCTCTGCTCATAAGTACAATGAACTAACGTTGAATAAATGGCTTCCTCTCCGCTGGAAGCTTTCTATTGATTACTTCACTGAAGTCTCACCAGAGTCGGAGGAAGTTGGTTCTGCTTTCCCTGTTTTCCAGATGCAGACACAGGGGCTTAACCAGCTAAAGTGAGCATCAAAGACCACATAGTGCTGCAGGTGGGATTTGAACCCAGGCCTGTCAGGGGAGAGCCACAGGACCCTCTCCTTCCTCACCGTGTCCTGACTGGCCTGCCTCTCCCTTGAGAAAGCTCTTTTTTAGGTGAAATAAGACCGTTTGCTTCCTCTGAATAAGCCCACTCTCATGCATGGGCACCCTGAATTATCTCATTTATTTCACTTAGTAATCTATGGAGTGCCAGGGAACAGCAGAGATACCGGCCATACAGAGAGGAACTGACCCCTGAAATCAGGCCCCTGGATTTTGAGTTCTAGGAAGCCAGGCACCAAATCTGCCTCATTCGCCGTGTCCCTGAGACCTAGCCCAGCGCCTGCTACAGAGCGGGCGAGCCAAAGCGCACCTGTGCCCCCTCACTGAGATTCCATCTTGAAATAACCACAGGGAAGTGTTCCCAGAGGGACTGTCCCTCAGACACAGCCCACAGGGGAGGGCGTTGAGAAGCGTGTTCCAGGTGGACATGTCAACCTATGCAGTGTTTTGTCACTTGTCACCTTTTTAAAATAAATTCTTATTTTTAAAAAATGTCCATTATTGGATTTCACAATATTGATCATGTTAAAGCAATTTTTTTAATCAGCTGGTGGGATAAAGAGGGAAAAAGCAAGATTAAGAAAAGGTTCAGTATGAGTCCAACGACTGCAGCCGCCTCATCTCACCTCTCACTCTAGAGGGCTAGACGCCAGGAACCCTTGGGCAGCGTAAGGGACAGGGCGGCGTTTCGTCTGCCTAGGTCATTGCTAGAGAAACTGACATGTCACAGCCACTTCGTGCCTGAGCCTGGGCTCTATTGAAATATTCTCCCCCTTTTCTCCTCTACTGCCATCTTTCAGACTTCAACAAAGTTATCTTTGGGTCAGGTGACATTAATTGAGCACCAACTGCATGCCAAGTCCCAGGATATCAGAGAAAGGAACCACGTATACTGTCACTTGGGATCTCCAGAATCTATCCCATAAACAGCGAGGATTGGATGAAAGGGAAGGTGCTCTCGGTAGTCACTGCCCCACAGAAAGCCCTCAAGGCACCCTTATGAGCCTATTTCCTCCTTCAGTGGTTACAGTGATGCCCAGAGGGGCTTCTGCTGAGCTCTGCTCCATGATGAGTGAACAAGCTCTCAGAGATTAGAGTCGCACTGGGGAGAGGTGGGAGAGGTGGGAGCCCCTGGCTACCTGAGCTTCTACTTCTCAGGGTGACATGCTTGGCTTTGGCCTGCAGGAGATGGGAAAGCAGCAGGCCACTGTGACAGTCAGAGGGACCGGAGGGACCAGACCTAGGGCGGTGGGTGTGGGGAGCAGGGAAGGAGAGCAGAAGTCCCTGTGGCTGATGGCAGTGAGTGGGGAAAAATCAGAGGGACCTCTGGTCACCTGCCCGCCCTGCTGAGGACACCACGCTGCTGGCGTGAGCTCCCCATCGGCAGGAAGGATGAGCCACGCATGCTCGGCAGCTTCAGACTGACTTCCCCAGCTCTCCAGCCCCCAGGGCTGGGATGCAAGGCTCTCCTTGTGACTTCGTGTCCTGCACACTCCGCCTGCCACCTCTCTGACTGGCTGTCCCTCACTGCCCGGCCCTCACTACGCCCAGCCTAACCAATACTCCCTCTGCAACCCAGACGTGGGAAGTGTGGTCCCCCGGTGGATTTTTACCCTTGTCTTTTGGCTTTTTCTCTCCCTTAAACCCACCTGCCAGGTTCCTTTAAGACTATTTTCTTCTCATAGTTTAAGTCTCAGCTAGAAATTGAAAAAGAAGCTTGCCCTGAGGTCCCGCTCCCCAGAGACCTGCAGAGAGTGAGAGGCAGACGTGGATCTTGAAATCCTGGGTGCTTTCAGAATAAACACTGCAGTAACAGAAGCACCAAAGCCGAGTGCCATTTCCATGTAAATGACCCAGAGCAGAGCAGTGACTCCCCCCCAGAAGATTCTACCTGGGGGAAAACCGTTGTTTTCCAGAACAATGCCAGATGTTGGACTCAGAATGACCTGCCGGGACATTTGAAGGCTACCAAGGGAGGGATGGAGACCGGAGGGCAGGCCCAGCCAGAGCAGCAGAACGGAGCTCACCTAGAAGTGACTTTACGTATTAAGTTAATTCCCGGTGTAATTCAGGGTCTGATGGGGATGGCGGCGTCAGGGAAGTGCTGAAGAGAGAGTTAGACCCATAATTCCATCCACAGGTAATGGTAGTGGAAATTGGTTGTCCCTGATTTGAATAATCGTGATGGCATCGTTATTTTTAATTGTGATTAGTGGTCTTAATGTGCTAATAAATAAGACTAGAGACGAGGCACAACCTTGCCTTGTCCCACAGACATTTGGAATCAAGGCCGTTGGAGGTGGCGGCTCTGGACGAGGAGCTACAACAGGACCCACTCTGCGGAGCTCAGACGTGATTCCCGGGAGCTTTCAGACAGGACGCTCAGGACTGAATTCCCTCCACTCCAAGGTCAAGCAATCCTACCACCAAACAAGGAAACACGGTAGCTCCCTGGCTGGAAAAGTCCCCAAGGTGTGTGTGCCAGGCAGCCCCTTGGAAAGCAAGGGAAGGGAAGATGGAAAGGAAGGAGGGTGGGAGATAACAAATCATTAAGTCAATAAAATCAAGACCTGGCAAGACCTGTGGGTCTCTGTCTATGTAACATTACTTGAAAAGCCCTCATCAGAGTCACTAAGGTAAGAGATGACAGGAAGGGGTACAAATCACCTCCATTCCCTCCAGATGAGGCTCAGAGAGGTTGAGTGGCTTAACTGAGGCCACACTGCATATGGCGGACATGATTTTAGCCCAAAGAGCCCATGATCTTTCCACCACACTGGAGCACTTTTCTAAATGTTAATTTCAGTGAATTAATTCATGAATAAATTAATGAACAGATGAGAGAAGGAACTATCTAGTCACACATGCGGTGGCCTCCTGTGCTTCTGATGTTTTGGGGTCTGGAATAACACAAAAGGTCATCGCACTCCCCAGGTGTTCCAGAATTTGGTGGAAAGGCCATCACAGTGTTCTCAGCTAGGATCCAATCTCTCCAAGGTCAAACCACTAAGGAAAAACAGCCCTTCATCCTACCTTCTTCACCCCCAGATGTCAGGGTTCTGCCTTGGCGATGACCCGATCCTAACTTGCTCCCTGTTCATCTGCCATGGCTGGTCCACAGTCGTAGGCTCCCTTTAGGACCAGAGAAACTGGGGCTGTCAGTAAGGGAAGAAACCACTGATCGTGAGTCGTCAATGGAGAGGACTCGTCTAGCAGACTGTGTTCACACGAGCAGGAGGCCCACTACTGACCTGGCTGTTGGTGTCGATTCACTAGGAGCGCTGTCAAGCCCCACAAACCAGCTGACTGAAACCACAGAAATGTATTTCCCTACAACTTTGAAGACAAGAAGTCCAATATCAAGGTGTTAGCAGGGTGCGTTCCTTTTAGGGCCATGAGGGATCTTTCCTAGACCTCTCCTGGACTCATGAGGGCCATCTTCTCCCTGGGTCTTCCCCCATCCACACCTGTGTCCAAATTTCTTCTTTTTATGAAGACGCCCAGCACACTGAATGAGAGACTCTCCTGAACAGCTCATTTTAAGTGTCCTCTTTAAAGACCCTATGTCCACCTGCAGTCACATTCAGAAGTCCTGGGGATTCAGATTTCAGAGTGTGAATCTGGGGGAGAAACAACCCTCCCATAACACTGTTTCCACCTGCTCTATAAAGACCTAAGGAAAGTCTTCAAATCAACTTTTAAAAACCAAGTCCCATGACAGCAACCACTGGTTCATTCACTCTAAGGCCTGGGTCTCTCCGAGCTCAGGTTTACCTATATTTTTAAAAAAATGAAAGAAAGGGGGAAAGAAGAGTTTGGGTTACTGGGTTTCTCAGGGACAGGAATCACAGATCCCTACTTTCAAGTGACCCGTCGCCCTGGATGAACTCCAATTCTGGGCTCCTGTTGAAAGCAGGAGAAAGGAGGAAGAGTGGAGGAGCCCTGGCCGGGGTGACACCTGGGTCCTGGAGGGGCTGGATTCAGGCAGGAGGAGGGAGGGGAAGGTCACAGGTGCCATTCAGGGGCTCTCCTTTCAGGGCTCTAGGGGATGCACTCTCTACCCCCAGATTTGCCAAGGGAACGGCTTGGTTTCGAGGTGTCACTCAGAGCTTGATGTGGAATTCAGGGCCCTGGAAACAGCAGTACTGAGTCCCCTTCCCAAGCTCCCTTCCATCTTTCCAGAGAGTGTCTTATTCCCCTGTGTCTGTTCTTGCCAATTATCACACTAAGCTAATGGAGGGAGTTAGCAGGAAGTGTCAGAGAGTTTTATGAAATTATCATGTCAACTCTCTTCCTGTCAGTGTGCATAAGGGGAGAAGACAAGAAAATGATATTGTCGCTTAATAGTTCACTTTAGATCTTCATCTCTTATCACTCATCATTACTCCATATTAATGACTCCGTATTGGCAATCTCTGGCTGTCAGTTACCCCATAAAGGATCTCAGTGAGATGGTGGCTGGACAGCTTTCATTAGGAAGCAATTGGAACCAAATTTAACTTGGGAAGATTAACAGATTAACTGCAACCACTACCTCTCCCCACCTCCCTGCCTCCAGCCAAGGAGCAGCAGCGAGGGAAAGGTGGAGAAGAACACGGCTCTGCAGACACAGAGACGTCACTCTGGGCATGGCTGCTCCCTGGGTAGCTGCGCTGAACACACCAATGCACATCTCTGAGTCTGTTTGCTAAATGCAGAACAGAGGGGTGCAATTCTCGTTCCAGGATTATGCTAGGGTCTGAGATAAATGTAAAAATGTTCCAGAGTCCTTGGTGTAGAGTTGGTGCCCATACCTGACGTCCATCCGATGTTTAGTTAGCCTAAATTCAACAAGGGAAGTTTCAATGGACTCAGCCCAAGACAGGGCCCTCCTCTTCCACAAGACTGCCGGGTGCTTTTTCCCCCTGGGAAGGAAAGGAAGGAGTTTGGTTCAGTTCTGTGCAGCGAACATCGACCCCATGCCTTCTGGGTGCCAGGTGTGATGTGTGGGACGGACGTCCCTCAGGGCTGTGGCCACATCGTGGTCTCTGCAGCCACAGAAGCAGACGGGCCATTCCCTCGGCTTGGGATGCTCTTCCCCCTTCACTGTCCACCCACTCGTGAGGCCACTCCTCTGAGCTGAGTCCTCAGGCGCCTTCCTCCAGAAAGCCTCTCCTGACCTCCCCAGAAGTGCCAGCCATGCATCCGGACAGCTCTTATCGGAGTCGTGGTGCCACATCACAGAAGGGCAACCTCCGGGGGGCAGGGCCCCTCCGTTTGGCTCATCGCTGGACCCCCGAGGCCTGGCTCACCAGGAGGAGGGAGAATGAAAGGGCCCTTGGAGAAAAGTCAACCACATGAGCAAAATGACGTGATATGCCTAAGCGGAGGTCACCCAGATGCCACTAAGACAAGCCCTTGGCCTCCTCCTTGAAGCCTCCTCTGTGAAGCAGAAAGCAGCTCTGTCAGTCTTCCTTTCTCTTCTCGGAGCCTCGATTTCCTAACCTGTCAAGCGAGCGTGATGACACGTGCCCTACGTGGTGACATAAGGATGAAATGGCGTCGGATCTGGGAGCGGTCAGAAGCCTGGACTCCTGGGGTATCGTCTCCCTAAGGGCACCAGCACTCAGGGCCACAGAGGGATCTTGGATGTGATTCCAACTCATTTTGGTTCAACAAACCTCTAGGGGTCCCTGCCAAGTTCCAAGCCTGGGCTTTGCCACGATGACCACAAACGGCCATCACAACCTTGACCGCTGCCATTCACCGATGTCCAAAGTGTCCCCAGGGCTTCCAATCCCTCGCTCATCTGTCCTCAATAAAACCCCCGAACTGCAATCAGTGATGGGTCCCTTCTGCAGATGAGACTTGTCCAGAGCCGCACCAGTAAGGGGAGGAGCCATCCCTGGACCTTGAACTCTCCCAGAGCAGAGTCCAGGTTCTCACCCACCACCTGGAACAACACAAACCACCCCGTGTAAACGAGGCCAGGGATTTAATAACGCCACAAAAGAGAAAGGAAAAGTGCTCAGAACCGTTAGTCATCGGGGAAGTGAAAGCTGAAACTAAGGACACCCCGTCACAGCCACCAGAGAGGCTGGATGAAAAGGAAGGGCGTGCAAGACAGAGAAAGCGAACCAAGGAAGGAACAGAGAAAGCAAGAAAGCCGACGTGGCCGAGCGCGGGGAGCTTCTTGCACCCCTGGAATTCGGTGGCTGCAGAAGGCTCTGCAGCTGACCCCGGGGGAGACGGCTAGCAGGCACTCCTCCCATGACCGCCGACTCCATGTCCAAGCGTCACCCCAGGTGAGCGGAAGTGCACATCCACCGCAGGAATGGCCCATGTCGGCAGCAGCTTCATTCCTAAGTGGCCGACACTGATCCCCAGGTGTCTACAGCCCCAAGAGGGAGGAGCGAGCCGTGGCAGATGCACGTCCCACCACCACTGAGAGACAGAAAGCAACCGCCCACCACGAGCGACACTCACGAATCTCAAAACCATGGTGCTGAGCGAGAAAGAAGGTGCAGGCAAAGCAGGAAAGCCTGTGTGACTTCATCCGTGAGAGCTCCTGGGACACAGGTGGCCATTCGCGGCTGAGAAAATCAGAACAGGTCTTTCCTCTGGAGAGGGGAGGGGTGGGGCCTACGGAGCCAGAGCCTGCAAGACGTCCCCAGCGGGGGGAGGCTGATGTCCCATACCTGTGCAGGTGTGCTCATTGTCAAAACGTGGCTAACGGACATCCAAGAATTCACTTCTTGTCACTTTTATACCAAAAGAAAAGCCTGTACATTTTTGAGAAAAAAAATGATCATATAATCAATAACGACTGATTTTACTCAGGGAAGAATATTGTCACAGTTCCTTCCATGGTGTGGTAACAGACATCAAAAGGATTATCCCAAAATGTCGCCCCACACGGACCTACCAGAGTGACTACAGAGTCATCAACACATATAGGAACAAAATTCCCTGTGACACGGGTCTTGCTCCTAAGCAGCTCATCTCAGCACCCAACGGGCTGCCTGTCGCCCACCCCCAGACACCTGCTCTCCCTGCCTGAGCTGCAGCAATGGCTCCGGCAAGCTTCCCAGCCTCTGGGTGTCCAGCCCACAGCCCAGCACCTGCTGACTGTAAGACATGGGACGTGGCAAGCAGCCTGGCCGGGCCCCACCAGCTCTGCTGACTTGTAGCCCGACCGTGGAGGCCGGCTGCATGCTGAGCTGCTGGGATCGAAGTGGTGTCGTTAGAAAATGATTCATATCCCTCTGCCTTAATGAGGACTCACACCCGAGGGCTTCCAATTACCCAATCGATGGCTGGAGTGCCGCTCCCAGCCCGCAGCCTCCTGATTTTCTTTCTCTTCTTTAAAAATATTTGCAAGAGGGTTGATTGCATTCCTTCTCCTCTCTCTTTGGCCAAACCCAGTCTAGGGAGGAAGCCAAGCCAGATGACCACCTGCAAATGTCTCTCCATCAGACTGATAGATTCTACACGGCTCAGGGGAGAAAACTGAGCCAGAGGACAGCGGAAGGAAGTGGTCCTGTGGAGACAAAGATCACCTAAGAAGGAGACAACGGAAGAAAACACCGAGGCTTTGACCTCATCTGAGCAAGGCCCCATGTCCTCCCACGCCCTGTGCATACGAGGTGAAAACTGCCAGATGTCCACCAACTCCATCGTCCCCTCCGCCAAAGCAATAGAACTGCAGCGGAGATTCAGCTGCCTGGCCTGAGTCTCTCTGCATTTCTTAGTCCTCCCTGGAAACAGATGGAAGATCTTGCCAAGAGCATACGAGTGTGTGTATGTGTGTGTGTGTGCATGTGCGTGCATACGCGTGCATGCGTGTATGCGTGTGTGTGTGTGTGTGAGCTTGCATGTGTGTGCACACGTGCATGCAATTTCCAAGCCTGCTCTGTAGAAGCTTGCACATGTGATCTTCCCGTGTGCATGATTTCCTTCCTACTGGGAACAACCATATGGCCGTGCAGGAGCAGAGCCAATGATGAGCACCGAGAGCTGAGGCCAAGGGTGACCCTGTGGAGTCGAGCTCCCTGCAGGCCTGGAAGGCTCAGCATGGACTTCAGCAGCAGAGAGTGAAAGCCCTCTGCTCTTTGAGCCTCTGAATTTGGCAGTTCTTTCACCAGCCTAGCCGGCCCCCAGCAACACCATTTGGCAAATGTTCTAACTGCCTTGGGTTTCAATTTCCTCATCTTCAAAGAGGTCCTTCCTCCCAAGGTTTTTATGAGAAATAAGTGAGCTGACAGCAGCAAGGCCCAGCCTCAGGAGGGCCGGATGGGTGTCCTTCCTGTACACCTCTCTGGCCCCAGCAACCTCTGCTCAGGAGTCCAGTCTCGGATGGTGCCCTCTTCTCCACCTCCCCACCCCAAGCCCAGAGCAGCATCCTCCCAGCTGACTGCAGTGGAGACAGAGCCCGCCGTCCTGCAGAGGCCCCGGCTGCCGTCACTACTGTGGGGCCGTCTGTCCGCAGCAGCGGGCGACGGATCTCCTTGTTCCCTCACTGCTGTGCTCCAAAGGGTCCCGCCCTCTGTGGAGTCCTGTTCATCCCTGTTTGCTGGAAGCCATGTGCAGTCCACACGACCTTGAAGGAAGGACTTCCTACCAGGTGGCCCAGTGAGTCCACCTGTGCTCAGTCCTCTGCAGTGAAAACTAAAATGTGTGCAGTGGCTGGAGGGGCTGACGGCTCACGCCAGAGGATGCCCACCTGGGCATCTCCACCAGCACCTTGGTAACGCCTAGGAGGACACTGAGTCCCAGAGGCTTGGGGAGTAGCCCACGGCCACCTGGAAGGGTGAGCATCCAGGAGCACAACAGGCAAAATCAGGCACGGCCAGTTCTGATTTGTAGAAACCCCAGAAATGGTCTCAGCCTCACAGAACGCACGGTGGGTGGGGTGGGTGGGGTGGATGGAGTGAGTGGGGTGGGTGGGGTGAATGGAGTAGATGGGGGTGGATGGGGGTGGATGGAGTGGATGCAGTGGGTGGGATGGATGGGGTGAATGGGTGGGGTGAATGGAGTGAATGGGGGTGGATGGGGTGGATGGGGTGGAAGGAGTGGATGGGGTGGATGGGGTGGGTGGGGTGGGTGGGTGGAAAAAGCAGAGACTCCCACGTCGGCCATGAGACTGCAGCTATGGAAAGTGGGAGGGCACAGCATGACTTCTCCCTAACACACACTGATCCGTTGACCCAGCCGCTCATTCAACAAGCTCGGGCTGGTCACTCATCCCCGCACAAGGCCTGAGAGATGCGGCACTGCACCCCACAGGATGGCTTCACACTCTGCTCATATCTCAGGCCTGTTTCCAGCCTGCCCGAGAGCTGTGGCCAGGATCCGACATACATTCTCCAAGCATCTTATCTCCCAGGGTTGGGTGACAGATGGTGATATTTGGAACCGTTATCAGCTGTTTGTGGATGAGAGGTGCCAGCCTCACCAAGCCAGCTCCTCAGTGCACATATCCTGAAAGAGGCAGATTCCGTGCTGAAGTGTGAATGACGGACACCCAGCACGTGTAAGGAGTGACTGGGGAAACGGGGAAGCTTTCCTGGACGTGTGGTCAGTCACTGTACACATGTTGGTGACCGTTGAAGAGAGCCCAGACTTCTCCTACAGAGAGGAAGTCACGGGAAATGGAGTTCAGTGTCACACCACTTAGAGCTGTCAAACAAGGAGGGCTTCTTCACAAGGCCCTAAGCTCCCCTCATGGATGACATTTGGACAGCATCAAGGTGACCACCCATGAAGACTGTTTAGACAGCTTCGTGGGCGCTTCAGACCCTTCAAATCTATGATTCCGTAATGACATTCTTAACCTACGTTCAAAACTAAATTCTTATTCTTCTTTTCAAAACCTTCTCCTGCCATGACATTCCTGTCTCAGGGCCCCAGGTTGCTGGGGACGAAAGCCCTGGGCTCCTCCTGGTAGCCTCATCCCCCGTAACCAGGAGACCCTGGACTCTACCCTCATGTGCATTCAGAGTCTAAATGAACAGCCACCATCCTGGGCCACCTGCCTATCACAGAACCATGCGTGAGGCCTAGGACACTCAGCTCCAGTCCCCAGGGAGGGAGGGCAGGCGGGAGACACAGGTGAGGATTAAATTATTGTGCAGGTCTAAGTTCGTAATTTCCAGTAGTGTGAAGGGGAAGACCCCGGTGCTTGGAGGGGATAACTTCATTAACGGAGTAGCATCAATTTTATTTTAACTATGCCCGATAATCTTTCATATAGTTATGGAACTGTAAAATTTTTAATTGGCTTCCACTAGCTTATATGATTCTCCCAGAAACCCAGTGAGGTGGAAAAGACGAGGATCTTGATCTTCACTTTGCACATAATGAAATTAGGACGGAGGGGTGTAAACCGAGCAGCCCACGGCCACGAAAGAAGAACGGGAACAGAACCAGTGGCCAGGCAATGACCCCGCTCACAGGGACTGCCTCTGGCACAGGCACCTGCAGACCAAAGGGGTCCCTGGAGACCGGGAGCGGGGTGCCTCTGGGAGGAGACGGACCAGGACAGCGCGTGTGCCAGGAATTCAGACCAGCATGGTGGCCCCGGCAGTGTCCCGCAGCGCACGCTCTCCCCTGCAGACAGAACAAGGAAGCTCCCTGTTACGCTACGAGTAAACAGGAAAGAAGAGGAATGCAGCATTACTCATGAGGGTCGGGGCGAGGTGGTGGACTGTAGGTGAATCAGCACCAAAAGGCACTGATATAACCAGGTGGGCCTAAGGGGTGGGAGACGTGGTTTAGGACAATCTCCATGTCGGTTTGTGTGTGTGTGCATTTTGTTTTGGTTTTGGTTTTAGTTTTGTTTTTTGTTTTTTTTTAAGAATTTTGGAGGAAATGATTCACCCTGGGTCACAGATGTGAGTTCCTAATATTCCAGGGATCTGAGCTGACTCCTAAAACTGGGTTCTTGCCAAAGAGACAGAAGCCACCACCTCCAGGATGAAGGATACACACACCAAGGGGCTGGCCCCTGGCCATGTACTCCAGGCTGCGGAGCCCACGGTCTCCACTACCGCAACCATTTCCTGGGCGTTTCATGCAATGAATGAGCACAAGGTCAAGGCTCTCCTTCCTCTTGGACACGTGGCATGGTATGCAAAACGATTAGACTTACTTGTTCTTTTCCCCTCTCTTTCCCTTTCTTGATTTTCTTGGTCCTATTCCAGAAAGGATTTAAGGTGAATGCGACTGAGTCATAAAAATGGAAAATTATGAGCTCTAATTAACTTATTACTAATTCATAAAATGCAAAGGGAAAGAGATCTTATAAGTAGAGATCATGAAGGTCAATCAAGTCATCCAAAGCAATAGAAAGCCACTGTCCAATGATCATTGAATACTACTCGGAACACAGCTTTGAGTTTTATGTGATAGGTTTTTCTCTCATTTAACACCTATTCTGATGATTATTAGTGCACATTGATTATACAGAAGAATGGATCATTCAACACATATTTAATTGAGCATCTATTATACAGATCAAAATCAAGACTAAACCTGTAGATGGCCAGGGAGGAAATAAACACATCTTGAATACTTACCGTATGCAGAAACTGTATCTTATGTTCAGACTTGTGTAGATGATTTCACTGCATCTCCACAAGGACTCCGAGTGATGGGCAGTACCCATATAGTTTCCAGTTCCCAGCCCTGCTGTAGCTGTGGTCCTAGGGTCCTGCAAATTAGGATGGAGATGGGCAGTGAGATTTATACAATATTATCGAGCAGCTCGCCAGTGCACTGGAGGCAAATATCGTTCTACCCAAGCTTGCTACAGAGAGGGAGGTTTTCACAAAGATTTTGCAAACTCCAAAATCACAGTAATTTTCTACAAGAGCTCAACATCCTTTCCTACCCTCCCCAGTAACTACCCACATCCCGACAGAGTTGCATGGTGGGGTGATAAGGGGGAGCCTTAGCAAAGGAGAGAGTGTTAAAGTTTTGTCCCAGGGTTTCATAAACTGACTTCCAGACCACTCACATATAATCGAATCAAGCCTTTATTGAAGCACACCGGTGGCGGCTGACCAGAACATAAAGCTGTTCCCCTGATCAGCCCCAAACAATTGCAAGGGCACTCCTTTTTTTTTTTTAATTTTTTATTGTTGGCTGTTCAAAACATTACATAGTTCTTGATATATCATATTTCACAATTTGATTCAAGTGGGTTATGAGCTCCCATTTTTACCCCATATACAGATTGCAGAATCACATCAGTTACACATCCATTGATTTACATATTGCCATACTAGTGTCTGTTGTATTCTGCTGCCTTTCCTATCCTCTACTATCCCCCCTCCCCTCCCCTCCCCTCCCCTCTTCTCTCTCTGCCCCCTCTACTGACATTCGTTTGTTCCCCTTGTATTATTTTTCCCCTTCCCCTCACTTCCTCTTGTATGTACTTTTGTATAACTCTGAGGGTCTCCTTCCATTTCCATGCATTTTCCCTTCTCTCTCCCTTTCCCTCCCACCTCTCATCCCTGTTTAATGTTAATCTTCTTCTCATGCTCTTCGACCCTACTCTGTTCTTAGTTACTCTCCTTATATCAAAGAAGACATTTGGCATTTGTTTTTTAGGGATTGGCTAGCTTCACTTAGCATAATCTGCTCTAATGGCAAGGGCACTCCTTATAAGCCTGAAAACCACAAAAGGGATGTTCAGGGGTCTAGCCAATGCAAGCCAGCCAGGTTACAGAATCGGGACAGTGCAGTCAAGCGGAGGGAAGCCTAACCAATCCCAGTTAGCCCAGTCACCCCAGTTACAGAAACAGAGCCCCGTTACCCTAGTTTCAGAAACAATGCCCCATGGGGTACTTTTGTGTTCTTAAAGGTCTCTATAGCAAAAGGAAAAGAACATCTTGCCCCAGTCATGACTCTTCTACTTGGCCTGGTTGTTTAACAGGATGGAGTCATAAAACAAAATGGAGTCCCATTTGCTCCTACTATCACAAGAGCCAGAGCTGATCCCTCCTCTGCTCTCCTTTGAGCTTTTGTTTATGAAACACCAACATAAACTAGAATAGTCCTAATTCTACATTTTCATATAGCAAATTGGAGACCCCGGGTATCCCTCACCCTGGTCACTGATAGCCTTGCCGGAAAGCATCTGTGATCAGGTCTCCAATCGAAGACCTATCAGGTAGCAAGAGGACTCCAACCCGATTAATTGGGCAGCAAGGAAACAAAGGGAAGTCATTACAGAGACGAGTCATTCAAAGGCTGGGGTTCTGGACTTTGTCAACAACCTGGCAGCGAGTGGGGAACGGAGCGGGGTTTCAACAGCTTGCCTTCACACCCCTCTGTATTGACCGCTCCCTCCAAGCCACGGGGAGGACGAGCGGCCGGCAGTACTCTGCTGTTGTGAGGTCGCTCCGTGATGCACACGGAGAAAGCTCGCGCAGATCTGAGCCCTGGAGGAAGAGTGGCAGGCTGCGGCTTGGGTCTCCAGCTTCTTTTCCCTACAACGAAATTCTCCCTTAAGTCCCCCCCGAGGCTGTGGAGGCTCTTCAGAACTCCAAGGTCCAGTGGCCCAGTGTTCCACAGAGCCAGAGCCCAATCCAACAACATGGTAGCAGGGCCCTTGCCACAAGGTGACCCCAGCACATTCCTAGCTGCTCAAATCGGTAGACACCCACCCTGCACCGTGGCCTTTGGGGATTCACACCTGGATTCTGGGTCTCGGGCATCCTGCTCTTTGGGTTCAGCTTGCTCCTCTACTTGATGTCCCCGCCATGGTCTTGGGGAATAAATGCCCAACACCTGCTCGATTCTCCGCAGTCCTACTGGCCGGGTCAGCCTCTTTCTCTCCCATCAAAAGAAACTTGGGCACATTCCCACCTTAGAAGTCCCTCACTGTCTCCCTTTTGGGGTGAACTCTGCATCTGGCAGTACACACTCAACCATGAGCTCAGGGGGGAGAAATAAATAAATAAGGAAGAGTCTTGCCATCACACTGGACAGAACGAATCGTGATTAAACACCCCCGTTAGGCCACTTCAACAGGAACACTGCAGCCGTCATTAAGCGAAAGCAGAATTCCTTCAGGGAGAAATTATTTCTCGTTTGATTTCCGTCAGAACGGCTTTGACTTTGAGGACACATGCACAGTACCGAGTCTCCGGGCTCCTCCTCTGCCGCCCTGCGCAAACCAAGGAGGCATTTGCTCCGAACAGATGAAACCTGATTAAAGATTCATTTCAAATTAACTTTCCCTGCTTGTTTCTCCTTTGTAATCTTTAGTATTACTTTAAGGGAGGGAAAAAACAGGAAGGAGGCAAGCCTCCCTGGACCTGCACAGCCGTCTTCCTAGTGGCCACTCAGCGATGTCACCCACTGCCCTCAAGGGCTCAGCCACTCCCAGAGCAGTGTCCCGGACACGGTGTCCTCCTGGACCTCCTGATCATCTATTTTTGCATGTTGTTGGACTCCAGTGAGAGGGAGAGCTCTGGGGAGGCAGAAGGCGGTGAGGAAGGGCGTGAACTTGTCCTTGTGCTCTGAGCTGTCTTCAAGTGGCCGGGAGTGTCCTGGGCACTTGGCTGGGCCGCAGGTGGCCTCTGGCAGGTGGAGCTGAACCGTCCCATCCACTTGCAGGTCCACAGAGAGTGAGGAGCCACCTAGAGGGAGAGCCCGAGGCCCGGCCACTACGGGGATTCGGGCTGGTTTCAGAGCGATGGACAGACGGTGTGCCCACCAGAGGTCCAGTGAAGAATGAAGGAGTCCCGGGGGCACAGGAGGGAGGAGGCAGGTGCGGGCCAGAGGCAGCAGCAAGGCACAAGCGGCTGAGTACAGGACTGTGGCTGCAGGAGCAGGAGGAGTGTGGGCGTCACGGAATGCCCTGACATCGCGAGTCCCACGCCACGTAGGTGTGTGACACTCCCACCCAGCTGGCCCAGGGTGGCACTTCCCAGGAGTCACAACCAAGCCGGGAACACACAGGGCTGGCGATTCCAACCCGCCCAGGCATCTGACGGGAAGGGAACAGGGCCCAGTCTCAGTGTGGCACCTCGTGGGACCCTCGGGCCCAACAGGATGGATCTGTGGCCTGGTGAAGCAGGAAGAGCGTGGGGAACTCCGTCACTAACTTGGTAACGACAGCGGCTTCAGCGACGGAGCTGTGGGCCCCTTCCTAAGAGAAGCTCACCCGCTGGTGTGTGGAGGGCCAGGACAGGGCGCGTCTCTCAAGGCCCAGGTTCCTGGAGGGACTGGATCAGGGTCTGCTCGTAGGCTGCCTGGGATCTCTAACCTGAGACACAAGCCAGAGGGAGGGAGGGCGTTAGGGAGGAGCAGGGCCAGGGGTCCCAGGTGGGACTCTCTGGGGCTCCGTTCACATGCAACCCAGATTGGGGTTCACCCCACCGTCTCCCACGGTGCCTCTCTGTCCCCTCCTCTGGTCACACGGTGGCTCTGCACCCTGGCCACCTCTGCATCATGGAGATTCAACTGGGGAGAGCAGGGTGGGGGGACGCAAGGCCAGGGACAGGGCTGAAGAGCCTCAGGAGCCAGCCTGACCTGGGACAGGAGGTTGGCAAGGCAGGACGGGAGAGTGTCCTCCGTGACAGAAGAACTGCCTTCCAGAGTGAACCTGAAATGGCCCCTAACTGCACCGCCCCAGGTGGGGACCTTATCGAGGGAAGGAATAGCTAGTAGCCCAGAGGCCCTACATTAGAGGGTGCCAGATGCTTTCTGGACAAGTCCAATCCTAGCTGTGATTTTTCTGTGATGATCCCACAGTCACTTGAGAGATGAAAGCCACCGATCCCTCATTCAACTGTCCCCACCCATTCTCTCGGCCCTTCCTCTTGTCTTCCATCAAAGTGCCACCTAATGACCTCCACTTGGCCCCAGAAGGCGTATCTGCATCCTAAAGGGAGAGAGTTGAAAGATTCAGAGCTGATTGGAGGCAATCAGGATATCTGCTCTGACACTTGGTACCAAAGCAGAAAGAGCCCTTGGATCCCTGGACCCAGCTTCCTTTATCAATGGAGAGAGGCCCAGACAGGTGGAGGATTTTCTCAGAGCCATTGAGAAAAACCAAAGCCCATGGAGAGCAATAGCCGAACACACACCATCCCCCTTTCCCAGGTCAATATCTCCTTGCCCTCGGCCCCTCTGCCCCCTTCATCCCTGAGGTAGGAAGGATTAAAGAAAATGACTTGGTGCCAAGCATCAGGGCGCATGCCTGTAATACCAGGGGCTCGGGAGGCTGAGAAAGGAGGACTGGAAGTTCAAGGCCAGCCTCAGCAACTTAACAAGGCCCTGAACAACTATTTTGAGACCTTCTAGAAGGCTGAGGAACACCCATGATGCATGTGGAGTCTGAGGGAGAGAAACTTCCTAGGAGACAGGAACTGGGCAGGAGGCACGCATCATGAGGGGCTGGGGAAGGTGGGAGCCCGAGTCACAGTGCTTCAGGAGAGCTGACGACAACAGCATCCGATACAACGAGTGCCAGTGAGGTCAATAAGCTGCACCTAACAAAGATGGTCACAGAGAGAGCTCTGGGAGGGGACCCCTGACAATGGGAAGTGAGAAGATGAGAGAAGACAACGCTTTCAGAAATACTAGAAGAGAAGCTACAGGGGAGCCACTGGAAGGCTACTCGGGGGAGGAAGAGACGTGGGCACGTGGGCCCGTGGACATGGCTGAGCCTGGAGGAAGTGAGAAGTGACGGGTCGGATGCAGAGACATCTGCAGGAAGCTGGGGAATGAAGACGTTGAGGACTTGGGTGTCTTCCATCACTCACTGTTAGTCAGAACAGGCTAAGTTTTGCTGAAGAAAAAAAAATGTCCCCAGTATCTCGGAGAGACTTAACCCAACACAGTGTTCTCTCCCTTACACTCATGTGGTGACTAGGGTCCTGGGGTGTCTGCCTCATTGTGGTCACTGGAGGACCCAGGCTGATGGCAAGGTGACTCCACCATATCTACACACCTGCCACCGCAGTAGAGAGAACAGGGCAAGTCCTCCATTGGCTCTTAAAGCTGCTCTCAGGTCTCACTGGCCACGGAAAGACGCGCGGGCCAGCCCAGCCTCAAGAGGAACACTGGTGCAGAAGGCAGAGACTCAGAGATACTTGGTAAATGACACGGGTGATTACGACGATGAAGTCAGAGGCCCATCTTCCACAGTCAGGAAAGTGAAATCAGCATTTGAAAGGGTCCTTAAGGGACCTAGAAGAGGGAAAGGATTTAAAACAAATGAAAGGATTGATGGGTGACCTTGATGGCCCGGCTCCGTTTAGCTTCGGGTTTTACTAGTTGCATGACCTTCAGCAAAACCATCTCCTCTCTGAGGCTCCGTCTTCGGATCCATAAAACAAGGAGCTTGGATCCAATGGTCTGAGAGCTTCCTGCGAGGTTCCATGACGACACCCAGACACCACACAGCTCACTCCCTCTGCCTACCGAGGGCCTGAGCCGGGGGCAGCGTGTCCCAGAGGCCCTGGGGCCACGCCCCGTGCCAGCACAGGACCCCTGCACGCTCTCCACTTCAGCAGAGGCTGCGGGACTCCGCGGTCGATGGGCTTCATTTTCTTCCTGTCCCCACCACCATGCCGACTGCTCGGCCTCAGATTTGCAGCTGGAGAGCAGTCCCACCAACGGGGCAGGTGGAGGGAGGGCGGGGAGGCAGAGGGAGGGCGGGGCACAGGAGGGGACTGGGCACGGCTGGCACACAGGTAGCAGTGATGAATCGGGGGCAGCCATTAACTTTTCACTGTGGCAGATTCTCGTCCGTGGAAGGCAGAAGGATGGCTCTGGTGCCCAGAAAGGAGACACTTTTCTTTGTGATACCAGCTCCTCTTTGTTGTTGTTGTTGTTTGGTTGGGGGTTGATTTTTTTTTTCCCGGAATTCGGTAGTGGCCACTCAAAGAATTAAAATTTTATGACAATCCATAATTTACATGCTGGACGATAAATAATGGACTCGATCCTGTCGTTGAGTTGGCCTTCGCTCTTCTTGATCCCCCGGGTGACAAATCCGATTTGGCGATGGCCTCGACCAGAAACAGATTTTCCTGTGGTGGGTGGGAGAGGGGGCCTTCACATGGTGTGGATATAAATAGATTGTCCCGGGCGTCGCTTTGCCTGGGGCCCTAGACACAACTGTCCTCTTAATGTGGCTTTACATTAGGGCTGGCATTCATTAAGGGAGGATGTCACTGAGGCATTTTGCAAACGAGAGCTGATTCTGGACACTTCTGAGTTCAATGAGTGGAGCGTGAAGTGCTGGTGGGGGCTGGGGCTGGCTTCCGTGGGACACCTGGAGAGGATGGCTTGCTGGGAACATGAAGCAATGCCACTGAAGGTCATGATGACAAATGGAACTGCCCTTTAACTCTCCACTTCCTCATCTGTGAAGTGAGAATAATGGTGTTGAGAGGAGTCAATTAGCTAACGTAAAGCAAATATTGGCACAGCAGGCAGTTATTAAGGGATAGTCGATGTCATTAAAGTCCTGGTGGGCAGCGGCTTATGTAAGAGTAGGTAAACAATTATTGAGCGCCTAGTGTGTTCCCAGCCCTGCTTTAAGCCCTTTAGATGTACCCACCCCTTTGACCCTTGCATCCATGCTGTGATGTATGCATCACTATTTTTTCCATCTTGCTCCGGAGGAGGCTGAGGTGCAGAGAGATGAATGATCTACCAAAGCAAGATGGCAGCACAAAATGGTGGAGTTGGTGGAGCTGAGATCGTCTGTGGGTCGGATGACTGTAGAGGTGCCTACCGTGGGCCCGGCATGTTCCCGGAGTGGGGGACACCACCGTGGAGAAGACAGGAGGAAAGGTTCCCTGGGTTCACAGACAATAAGCACGCTATGCACCCTGGAAGACGGTGATAGGTACTGAGACGAAACGGACACAGGGAAGGCCCCCCGGGGACGGGAAGGGGTGCCGCGATTTAAGTAGTTGTCATTTTTTAACAGCTTGAATCTCAGGATGTCAATGTCCAGAACTGGAATTCCTAATAGGTGCCTTGTTTGGGGGAAAGACCATGACCTTGAAAATCAAATAGATCATGCTTCCAGCCCCACACGGTGCCATGTTCACCTTGAAACTTGAGGGCATGTGCTTCCCGTCTCCAAGCCTCAGCCTCCCTGGCTGCAAAGGAGAAAGACCACCTGAGCGCAGTTCTTGTAAGGATGCATCCCACAGGTGCAGAGGAGAAAGATGAGGTGAAAAGTCCTTTGACCCCCCCCCCTCCTCTCCTGCACCGTGGAGGTACAGGAGCACCTACCACTTAGGCACGCTCTGCAGAATAACTGAGATCATCTACATCAGAGACAATAACAGAAGATTTCGAGGCAGCCTCAAGGGCCTACCTGAACTTGGTATCCATGAATTTTTGTGGCCAAATATCAAGAGTTGTATGACCTTAAGCAAGAACATTCTCTCATCTGTCAAACAGCGGTGCTGGCTCAGCTAGCCATGAAATGATACGAGCAGACACAGGCAGCAGACTCTGCCTCCCTCAGGCACCGAGTGACAGCCACCAGCTCCAAAGCACCTGCAGACCCTGGGGGGCTGCGCTAACCACTGTGTAGGTACTAGACCTCACAGGACCTGCCCCACAGATCTGCCAACAGGGTCAGCAGACTTAGGAACTTTCCCCAAGTTCCCCAGACACCAGTGACAACAAGGTATCTGGGGATTTAATCTATTCCAGCGTGCTCTCCGTGCCCGAAGAAGTCTGGCATCACGTAGCGGCTCTCGGGATAGAGTAGGTGCTCACTGAATGTTTGTTTAGTAACGAGGAAGATGAGATCACACCTTTCTCCTAGGACCAGGACCGCTAAAAGGGATGGCATCCATGTCTCCAGGGGACCTGTCTTTCAGCAACGACCCTCCCAGAAGCTCTCTCGTTGCCTTGCCCGACATGAAACATTCCAGGGAGATCATTAAAGCCGGAACAGAGTTCCCTCTCTTTCTCCATCATCATGGTGAATGCATTCTAATGACCAGCACAAAGGGCTGGAGAGAAGGTCAGCAGCACCCTAGGCCACGCTTGCCTCTGGGTACAGAGAGTCGCAGAGGGGCCACTGAAGACTAAGGCCAGATGGTGTCCACCGTGATTTTTGAGGCCCCAGCCGTGGCTGTCAAGCACCTGCTGCAGGTGCTGAGTCTCAACCTACGGAAGTGACGGAGAAAGCACTCCCAGAGAGACCCGTCACCTGGCGCCGCTTATCATGGAACACTGACGTCACCCGCAAGACTGTCTCGGACTCTGGACTATTAACCCAGCAATCTTATCTCTTGCAGCTGGGTTTTCCAACAAGACTGCCCTGAAACTTACAGGTTCTCCTTTAGGAAAAAATGAACGTTATAATAATGGAAAACTCGTCATTGCACAGCTTTGTAATCACCAGACCTCTTCTCTCTTGAACTGAGCCTTAAGCTACAGCAAGAGAATGCAGGTAAGACATCAGGAAGGACTGACAGGGATGGTACAGAAGATACATTAGAGGCAGAGAATGGTCCGGTGATTCCTAGAATCTGCAGCTGAGACACACTAAGGCCACTAGGCACTTATCCTCTGTCTCCACACCAGAATAGATCTCACAAGGCTACCGTGTCCGAGGACCCTCCTATTCCTAAAGGGACCTGATATAGCATGCTTCCCACTGCCTTCTGCCAGAAGGAACTGGTTTTCCTCTGCCTGTAAGTCTTTAAAGGAAGGTCAGGCTTCCCATTCACTCATTCACTCAAAACTTAATGAATGCCTGCTGTACACCGGACGCTGGGGAAAACAACTGAACAAACCAGACTTAAAGTTCTGTCCACATAGGCAGGTCCTGCAGAGTGGAGAGAATCAGAGAAACACGGTAGGCTCATGGGACGAGATGCGGGAGGATGCTGAGAGAGACCCACAGAGAACGAGTGAGATCCAGGGAGACACAGAACAACTGAGAGACAAGAATAGCACAGATGGGGAGAGAAATGGATAATCTCACAGAGCCCGAAAGTAACAGGATGAGACAGACACAGAGTAGCACCCTTGTCAGTACCCGCCCAATGGTGCCGTGAGTAGCCCGGGCATTGGGCATGTGACCCAGTGGGCCAGTCAGAGGCCTTCCCTGGGATTATATATGGACCAGGGAAAGAAGGGCTCTAGGTCAAGACATCTGCGGTGAGTCATGACTTCTAGTAACTCCAACAAGGACAACATCTCGAGAAGTTTCTTTACCAAGGAGATGGGGAAGGAGAGACCCAGGAGAGAAACACAGGCCACAACATGGAGACTGCCCAGGGTCGAGATGTCAGCAACGTGTTCAGGGAATGCCCTCTCACTCCCAAAGGGCAGTGATGTGTCTCCCTTGTCTCTTCGCACACAGCTCACACCCACGCGACACACTCGTTTATGAGAGTCATAAGCACCATGGAGCATTACTGGAGCAATTTCCCCAGTAATGCAAGAAAAAGAGCCGACCAGTCTCCCTGGAGCATGCCGGGATTCTGCTCAGCTCACCTGCCGAGGCCAAGTCAGAGGAGCTAACTTGTCCCTGCCCCTACTCTCACCCTGGGCCATGACTTCACATACTGCTAACTCCCAGTGTGTCCACCCAGCCGGGCTCTGTCCTGAGCTGCAGACTGTCCTCACCCATGACTACATGCCATCGCCACCACTTGGATACATTTTAGGTATCAAAGTCCAGCACACCTAAAGTTAAACTTCTATCATCCCGGTTTCAAAAAATATCAGCCCATAAATAAGTGTCTTCTCATCTCCAGGGAAGGAGCTTAGACTTGATGGTTCTGTAAATCAGTGTGTTTCTGCAAAGCTGCCCTCGCCCGGCCTGGCCACGCAGGAGGGAAACATCAATGCCTCAAAGTTGGGACGATTACAGGATCCAGGGGACTCAGGAAACCTGGAGATTTCCCATTGTCCTATCCCGGGTGAAGCCTCTGTTTCCAGGCCAGAGGTGGAGGAAGGGCTCCCGGTGAGCTCCCTCTCCTCTCATTCCTAGGGCTAGTCACTGAGCACTGCCCAGGTAAAAACAACCAGCTTTTGTGGCAACAGTGAGAGGTTTTACCTAAAGGGTCCATTAAGCCCTGGGGGATTATTTGCAGATGACTTTGCAAGAGGGCTTGAAGTTTCTTTCTTATTGTTGTGTGTTTCTTCTTTGGGTTTTTGGGGGGGTTGTTGGGTTGGTTGGCTGGTTTTGTTTTGTTTCAGGTTTTAATAATCGCTGGAATTTAACTCTACTGGAAATAAAAATAAATATCAAAGAGCTTTGCTGGAAATCTCTGCTGGTCTCTGTTCTGGGCTACGGTTCTCTCTGTGGCCGGAACTGCTAGAAATTCTGCCCCATTGCAGAAACCTTCTCACAGCGACGTCATGAAAAGCTCAGGGAGGTCTCCAGCTGCTCCTGTGGGTCAACACCCACCCCGGGACCAACCGTTGCTGACCGAGGATGAGGATCTCAGGGTGGCCAGTCGTTTGCATATAACTATCAAGACTGTCAGTAGAAGAAGAAGGATATTGAAGCTCTCAGAACAGATTTTGGCTGGACAGCTCCGAGTTTCTACCTCTCTGCTATTGATGATGAAGACGATGACGATGATGATGGCTATGATTTACTGCTCAGGTTCCAAACACTGTGTTAAGCAAGAACGTTACGTGCAGGATCTCATTTAGACAACAGGACAATTCATGACGTAGGTACCATTTATCGAAGACAAAACCAAGGTTCAGAGAAGCCACCTGAAGTCAGTCTGCTAGGAAAGAGAAGTCTAAAAGCCACTGTTTACTGTTTGCACTAGTTTTCCACGGCTACGTACTAATCACCCTTATTATCTCACAGTTTCTGTGTCAGGAACCCACGTGTGGCTTAGCTGAGCGGTCTCTGGCTGAAGATCCCCTCAGTCTCTAACGAAGCTGTCAACAGGGCCGTGGTCTGATCCGAAGGCTGGACTGCAGGAGGACCTGTTCCACGCTCTCTAGTGGGCTGGCAGGACTGTCTTCCGTAAGAGCTGCGAGCGGCTAGGCTAAGAGCCTCTGCGTCACCCTGACTGTTGGCCCAAAGCCTCTCTTTGTTCTTGGCCGTCAGGATCTCTCCCTGGGCAGCTCACAGCACGGCAGCTGGCTGAGTTAGGGCAGCAAGTTAGGAGGAGAGTGTGCAAGACGGAATGGGCCACGTGGGTGTGCCCTACGCTCCAAGGGGGTTGCCATCTCTTCTGCACATTCACTGACTGTGTCCACACCAAGGAGATGGGGACCCGGGACTATTTTAAAGGCTGCCTACTGGGGATTTTCCCTTTTGCAGAAGCAGACTGCATCCACATGCAATCGAGTTGGTACTGAGGCAGGGCCTCCCCCTTCAGCTCTCCCAGTTCACGTGGTGGACTTGTGTGTCCGTTCCCTCTTGGCGGCTCCTGGTGTGTTCATTACTGAGTCCAGCCACAGTCTTCCTTGGCCACATATTTTTTCCTCCTCATGTCTCTATCTCTCCTGAAATATTTAAACCTGAGAAGCATCCCAGACCCAGATTAGCTTAGGAGCAGCTGATCCAATCCCCCCGTTTTGCAGACAAGACCGAGCAGTGGGAAGGGGCCTTCCTGAAGTCCTCCAGGACACCAGAGGCAGGACTGGGCCTGCAGAGCTCCTCGCGGTACCCCAACACACCAGGATCCTTGCTGGGATCCCCCCCACCAGGCCCTGGAACTCTGGGGAGCTTGCCACCCTCCAGCCACAGCCAATGAGGGAACATTTAGGGCTGTTCCCCTCTGTCCCCAGCCTTTCCCTCACAGGGAGCTGACTCACTCCCTCCTGGGAGCAGGGAGGACTTACTCATTAACTGAACAGCGAAAAGCCTTTTGTGTGGAAATCCAAGCGTCTCCAGCTCTGCTTTCTGAGTCGGTTTCAAGGTACACAATGCCCTCTAGTCCTGAGTCAGGGAAGTTCCGAGAGGAAGAATCCAAAAACAATGAGGAACCATGAGATGCACAAAATCTAATGCTGGGTACTCATTCAGGACAAAGCCACCCCCACTGGGGGGCCCTGGGGGGCCAGGAATTCCCCCAACCCATGTAAATTTTCAGAAGAGTACAAAATTTTCTAAAGAGAGTCTACACATACTTTTCCCTGAATTTTGAGAGTAACTACAGCCCTGTCACTAAACAAAAACAGTTTTAAGAGAGACCTACTAATTTTTTTTTAGAGAGAGAGAGAACTTTTTTAATATTTATTTTTTAGTTTTCGGCGGACACAACATCTTTGTTTGTATGTGGTGCTGAGGATCGAACCCGGGCCGCACGCATGCCAAGCGAGCGCGCTACCGCTTGAGCCACATCCCCAGCCCCAACCTACTAATTTTTATGTTCAGAATATCCCAAACACCTGTCTAAAAGAAATGTGCACAGCGTCCTGCAGAACATGCAGTGTTTAGATACAAACCCCCTCATACATCTTCCCTATCCAGCTCACCTTTCAAAGTATTTTCACTCCTTCCTACAGGTTGCCATTTGGAAACTGGTGTTTGTACACCAGGGTTCAGATTAATCCAACAGGAATCCACGAAGTGCCGTGCAATTCTAAGGGCTGGGAAATGAGGCGGAGCGGATACTTGTTAGTTTTCGCCATTCGATATCCATCTCCTGTTCTTTTGGCAACAGCCCTGCGGTCTCCCTGTAAAACTCGATGGCTTTCCTCTTCTGTGGTCTGGGGTTGAGCAGAAGACCCTCAGCAACGGGGTGGACGCGTGATCAGGCATTCGGCACAGCTTATCCTCCCTCCCACCCACGACGATGGCTTCAGGGAAGGGCCAGTCAGAGCTCAATGGGAGCTGAGCTAAAGCTGTCAGGAGAGAGGGGCTGCATTCCCACCTCCAGAGCAGAGCCTGCAGAGATGACGGGTGAAGCCAAAGCAGGGAGAGAGAACTGAGTCCTGGATGAGGCCGTACCTAAAGGGAGCCCAGATCTAGACTTTGTCTCTACTGAGAGTGACTCTGGTTTTAGATCACATTCAACAGAACGTATCCTAGTGGACAATCTGCCCTGGAGGAACTCAGTCCAGTGAGCTAATCTGTTTGGAATACAAAATATGACACAGCTTTTTTTTTTTTTTTTTCAGAAGAAGCTAGAGGGAATAGTAAAGACCCCCCTGAGGTTTGCATCCTGATGGAACACAAGGCTTCGGGGGAGGGGGACACCCCTCAGGAAACAGAAATGGAGGCCAGGAACCCACTTGGGTGTGACTGAGCTTCTGAGCAGGCTCTCGTAGGAACACTCAAGATTCCTCTAAGGAATTGTGATGGCCTCTGTAACTGAGCTGTCTCAAACCTCAGCTGCAAAATAAGATCATATTTACTTTTTAAAAGTAAAGATTTACTTTTTAATTTATTATTTTCATACCATAAAATTCACCCTTTCAAAGTTTGTGGTTCAGCGGCTTTTAGTACATTTACAAAGTGTGCAGTTCTCAACTGTACCTAACTCAGAACATTTCCACCATCCCCCCCAAAAAATCCTGTGCCCCCTCATCAGTCACTCCCCAGTCCTGCGTCACGTGGAGTTTTCCACCTCCAGGACTTGAATACTCTGGACACCTCCGACAGACAGGATCACAGGACACAGGGCCTTCGCACCTGGCTTCTTTCCCCGCGCACAAAGGGTCCAGGGCTCCTCCCCGCTCTTGCCTGTGCTGGCACTTGGTCCCTTTTACGTCTGAATACTATTCCATCTGACCCACACAGTACACTTCGCTTATTTATTCCTCAGCTACTGGACCGTGGGTTATCTCCGTCTTTCAGCTCTCATGAACAATGCCGCTGTGAACCGTTGGGTAAGGTTCTCTTGGGGATGTATTTTCCGTTCTCTTGGACATAAACCTGGGAGGGGAGCTCTTCTCCCTGGTCACCTGCTTGCAATCTTGACCTCTCTTCAGTCCTATCTCTTGCAGCCAGTATCTTTCCAAAATGCGTGTTTCTTCACGTTAAAACTTCATTATGGTGCCCCACTGACCTCAGACTAATGACTGAATTCTTTATCGTGGCTAAGGGATGCTATTTTCCAAAAGCGTTCCCCAAAATGTAATGGCTTAACCGCAGTTTTAAAAATAGATCAATAAATGAAGGAAGACAGTAAGGTAAAGAAGACAGGGAGGGAGGAGAGGAGGGAACGAGGAAGCATTGGAGATTGAAATGGAGCAAATTATAGCCCATGCATGTCTGATTACATCAAATGAACCCTACTCTTATGTACAACTGTAAAGTACTAATAAAAGCCTTTAAAAAGAAAAATGTAATGGCTTAAAACAACAATTGTTTGGAGGGTCCTATGTGTTCACCCAAAACCTTCAGGCTACCTCGACAGGAGGAGTCCATGGGCCCTCCCTTTGAACAGGACAGTTTCGTTGACCCTCCATTAGTAGACTGGCAGAAGTGATGGCCTGGGACTTCCAAAGCTGGGTGTAGAAATCACTATAGTGACACACCTTTGCAGCCTGAGCTACTGCACAGGAAGTCCAGCCTCCAGGAAGCTGCCACGTTGGAGAGGACACACAGAACACACAACCCAGCTGTCTTTCCAGCCCAGGGGCCAGATGTGTGAGGAGGTGGGTCCTTGGATGTTCCCAGGTCCGGGGACCGTGTGACCACAACCACGTGAAAGAATGCAAGTGAGAACCTAACGGAGCCCAGTCAACCCCCAAACCATGGAAGACAGTAGTACAAGTGTTATTCTAAGCCCCTGTTCTGGAATGTTCTGTTGTATAGTCCTAGATACTGGAACAGAATTTGGTTCCTGGAAGTGGGGTGATGCCGTAGCAGTGGTATCACAGTGGGGTGTACAAGTTGGGAGGGCTTGGGAACATCTGCTGGCAGAGACCTGATGTCCCCTGAGGAGGCGGCTGGTGAGCACTTAGTACCATTGGTGAAATGTTACGACCCCCGTCAGGGAGTGAGGGAAAATTCAGCCTTACCGTCACCTGTGGGGACGTGAAAAACAGGACACCTACACAAGGACCTTGGTATTGGACACGGAGATTGGAATTCCAAGTAGAATGTAGATTCTGGTTTCTGGTCCTCAAGCAATGTGACGAAGGCAGAGAAACATATATGTTAAAAGACACTGTTTTGGGGATTTTTAATCAAAATTTAAAGAAAACTCAAAGGGTTCTGGACTTGCAGCTTTGAAAATGAAATTGCTTCTCCTTTCTAACCTTTTTCCCATGGAAGAAAAATTCTTAAATTAAGAAATGGCCTCAGGACAAAAAGAAAGTCTGGAGTGGGACCATAAGATCCTTTCTTAAGTGCTCAGAAAGATTTAAGGTGACGCTTCCTAGACCCTTCCATCAGAGATAAGATCCTCTAAGGGTCTCACAGCCTCCCTCTTGAACATACTTTGTGAACTTCATTAAACTAAAAATGCTAAGGGACAAGTTTCACAGGGGTCTCACAAGGAACCCGAGGTAGAGAATTATTTTTATCCAGATTTGGACTATAGCTGGTTGAATGAACCCATGTACGATTCACAGGAAATCCTCCAAGTATTTAAGAAACTCATATTGACAAAAAATAAAACACCAAATTGAACTAACAGGGACAGAGACCATGTGTCTTTAGACACAGCCCCCAAAAAGTACATGGACAGACACCAGCTGACTAAAAACTACAGGACTGCAAACTTCAGCTGCTTCACAGAGAAGGATGATTCAGAGGCAGAACCAGACGGCCTGCCGCAGGACTCCTTCCCAGGAAACAGGACTAAACACTAATTAAACCCCCAGCAGCAGGTACCCAGCTCTGTTTCAGAATTTCTGCACATTCGTGAGTGCAGACACCTACTTTTCCACTTTTCAAATGGAATGTCGACCATGATATTCCCACGCCTGTCCCACTACTGTAAGTCTGGGAGGGGCTGGAAAATAACCAGGAGGCTCCATTCCCACCAGAACAGGACTTAGACGACTACACCTTGGACCTGGAGCCTGGCATTGAATTATCAAAAAAAAAAAAATAGTGATGTGCCATCGACACATCATGGAGAAGGAGCGAGTGCGTTTCGCAAGCAAAGTGTCACGAATGATGAGGACCAGAAAGTAGTCGCTGGAACCTGCAGTATGTGCAACAGTGTCTCTGGTTCTCCAACCCACTACAGAGCCTCGTCACTCCCCCACCTCGAGATGGAGTCTGTGCTCCTTTTCCTTGAATGAGGCGGGACTTTGTGACTCCACAATAAGTACAGTGGGACGGGGTGGCGCTTCATGACTTCTGCAGCTGGGTCACAAAAGGTGACAGAGCACTGCACCCATCCCACTTCCTTCTTTGGAGCCCAGAGCTGTCCCCATGAAGCCTAGTTGTCTTGGAGCCACCATGCTGGAGAATCCCTGGGGAGAGCACGTGGAGAAAGAGACACCAAGAAGCCCCAGCCATGCGGCTCCCAACCCTTTGAGCCCTACAAACCCAAGTACCGGAAACACAAGTAGGCCTTCAGATGTCAGCAGCCCCGCCAAAGCCACATGGAGGACCCAAGTGTGAACCGCCCAGCTGTGCCACATCCTCTCCAAAATCATAAAACACAGAATAAGCAGTTATTGGTCAGCTGGTACGTTTTGGGGTGGTTTTTCACAGAGCAATGACCGACAGGGCTTTGTGTGGCTTGAATCCTTAAAATCTCTCTGCAGGCTCCTTGATCTGTCCCCCTCCTCACTCTGCACTCTGATTTGTGGCCTCCTTCAAGGCTTTGACAGCCCAGGTCCCCTCCTGGCACAGGGCTCCACGCACCTCCACCCGCTCCCTGCTCTCCATAGCTGCCTCCTGCTCACCCAGGTTCCCCTTTCTCTGCCCAGACACGGCAGGTTCCACTTCCCACGGACGGTGCGTCCTCTCCTTGGCAGGACTCATCACAACAGTCTCACCTGTGACATCCATCCCTGTGACTATTCAAAAGATACCTTCCCCACATTGGATCACAAGCACCATGAAGCCACAAGAAGGACCTTTGTGGTTCCTTGAGCTCCATCTCCAGCAACCAGCACAGAGACTGGCTCCCTCCAGACACAATAAGTGCTCTTTTTTGAGGAGAAGGAAAATGAGAAATAAAATTTTCTGGCCCCGAGTTTCCTCGGTGGTAAGAATAAACTACAGGTACTACTGTCATGTATAACTAAAAAGAAAAAAAAAAGGAGAATAAAATAGAGGTAGTAGCTGGGGGGGGCATTAAAAGGAGTGGCTAAAGGGTAGCATGATAGATTCAGAAGCTCACAATAACCCGGTGGCTAGTTAAAAGGCTCAGTTTCTTCCCCCTGCCTGGCACCAGGGACTGCGGGCAGGTAGACTAGTTGGCCTACTGCACGGAAAAGGGGGGAGGACAACAGTTTTGAGGTTCTGTTTTCCTCCTTTCCCCTTCCTGCCCTTTAAACCAATCCAGGCACCACCCCCTAAAGCTGCAAACCCGTCAGTCATTCTGACCCCATTCTAAGTCCCATCCAGAACCCCTCTGTCACCTGCTAGAGGTCCCTGGACGCAGGTCAGGTGAGCAGCAGCCAAGGGGGCTGAGCAGCAGGGGCCAGGGCAGGAGGTGACGGAGGCTGCGGCCCCTGGAGCCTGGCACCCCACCTGGCGCCCCCCCAGGTGGTCCCCTGGAGCCTGGCACCGCACCTGGCACCCTGAGACGGTCCGACCGCCGGGGCAGAGCCGGCTCCCTCCAGCACCTCAGCTCTGCCTCCCCGCAGGTGGCCGGGGGCGGAAGTGGATGGGGTGACCAATGGCGAACCCTCATTAGCATCAATCTGGGCCCACGGCGTTGACCCAAGCGCTACCCCAACCCGACCGAGCCTGGCCCACTCCGGAGCAGCCCCTACGGGGTCCCCTCCTGCCTTGCAAGATCATCCTCCTTTTCTTCCACCTGAAGAAACCCTGCTCCTCTCCGTCTTGCCCGCCTTGCCCCGGGCACTACCAGCCTCTTGCAGCCCCGGAGGGCACGGCGCCATGCAGAGTGGACACACAGCGCCACTCGACGGCAGCGGAGAAGAAGCGGGCTCTGCCACCGTGGCACCCTCTTCTGCGATTAGCTGCTGACACTAAATGGCCCCTCTCAACCGCAGAGCCCTGAGCCTGCCCGGCCCCTCCTGCCTGCAGAAGCCAGTGAGCTTCACGGCCAACTCCAGGTGTGGGCAGGAGGGCAGAGGGCGTCCGGTGTGGGAATCTGGAGCTGAAGCTCAGACCCCACCAAAGTACAGGGAAGGGACCAGGGTGGGACTTGGGGGGGGGTCATTCTTCCAGAGAAGCATCCTCCCAGCTCCAAAGAGGAGTGGGTGTGTGCCTGGAATTCCTCTGTGGTTGACTGCGGTCCGACACCAAATCTTTCACTGGCTCAGCTACAGTAAACATCTTTAGTGACTGTAGGTCAATCAAAGTGAGCAGATCCAGGACATTTTGAGATTTTTAGAAAATGTTTTCAATTGCTGTTGTTGAAGGAGATCACTACAATTTAATATGACTTATTTGATTTTTTTGAGTAAGAATAAAGAAAGAAGACGATGGAAATGAATGTGTTCTCTGGATGGAGTCCTGGAGGGTGGGATGGGTTCACCTCAGAAGCTGAGGAGCTTGTGGGATAAGGGGAAGGGAGACCACCAGAGAGCCCTCCTCCTCCTTCTCACTTTTAGAAAATATTTTTCAAAGAAGTGCATGCAAGAGTAAATGATGCAGTTTTGCTCATTTAACTAACTCAAGACAGGGATGGCCAGATTAGATCGTCCCCATATTTAGCATGCCCCTCAAATCACGTCCAGTTCCCATTTTCAAAATCAGGCTGTTAGGCACCATCTCCAGAGATTCCCAAAAGTTCCAGAAGCAACTGTCCTGAGGAACAGCCTTGGGTAGACACATGTCCGAAAGACCGTCTGATTCAGGCAGACCAAAGGAGTCTCCATTCTCAAGCTAACTGATTGATTGAGAGTGTCTGCTGGAGTTCCAGAATGAGACAAACTGAGCTGAGCCATTGATTGGTGATGTCTGCCATGGTCAGGGACTGGAGAGCTAAGGCACACGTGGTGTGTTTCCCGTCCCTACTGCAACCATCCGTGAGCACTCAGACCCGGGAAGCCTGGGACACATCCAGCCCACACTGCAGTAAGGAGACGCACCCCAGACTGAAGTGTGGATTATCAGAAACATGAATGAAGCAGCAACGGGGGCAAGGAACTGTGCAGGGAGACCCAGGGCAGACTCTGGGGAACAGATGGGTCTGGAAAATAAGAATGTTCCAGGTGAAGGAAGGGGGAAGGTACAGCCAAGATAGAAATGACTGCACAGGCTTCAAACACCCATAGAAGAGAAATATCTTATATATGTACATATGTGCATAGATAAATTGGCTGAAGGACCGGACCGCCTGTCTGGGTTAGTTAGCAGGAGGTAAACCTCAAAGGCCAAGCACGTGTAGGACTGTCCCTCTGGACACTTAGTCATTAGGATCCTGGCCAGACGTAAGTCAAAGCCAAGGCTAGAGTAATCACAGGAGGCTTTGTGGTATGCATCCTATCAACTGAATCACAGACCAAACATAGATGGGAGATTATCCAATCACTTCCCAACGTCCTCCCTCCGATCCCAATGATAACCTTAAAGGAAGAGAACCACCTGTTACCTGAACTTCACCTTGATCCTTGGAGGTATGAAGCTCCCCAGCAGACCAAGATGTTGAACAGCTCTCCGTCACTCTTTGCCCCTGGAAGCTGCGTCACTGTTTCCTGGGAAGCTTCGTCTGTGGAGTCTGTGACTCTGCCGGGAGGTGGGCTTGTTCACTGGAGGCGATCCAGCCCCGTTATCTGGGATCAAGGGAGCACCGTTGTACACAAATAACGCAAAGACATGCAGAGTGGTAGATTCCCCTTAAGACTGGCAGCCCAGTGGCTGGGGGAGATCCTTCTAGCTGTATCCCGTTTGCATATTAATGAAGGCAACAGAAGCACCTAGAACTTTAGGAGGCCAGTTGATGCAGGGATCCACCAAGAAGCCAGGAGGAAGTGGCGAGACAGACGGGGGACTTTCCAAAGCAGTTGGACCTGGCTTAACAGAGCACCTGGGCCACTCCTGAACAATCACCGAGTCCCTCTGAAGCTCAGTGTGAATAAGTCAAACCACAGGAGTCAAAGCAAGGAGACAACTGCTGAGCTTTCTTTTTCTGCAGAGCACCTTGAATACACCATTTCCTGTATCTATTGCACAAATATTTATAGAGTGCCAGCTCTGTGCCAGGCACACTGAGGCTTATTGGGGATGCAGAAGTGAACACCCCAGGCACAATTTTTCACCCAATGATGGATGACACAGTGAACCCACAGGCGATGCATCTGTTAGCTGCAACCTCAATGAAGAAGATAAAATTAAGGAACTAGAGAGAGAGGGACAAGGAGGAAACAGGGAGACAGGGGTCAGCTTTAGCCGTGTCAGGCAAGGGTTGATGTTTAAGTAAAGAGGTGACGTTTGAACTGATGATGAGAGAAAGACCTGAAAAGATCTAGGGGAAAAGACTCCATGCAGGAGCAACACTCAGAGAGGAAGTGGTGTACAGGGCCCAGGTGAGAATCCAGAAGAGCCTCCACACCTGCCCAGGCAAGAGGTCATGGTAGCCTGACTTGACCAGCCACCTGATGGTTCCACTTAATCTTAGTGACAATACAGTAAGGACCAGAATGCCCATTTCATAAATTTAAAAAAAAAAAAAAAAAACAGAACCACTTGGTTTATGTCACGTGAGAGTCACACAACCCATGAGCACCGGTGCTGAATGCACTCTGGTGCTTAAGAACCAAGCCACACTCCCTCCACCACGACTCTGGGCCATGAGGTGGAGTTGCAGGCCATGCTCAGCACCACCAGAATCCAGAGACCCGGCTTCCCAGGTCCTCACAACCACAACCAGCCCCATGAAGTGGAGATCTCAGGAGAGAGCCACCTAGGACGTCCGGCAGTTCTGGTCACCCTTGTAAATGTGGAGCTGCTCTAGATATGTAGGTCTTCAAAGCCAGCAAAGGTTTAATGAGCACTTGGTATGTGCCAGAGGCTCTGCCGAGCAAGAGCTTTTCATGTTGAATTCTCCAGCAACACCAACAACTCTGGTTCTAGGATGGTTCCCATTTTAGAAATCAGGGCACCTGGTTCTGAAGGTCTGGTACCTCCAATTGCTGGTTCATCTCCCCAGTCAGACTGGGGCCTCCTGGAGTCAGGTCCAGGTCGGTAAGGTTTGGAGGGCAAAGGAATGGACGGTGTGTTCTTGGTGTTCACTCTCCCCCTTTCCTTCATTCTCCTCCTCCTCCTCCCCCCCAACCCCTCATCCTTCCCCCTCCATCTCATGGGCCAGGGGCTTCATGCCACCATTTCAAACCCTCCCAGGTGCTCCTCATTCCTCCCAGTTCCTAACTGAGAAACAGAGGCTTCCGTTTGACAGCTGATGTTCTGACTCAGGACTTTTAACAACCCTCTGACCTGTTCTGCTCGAGGAAGGGACTCTGACCCTGAGACTCCCAGGCTGGGAAAACATGAATGGAAATAAGTCAATCCAGGCTTGTCTCCGGGGCATAAGGACAGGGCGACATCAGTGATCTCAACAGCCCTGTCGTATGGCTCCACGGTGGTCGAAAGCAGCACTGTTTATTAAAAAGAGAATTAAAATGTTAAGGAAGAAGGACTGTCCAGCCACCCACTGACTCAGCACCATCCTGTGCCATGGGTCAGTGTTGAGGTGCGGTGGACGTGGGGAGAAGCTAAGCCCTGAGTTATCAGAATCAGGGTGCTCCGTTGGCCCACACTGTCCAATCTTCCCCAGCCCATTATGGTTTTGCTGAAACATTAAACTACTTTAAACTTTCATTTTCCTCTTAAAACTAAATTAGTTTGGAGGAAATTGTATTTTCTGAGCACTGGCACCAGCCTCGGGCACAGGGAGTTAGAGTACAGGGCACAAATAAACAACGATCACAGCCTAATTACTAAGTGGGAAGAGCCTGCTTCTCAGTCATTTTTGCCTTGAAGTTTCCGGGGTCCTGGGGGGAAGCAGCTCTCAGGCAGATTTCCTCAGGGAGTTTGAGCCATTTATGAGGTCTTCCTGCTTCTATGGCGTGGAGAGGGAAGGACAGAGGGATTTGTGAAGCACCTACTACATTCCTGCTCCATTAGGTACTGAACATATTCCTCATGGGTCATTGCTAGCCTCGAGATTCCCATTTTATAGATAAGAATCCTTGAGGTTGGATGGATAAAGCCTGGTTTGCGGAGGACCTACTGTGTGCCAGAAAACTCCACTGGGCCCTTATTTTTTTTCCCCACTCTATCTACCTTCCTTCTTTGAGGAAATACTACTTTCATTCCAACCAGGCACACAGTCTCCAAGAATGGCCATGTATTGGAAGGGGGAGCGCATCAGAGGACCTCAAAGAGTTGGGAGATTAAGGCTAAGCCAATCATAGGATGTCAAACAGTCATGTGATTACAGCTGAGCCAATCATAGGATGTCAAACAGTCATGTGATTACAGCTGAGCCAATCATAGTATGCCAAATAGTCATGTGATTATAGCTGAGCCAATCATAGGATTGCACCACTCTGGCCCAAGGGGAAGAAGCATTAAAGGCAAGCCCCTCACCCTTCCCCAGGTCTTTCCTGCCTGGAGCTGGAAGTAGGGTTCCGCCCTGCCTGGCAGAGAAACTAGACAAATCTAACTTTCACCCATGGGTGGTCATGGAAGCGAATGAAAACCATTCTCAGACAAAAAAAAAAAATAGTTTGGCAGACCTGGAGGAGGAAGCTGGGAGTGGAGGGACAAAGAGCACCTCTCTCCCGGGGTACTCATGACTGCAGTTGGGTTGCTGCAGCCCATGAGCCCTGCCACCTTGACCTAGAGGAGCCTGGTCCGTGGTCCCTGCCATGTCCAAACAAGAGTCTGATGACAGCTTATCACAAGGAACACGGTGAGGCCTCCCAGGCACTAGCCGAAGTGTGTGGGTCACTTGTATTGACATTGAGTACACAGGACTTTATGAGGGAGATACTAACAGCACTCCCCTTTTATATTTAAGGAAACTGAGGCCCAGCAGTATCGAAGGAACTGTCCACGGTCTCAAACCTAGGGCTTCTTCGACTGAAAAACGTGGAAAGTGCAGGGTTCTCTTGTGTCAATGCTCCTTTGCAAACTCTGGGGTGGGAACTGAATAGCCCATTTCACAAGTCTCAGAGCTGAAGAGTCTGAACGTGGCAGAGCTCGGATCTGCACCCAACTCCAGAGTTAACACTCTTCATTCTGCCCTCCAGGACCTTGAGACTAAAATCTGCCGGTTGGATTTGCTCGGCTGCACCACCTCACGGCCCCGAGCTCATCGCTTTTTATTTCTACAAATGGAAATATCTTTATGTGTTTCCTTTCTCCACTGACACTGAAGCTGACACATGCTGCCTGATGTTACCCTCCCCGGCAGTGCCCAGCCCACGTCGGCCAGGGCTGGAACTTCCTGTTATACAACTGTTCTGAACTTCCAGGGCTGATCGCCCCTGGCAGAAGCAGCTCCAGACAGACCCGAGCGTTTGATGCCGAGAGAGCGTGTCAGGACTGCCTAGGCATTTGCTAGTCCCTTTTAATTTTGAGAGCAAACAAGAGTGTCTGGGTGTGCAGAAATGAGGGGAAGGCAAAGACAAGGAGAGAGAAGGGCAAGGCGAGGTGGAATGGAGGTTTCTCCGAAGCGGCAGCCAAGGGGAAAACCGACACCGTATTGCTCACTCTCCCATCAGGTCCCTGATAAGACAAGACATTTGGGATTGCTCTTGAAAAATGGGGATTTGGCCAGGGTGACCTCGTACACATTCGCCGAGGGGCCCAGGCTCCTCCTGATGGGGCACTGCAGTGGATGTGCTCTGAGAAGGGCTCCCCGTTCCCCTCACAACCCAGTCTCCTGAGTGGCCATGAAAACAGACCGCCTGTCCACACGTGTCTGCCAGAGCATCTTGGGGTGGGTCAGGGTGGCGTCAATGACAGTTAGCATGGGGTCCTTGCATAACTGGAGTCTGGTGTCAAAGTGTGGGTCTCTTTGCAATGAGTTCTGGCACAGCATACTGACCAGGTGGCCCTGGCAGCCTTACTGTCAGCCTGACCCTCCTCCAGCCTCCCCCACATTGAGTTCCATAAAACCATCCTCTAACAGAGTCCCCTGTGGAGAGGAGGCTGTGACAGGGGCTTTGGAACAGCAGTGGGTTTGCTTCTTAAGGCAAAACTTAGAGGCTTAGAACAACACAGACTTATTATCTGCCAACTCTGGAGCCTGCAGTGGGTCTCACTGGGCCAAAAGCAAGACGTCAGCAGGGCTGCATCCTTATTTGGAGGTTCAAGGGAAGAATCCATTTTATTTCCCTCTCTAGATTCAGAGTCACCTGCCTTCCCTGGCATGTGGCCTCCTTCTCCCAAGTTCTTCCCATACTCCCTGCTCTCTGCCCCCTCTCTCTTCGGCCTCCCATTCCACCTGTAAGGACACAGGTGACTAGGACACACTCCCCTCAGTGGTCCAGAGCCATTCCATCATTGCCATGTCACCTAACAGGTCCCCAGGTTCCAGGGAGTGGGACATGGATATCTCTGGGGAAGAGGTGCCATTATTCTGCTTACTGTTGGGTTTTAGCAAAACTGTTAATGCCACACTCCGTGTTTGCAGGGACAGTGAGAAGACGCAGAAGTCGACTTGGCAACATCCCTTCTGTTTGGGGACACTGAGTGAATTCGCCTGCCATTGCCTGGAGAGGCACCCCACGTGTCCACACAGAGACACGCATCCAGGTGCAGCAGAGCCGTGGGAGGTGCCTCACCAGGGGGGAGTAGAGATGTGGTGCCCCTGGCTGAGGTGGGAGAGTCTCCAGGGCTGCATCTCCCACATAAGATAACGGTATTGCCATTTGTCACACACAAGTGCCAGCTCTCCTGCAAGTAGTGGCACACGAGCTGGCAGTATGGGTGCCGGTCTGGGCTACTGCATGGTCAGAGTGTCAACACCGTGACAGTTAGACGGGAACATCCCTTCCAAGGAAGCTTCAGCGTCCACCTGGGCTGCCATGCTGGGTGACTTGCAGTGTGGCGTGCCGTCCACATGGGGGCGCTGCTGCCCAACCAGCCTGCCAGTGCCCACTTGAGAGGGACCCCACCCCACCCTGGTGTGTCTGTCTTTGCCCGGGTCGAGGGTCCCAGGCCATGGCAAGCAGGGATGGACTGGCCAGGATAGTGCAGATTTGTGGACCGTGGGTGGACACCCCTGCAGACGTCCTGGCACTAAGGGACCCGTGGGCTCGCAGCCAGCGTTCCCGCGCCCTTTCTCTGAGCTAAGCTCTGGACGTGCAGGTTTTAAAGGGTCCAAAGGAAAAAGTGAACCTTCCTTCTTTGGTTGAATGTCACAATTGAAGTCACCAACAAAGACTCCTTCCTGCTTCCTTCTGTGCTGGGTCACCCTCTGCGCTCTCCCTGTTTTCTCTCCCCCACCCAATTCTCCCTCTGTCCCTCTGTCCCAATCCCCTTTCTCCCTTTCTCTGTCTCCATCCCCCCACCCCCACCCGGTCTCCTTTGACTTTCTCTCTCTCTCCGTGTACACAATGTGTGTGTGTGTGTGTGTCTGCTCCTGTGGGCGTGTGCACGCACACGTGTGTGTGGTCTGCACTGGGGGTGCCCGTTTCTTCAGACCTCTCTGCCTCTCTCCTGTCCTCGGGCTCCAGCCTGGGGTCTCCTTCTTCCCCCTGGGTTTCCCTGAGGCTCCTCTGGACCCCCCCCCCCCCCCCCCCCCCGCAGTGGGCCAGAGAGGGACGGGGAGAGTGTGAGAGTGCGCAGGATCCTGCAGAGGGCACTCCAGCTGCTCAGGCCCCGACAGGGAGCGGCCTGCCCCAGGTCTGGACTCCGCCGCCAGCCGCAGGGTGCGCTTAAATAGGCTGCGGTGTTCCCGGGACGGGCTTTGATTTTCCTCCAGAAAAGAAAGAGCTTCTCAAGGTCCCCGTACAAGAGCTGCGTGCCCCCTGCAGTCAGCAGTTTCACTGTCGACTTTCTCCAGAAAATCCTCCCACTTTGCGAAAGCGCCTGGGGGTTGGGAGGAAGACAATAATAATTACGTACCCAGCTCTTGTAGGCTTCTCTCCCGGTTTATGCACCGGCTCACAATCTTGCACCTATAAACTCTAAGCAGCACTGCATTGTGAGCATGTTGCAGAGAGAAATCTCTAAGTCGGCGCCGCCAGTTTGCCTGAGAGCAGAGCTGACATCTGCGCAGCCCACAGCCCCGCGTGCCTTGGGACACCCCTGGTGGACCCAGCGACCTTGGCTGCCCTTCACTGTTCCTCATCCGTGACACACGAGGTTTGGATAAATGGGAAGCGTCCATGACAGGGACCAAAGCCCCCACTCCTGGCCTCTTGTCAGAGAAGGTGGCCAGGGTACTGGGGACGAAAGGTCAGATTTGGACCCTCTCTAGGTCCTTGTGGGAAGGCCATGAGATAGTATAGGCAAGTGACCACAGTGCCAGCATGTGCATGTGTCACACAAGGCCATTAACGTCCCTCTTCTCCTAGGTCAAGGCTGGGTCCAAACATTTGATGCTTAACAAATGGAGTGTGATGGGGGCTTGGTCAGATTGCAGGAGCCTGAGATCATCTCCTGCTTCTGGCCAGCGGTCATGCTCCACGGAGGATTTGTGTGCGTGTGTGTGTGTGTGTGTATTATTTTTTCTTTATTCTAATTTGTTGTGTATGACAGCAGAAGGCGTTACAATTTATATTACACACATAGAGCACAGTTCTTCACTCTCTGGTTGTAGACAAAGTATAGTCACACATTCCTGTCTTCTTACCTGTACAGGGTCATGATGTCCGTCTCATTCCACCATCTGTTTTACCCCCCTGCCCACTCCCTTCCCCTCCCTCTCCTCTGCCCTGTCTGGAGTTCATCTAATCCTCCCGTGCTCCCCCTCCCTACCCCACTATGAATCAGTCTCCTTAGATCAGAGAAAACATTCAGCATTTGGTTTTGGGAGATTGACTTACTTCACTTACCATTATCTTCTCCAGCGCCATCCATTTACCTGCAAATGCCATGATTGTATTCTCTTTTATTGCTGAGTAATATTCCATTGTGTATATGTGCCACATTTTTTTATCCATCCGTCTACTGAAGGGCATCTAGGTGGTTCCACAGTTTAGCTATTGTGAACTGTGCTGCTATAAACACTGGTGTGGCTGTGTCCCTGTAGTATGCTGTCTTTAAGTCTTTGGGTATAGACTGAGGAGAGGATAGCTGGGTCACATGGTGGTCCCATCCCAGTTCTCCAGGGAATCTCCATGTCCTGAGCCGACTGTGAAAGGCCCGTCCCTCTTCCTGCTTCCCAGCTTGCTGGCGGCCTTTCCAGCTCAAGCGTTTCACGAGGCTGGGACTCCAACAGCACGCGGCTAGACGGGGTCCCACGAGTCCCGACTCTCGGTGAGGACACAAACCCGTACCAAACTGCTCTCAGCGATGAAAGGAACTGTCAGTTACATAACTGGCATGTCCAAGGGACAGCTGCCTTCAGGCACGGCTGCATCCAGGACTCGCTCTTGTCAGCTCATCTCTGACTTTAGTTCCTTTTCCTCTGAGCGGGCTGCAAGGCTCTCCCTTCACTGGATTCCAGGGGTTTGAATTCAGCACAGGGTTGGCAAAGGGCCAAATCCAGCCCACTGCTGTCCTTGGAAGGGAACACGGTCAGCCCCTGCCTTGGTGTGGGGTCTACGGCCCCTTTTGCACGGCCACAGCAGAACTGAGAAGTGCAGCACAGACAGGACCCAAAAGCCAAAAACAGTGACCATCTGGCCCCTTACAGAAAGTCTGCCAGCCCCTGATGCACGAGAAACTCCCACTTCTGTCACAAGAGGGTCTAAACTCTCAAGGGCCAACTGGGGACACTCTCTCCGTGGCTCGTCCTGTGGCCAGGGGTGTAGAAAGCTCTAACTAGCCGGCCTTCATCCTGTGGCTGCCCCCGTGGCTGGGGGCTGAGGCCGGCCAGGACACCTTGATTCAAAGTCTCCCCCAGGCCCCAGGAATGGGCAGGGGTGCTCCCCTGGGGCAGGACAGGGGACTGTCACCAGAGCACCGAGGAAGGAGTGGAGGCGGCAGACAGGAAGCCCAGGGTGGGCCTGCCATGAATTAACGTCCAGCCCAGGGTCAGAGGCCCAAGCGCCAGACTCCTGGCCTCCCGGAGGCCTTCCGTCCAACATCCTGTGGTCCAAGTTTTCAGACAAGCAGAAGCTTCTCTTCCTGAGACAGGACTCGGGTTCCTGTGATCGAGGGTTCCAGGGCTGTCCTGTGCCCCCCGCTGGTGATTCAGCAGAGGACAGAGAGAACAGCAAGACGGCATGATCTTTCGGCTGGAGACACTGCCAAGGGCAGAGACGGATTCCTCGGGCTCTGAGCAGAGCTCCATCTGAAGCCGGAAGTGACCTTTCAGCCCCTCCTGGGCTGTGGGCGGAGGACTGAGGTGTCGCTCCTTAACTCTGGGGGACCTTGAAAGCAGCCCAAGCCTCAGGGCGGGAGTCACTTCTGCGGCCCCAGCTCCGTGAGCGCGGAAGGCGCGGCTCCTGGGTCACAGAGCCCCTTGCTCCAGACTTCAGTGCGGTGGCTACGCACTCACCAGAGCCTCTGGTAGCATGAGGTCCCTTCATCTCTCCTGTTACCCAGACCCCAGACTCTTCTTCCAGCCACAAAGGAACACCTGCTGGGCCTCCCTGCCTTCTAAACCCGGCCCTTCCCTCTGCCCTCCACCATGCCCAGAAACAGCAGTTCCTTGTTCAAAAACACCCAGAGCGCTGGAGAGGGAAGAGGTGGTAGATGTCACCATGGAGATTTCTTCCATCATGAAGAATAAAATCATGTATTTGCAGGTAAATGGGTAGAACAGTATGTTTAAGTGAGATATGCCAAACTCAGAGGATCAAGGGCAGATGCTGTCTCCTGTGTGGAGGCTGGAGAGGAAGAAGGAAAAGAAAGGGGGGGGGGGGGTCTCATGAAAACAGAAGGGAGATCAGTAGAGGAAAGAGACCAGGGAGGGAGGGGGAGGGGGAGGGAACCACTGGGGGCGACACTGGCACCCTGGATTGTCGTATTGTGTGCACGTATGGATGTGTGACGGTGACTCCCACCACCGTGCCCAACTACAACGCACCCATGAAAATATGAAAGAAGATTAGAGGAGAAGACCATTTCCCTTCCACAAATGAGCAGGTCAACAGAGCAAAGCACGGGCATGCGTGGAATAGTATTTAGCCCTTAAAAGAAAGGAGGTTCTAACCTGTGCCATGGCGTGGGTGAAACGTAAAGCTGTCATTCCAAATGACGCCAAACACAGCCGGACGAATGTCCCATAGTTGACTCACATGAGGTCCCCAGAAGAGTCAGGGTGGTGGAGACGGGAGAGCCAGGGCCCGCAGGGTCTGTGGGTGAGAGAAAGGAGCGTCCACGGCTGACGGCGCAGTGTCCTTTTGGGATGATGAGATGGATGGTGGACGGCTGCATGACCATGGGCATGGGATACACTGAGCCATGCCTTTAAGATGGTGGCAGTGGTCAGTTTTACGTTATGAATTTAAGAATTACCTGGTTTCTCACGACGAGCCTGAGCGGTTCTTGCTGTTGCTGTGCACAATCCCTGCCCCACGCCCTGCCCTCCATGTGCACAGATTCTGCGGCAGAGCTGATGTCACTTCCCGTGTGTCCCCACAGCACCCTGCTCTAGGCTCCTCTCAGCCGTGTTCTAGGGTGAGTCCTGGTCTTTCTCCTCCGCCGTCTCACCTTGGTGGTGCGGTCTCCGCCAGTCCAGGTGGGCATGACCTGAGAAGTGTGCCCCCAGGACACCCGGGAATCTGGGACGTTCCCAGCCAGCCGTGCATCAGCTCACCCAGCAGTCTGCTTACAGTGCAGGTTCTGGGCCACCTCGGAGACTCCATGATATGGACCACGGACCCACCTGGTGAATATGTTCTAGGCCTCAGGCGAGGCAAGCTACCCACTCCGCTGCAGGGTAACATCAGCCTGAGGTTGGGGGAAGCAGCGAGAATTGGCACTGGGAGAATTCTGCAGTGTGCATGGACAGCATTTCTTTTTTTTTTTTTTTAATATTTTTTAGTTGTTGATAGAAATTTATTTTTTACTTATTTATACGCAGTGCTGAGAATCGAACCCAGTGCCTGGCACATGCCGGGCAAGTGCACTGCCACTGAACCCCAGCCCCAGCCCGTGGGCATCGTTTCTTAAATCACAGTCCACTTTTTATTTCAAGTCCAATCTGTTTCCTCCTTACTTTTGTGCATTTGCTATGGAATATTGTCATTGTACGGCTTTTTTTCCTACAAATAGCCTGAATGTGACACTCTTCCCAAGTGTCGTCCTTTCCTCTGAATCAGCCGTAGCTGGGCTGCTGTGACCACTGAGGTCAAAAACCACGGATAGGTCCTCAGCCGCATGCTGAGAGCCGCCCAGTTTGCAGGCAGGGGGCACAGGGGAGGACACCCACGCATTCCTTCTCCTTCCCACACCCGGGGCCATGTCATGCAAATGGACCCTGGGAACCCAGACAAGCAGAAGACAACTAACCTGCTAGTTAACAGAGTGAAGCTGGTCATGGAGAGGCTCAACTGGAACCCTCGACAAAGCAAGGGTTCAGTGAGACGTCAAGGTGGGCCAAAGCCTCGATCCACTGATCACCCTTGACCTTTGCGATTTCTGGTGGCCTGCCTTCTCCAAACTGGGACCACCTCAAGCCTTCCTCTGTGACCGTCCCTTAGTGACCAACCTTAGTGGCCAAGGGAGTGAAATATGCACGTTTACCAGGTCTGTGCCATGTTTCATCCCAGAGCCGGGGAAGGCGAGGTGGGCTCTACTCAGAAGTTTGGGGTTCATGCTGGGTACCCCATCTTTCCCGAGATCTCTCTCCATCCCCAAACCCAGCTGAGGAGTTCCCCTGCTCCCCGGGCCTGGGCCTCCTTTTGCAACCCCCCTTCCTCTCCCTGGACCCTGCCCACCGGCCTCCTGGGGCTGCACCTCCTGTCCCTGACATGGTCCCACACCTGGCATGACAGGATGAGGAATTGGGGATTGGCTGCAGGTGACGGAAAAGGCAGGCCGTCTCTGCTTGTTCCCATAACAAATGGGCACCTGTCAGAGAAGCTCTCAGGAAAGGAGTGGTCCCTGAAGATCTCCTGCCCGTAGACTTTTAAATCTTCCCACTGCACCCCCACGGCTATTAATTAATATTATTAGCATCCTTCATTGAGATGGATGGGAGTGCTAATTGCTCCTTTCCTACAAATCTCTCCATAGTCACACTTACCTTCAGACAAATAACAACCTAAAGACAAATGATTGACTCGTCACTGAGCACTGCCTTGGTTAACCGGATAGAGAAGAGAGGACAAGGCTGAGTTCCGTGGACACGTCATGGGTGCCACAGCTGGGAGCAGAGAAAGAGCAAGATCCCTTGGAAGTACTGTGTAGCCTGGTGGGAAAAAGTGACCCTGTGGAGTGCGAAGCACCATAAAAGCCCAAACCCTACTCCCGATGCTCCTAGACTGTGTGGCCGGAGCAACACTTGGGGAGGTCACCAGGTTGCCGGCCGGCCCCGTCCTGACTGTTTGGGGCCCACTGCACAGAGGTGGTGATCAGCGCTGAGAGGCCGGGGTCCCTCCACAACGGTGGCTGCGGAGGTGGTGGGTCAGTGTGGGGGCTGTGGTATATGATCTGGGGTGT